>NC_044504.1:15065840-15380840 GCF_902362185.1 Chanos chanos | reverse complement strand
ATGATGGTGGGGATTTAAACCTTAAATTCAGTTAGAAAACCCTCCAGGTGTAATACTGTGTTAACACATATCTTGTTAGATGTCAGATTACTATTCTGAATTTGGATAAAACATTTCTCCCTTGTATACCAAGATAGGGTTAAACAACCTAGATGAAAAGAATGAAAATAAAAAAACATTTGGCATCCATAAATAAAACTGTTTATTGAAATAGAACTCCCTAGGGACCTATCTGTGAAAATGGGAGTTGGAAATTGGTGGGGTCCATCAGAAGGAAATCCGATCGGTTTCGAAAGCTGATGGAGAGATTGATACTAAATGGAAATGGACAAGGCATGAATCACTCAACCAAAGGATGCATTCAGTTAACACATTAATAAAGAACTAGAAAAAAAAATCGAAAAAACAAAAACAAAAAAAGAAAAACGGTGTCCACTGCAGTGGAGCCAAACATAGGTGAGTCGAGGGACGGGGGTAAACAGAATATATCCTGCTATATATTCATCATGAACAGTATTAAATAACTGAGTCATACACACTGCTACACAGTGGAAGCAGCATTTCCAGAGGAAGAGTCCCTGACTGGGATCCAGTTTCAGGATTCAAACCAGATGATATTAAATATGATATGTGCCTGGACTGTGCTGTACACTGTAGCTTTTACATTCTCAGCTGATCGTGAGGGTTATCAACTCCATCCTGATTCCCACCAAAAATATCAAAATAAAAAAGCCACAAGACCAAAGGACTTCTCCCATGTGGATTCTCACAGTGTTACAAACACAATCATCCACGTACCCAACACACACACACACACAGGCGGTTTGTATTAGGGGTTCCTCTGACAGAGGCAGTAAATCATATGACGTGTGAGAGCCTTAAATTCAGCTGGGATAGAGGAAGTGGAGACACTGCCATGATCGATGACAAAGATTGGATGAAGGGGTGGGGATTTCTGTGGGGGTTTCTGCTACGACAGACCATGAGCTTAGAGATCACATTCCCATTACTGCCTACAACCCCTGAACTCAAAAAACCACTTGAGATTAGAAAGTAAATATAACAACAGGGTTACTTCTCACGCTTGAGACTGAAGCAAGCTTTAGTCCTGTTTTTGTTGATAGGGAAACCAAAATAAACGATTAGAAGTGCTCTTTAAAGCTAAAGAAAACTGATATACTTTGTACAAACCACTGATATCTCTTCTATTTTGTTTGTGATTATTAGAGGATGTACTGGTGATGAAAAAAAAAATGAACCCTGCAATATATCAAATGATAGTGGGCTCAGTTTGATCTATGAAGCAGAGACGATGTTTGTAGAGATGTATTTCTCTCATTACTAAGGCGAGTCAGTCTCACTGATCCGCTCACCTGTCGAGACTCTTTGGGACTGCATGGCTCCATTCGGACTTTGGAGCCTGTAGTGAAAGCTGTGATGGTGAGACAGAGATCATGCTGGCGTATTTGCGGCTCTATAAGCATCCATTTCTGAAGAGGAAAAAGAGAGAGACAGAGAGAGAGAGAGAGAGAGAAATAAATTATTTCATATTCCGCTTGGATATTCCAAATCCTAAGTCTTGAAAACACACTCTAGGCAAAACAATAGTGAGATCAGTCAGTGAAAAGAGATCACTCATGCAGGAATACTTAGAGCGATATGTGTTCCGGTGTTAGCTACACACACATATGCTGCACACACACACCAAAACACACTCCAACCCATTGAGAAGTTCAGCCATACACATGCAGTCCAGATACATTACAGCAGCTGAACAATAGTCCCTAAACTAACCATTTCTTTCTTTATTAATTTCAGTATGAATTATATGGTTATATGGCTTTATTTGAACATACCACACACAGAGACACACATGCATATGCACACACACATGAACACGCACACACACGCACACACACACACAGATTAGACTGTAACTATAATTTTTACCTGAGAGGCTGGTATGTTTGACTTGCACTCAGCCAGACCCAGACTGTCTGAGGTGTAGCTCTCTAAACATAGTCCACTCTGTTTAAGCAGGCTGAACACAACCTCCTGCTCAGGGATCCTTTACAGCACACGCGCGCGCGCACACACACACCCACACACACACACACACACACACACACACACACATACAGGAAGAGAGAGAGGGAAATGAATAACACTATCTATAGAGCTGTTTCTGGCCTATAGGGCTGTTTGTGACAATAATGAATATTCTAATTCACATATGGATACTCCGACAGTTTCAGTTGAGTGCTTTATTCATTCAAATGCGGCCGACTCACTTGAGTTCAGGATATACATTCTCCAGGTACCATCGGAAGGAGTGGCAGTTCAACCTCTGTCGCAGTGCCAGCCGGTCTGCAATGCTGGCAAAAGACAAAGTCAAAGGAAAGACAGAGTCAAAGGAAAAAAAGAAAAAGAAGGGTTGGTAGTAGGGTATTTATTATGAGGCTCAGTGAAGTACTTTATTTTACATTTCAGATAATAGCGCACATCAAGATGTGATCTGAGTGAAAATTTTGCAAAGAATGCATTTTTAAACAGCCTAGATTGATGATAAGCTTAAGCTCTGATTGTAAATAACTCAGTAGAGGCGACTGACTGACCTGCCAAAGGCCTTTCCTTGTGCAGAAGGACGAGCAGCGTAATAATACTGCTTATAGTCATCCATCCAAACTTCTGCAGCCCGCCGTGTGTTCCTGACACACACACACACACAGAGCCACACAGAGGTTAGCCAGGTGGAAACACAGCATGGAGGCTTGTTACTGTGTGACTATGTGTGAAGATGTAAAGATGTATGTGCTCACTTGATGTAAGTGAGAGCATTGCCTTCTGGGAAATCATAAGGGTGTCTCTTCCTGAAGACATGACCCACACGGCTACAGGGAAGAATCTCCAGACTTCCTCCACACATCCACACTCTGAAGGAAAGCTCTGAAGGAATGGAGAACATGATAGTGGAACAATGGAGAAATAAAAACTTAAGTATAAATATAAATATTTGGCCAGTAATGTAACAATCTAATAAACTTTAATGATTTAAAGCAAAGCAAAAGTCGTCACTGCAGGCCTAACAAAGAAAATCTGATTCATAGCTGTGAATCTGATGTTATTACTTTGGCCACTAGGGGGCTCTCCATTTACATATACACATGCACATACAGAGAGAGAAACACACACACACACACACACACACACACACAGCCACACACTCACAGCCACACACACACATATGCACATACACACACACACACACACACACACACAGACACACACACACACAAAAACGACCTACACACAATCTGATGCTTATTATCTTGATCCTACTCTGGCAGCATGGCAGCAGATACGTCTCCAAATTTCCATTCTTTTGAAGTTGAGATAAATTCTCTATGGGGCACACTGTAAGGAGATTAACTGAACTGCCCTCTCCTGTAACATCTAAAGTGCTCTACCATCAAATGCCATGAGAACTATCCAACCATCTTCACCTTTCACAGACACCTACTCCTTTCTAAAAACACAAAGCCATTCTGCTCTGTGTGCTGACTCATAAATATCAGAGTAAGAAGTCAAATGAGAAACATTAGGCATTTGGAACTAACAGTCAGGTTTCTCTCTGATTCATAGACACACAGCCTTTTTTTTGGGCTTGTTCACTTTGTTTGTTTATCTAGCAACCCTAAAGTGTTTCCACACAATGTTTATATATTCCAATTTTCAGCAAAACATGAACTAGTGAGAAAACTATGGACTGCATCTGAGCAGTGCCAAGAAACAGAAATAGCTTCATAAAGACGCACTGATCCTTTCTCCATTTTCTGTTAAAATCACTATCAAAATGTCAGGGTTTCTGGCAATGCTATTCTTTCAGCTGTTATTATTGAATGGTTTTCAGACCAGGTGGGAGTGAGAAAGTTGCAGTTTTGGGGTCGTCCAAAGTAAAGAGGGAAGTCACCAAAATCAGTGACACTCACCAAAATTCTCACCACCCCAGATATCCATGTGAGTGTCATACTGGCCAAGGTGGTTAAACCAACTCTTATCCATGACAAAGATTCCACCAGCAATGACCGGTGTCCTACAGGAGAAAAGGACAGGATAGACAGAGAGAGAGAGAGAAGTGGGAGTGGGGGAGGGTGTAGAGAAGTGTGTGTGTGTGTGTGGGCAGGGGCAGAGAGATACAGAAATGCGGGGAATAAAACAGAATTTGCACGACTCCTCACAACCCCTACTATCTGTCATCCAAGCTAATGGAATCTAACTGAAAAAACACAATTAACATCCTCCTTACATATTTCATGTTACCTGATTGGCTGAGTGGGATCATTCCTGGCCATTTTCTGCTCAATAGGAATCTGTTCCCATTTAAAATGCAGACTCCAGTCAAAACCTGCGGATGAGACAAATGAATTTATAAAGGGAACTACATATGACAGATGAGCTACATTTTGATTGCTTTGCCCATATATAAAGTCAATCAACCTATTAAAACTTTCCTCCATTCTTCCAGAGTATGGAACTTTCTTCCATACTCTTTTCCCTATGAGATTTTACATTCCTAATTATCCAGACACCCATACAGCATATTAACAGTGTAAAAATGTATGTATTCCGTATACTGAGCCATGCAGTACAGAACGTATGGTTTAGAACTGAACAGTTCCCACATTCTACTGAAAATGTACTGAACCACTGCCCTAAAACCATGGTTTATGCTGGATTGCAAGTGCTGTTACACCCCCACTTCATCTTCTGATGTATTCTCACCTCCTCTCAGATCTGCTGAGGCAGCCAAGTAGGCAAAGTTATCCAGGCTGATGACATCAATGATAGGGCTGACAACACGTGTATGGTCCTGAACACAGATAAAGGACTTATTAATAAACAGGAACATTGTTAAGTTTCTGTTTTTATTAAAATAGAATCTTCGCAGGGTCAGTACAGATCAACTTTTGTGAGTGGCGTCTGTTGTTGTAAAATACTAAGTGGAGCTCTGTGTGCTTTTTGTGTGAATGTTCAACTGTTGTTTTCTGGGGATTTGTAACAAAAAGCTATAGTTTATTACCCACACAAACATCTGTCTCATGACATCAGCGGCTAAAACCTGCGCTTCTGTGGCTTTATTGTTAATAAACAGAGAAGAACTAACTGCTTTGATTGGTTTCTATCTGGCAGAGAAACTGGTCGTTCCCTCAGTGATTCTGCTTCATAAAGCAGTGTGATCCTATTTAAGTCACAGTATCTTCTTGCTGGAACTGTTTGAATTTTTTATGTGATTGTTTTTGTGCCCGAGTGAATAGGACTGTGCACATGCTCTTAAATGTGTGTTTGCTAAGTTTTGTTTTGTGTGTGTGTATATGTGTGTGTGTGCACGTGAGTGTGAGTGTGTGAACAAACTAACATGCTTACTGTAAACATAAGTGGGTCCTGTCCCTTGACTAGTGTAGAGAGAAGTTCACGTTACAGTACTACAGTCAAAACGTGTGTTTTCAATTAGTGTCAAGAGTAAGTGTTTTCTTTTTCTGAGTGACTGACCCCCTGCTAACCTCAGGCTTAGTGAGTCAGAGTGTGTGTGAAGGAGAACCTAAAACCTTCCCATCGTCAGCATGCACTGAGAGGTTGTTCACTCTAGTTTTGGGTTTTAATGGTTCTGTTTTTAATTGGAGGCTCTGATGATGTATTACATTTTTAACAAGATGTACAGCTCAACATCTCAAATGACATCAGTTTGGGGAGGTTGACTGATTGACAGTTTCACTTCCATCTGGATCTTTATAGAAACAAAAGCTTCATATATTGCTATACGTTGGCTATGAAACTGTTTTTTCTATCACTCACTGTCTTTGTCTCAACATAACTGTGTAATGGTGGATCGGACAGTTGATGACAGTGATGGTGAATCAGGCAGATGACTATGACTGTTTTCTGAGGGTACTGCAACTATCTTTCAATAGCTTATCTACTGTTCTAGGCAAAGTATTACACTATACAGACAAGGCTATATGGGATGCAGTTGATGATAAAAAACTAGGATAGATTCACTATCATGAAATATCATTTCCCCTTTCCTGACCACACACAACAAACAAACCTTGTGCTTGGAACGCAGTCGTTTACTTTTTTTTTTTTTAAGCCTAAGACTGAGTTTTATTAACCATGACAAGCTGTCTACACTAAACAACATTTTGGTTTAGCAAGCTTCTTTCCAGCACTGTAAACTCTGCAAATGCCAAGCGATGACAGCTTTTTTCATATAAACATGATTTCATAAGAGGATGACACTGCCTTTGATTTTAGCCACACAGCGCCCCCTTTGGGGAATACTGAGAGTGGAATTTGAAAAAGAAACGCAGGAATATGAAGCAGCTTCAGCGCTCTTATAGTGTCACTCAGTTCATTCTAAAGAGATGGGAAAAGGGATGAGGACATTAAAGAAGGTGAGAGGGAAAGGAGGGGAGATGTTAGAGCCTCAGGAGACTGGATATTAGGTGATTAATCAGCTCAATGTGATTATTATAAAAAGCAATCTGAGATAAGAGAGAGAGGGGAATGACAAGGCACTGCTGAAGAGGAGAGCAAAGAAGGTGATTTCTTTTTTTCTGATTGAGTTAGCTGTGATGAAACAGAGACTGTGGGAATTTGAGAAGAGCAGTGTTGCAAGCGTTCTCTCTCTCTGTCTCTCTCTGTCTCGTTCTCTTTCTCCCTGTCTCTCTCTCTCTCTTCGTCTCTCTCTCTTTCTCCCTGTCTCTCTCTCTCTCCCCCTAACTCTCACCCCCCCCCCTTCTCTCTCTCTCTTTCTCCCTCTGGAGATGTCATGATAAGAAGCCAGACTGGACTGAGGCCATTAGTGAGCCATAACTCATCACGCACAAAAAAACACATTACTGCTATAATTTCTCAAATTGACTCAGGCTGCGTCAGAGTACCGCAGGACATGTATAGTTGTGCATGTGTGAGTGCATCTTTTTTTCACTGAAGGTGCAAAGTTCAAATCAAAGGATCAAAACCAAACCAAAACAAAACAAAATACAAAAAACAATACAGAACTTAAATGTAATGTAAGGTAGCTGAGCTTGTAGCATCCTCATATGTGTATGTATGCTGGGAAAGAGAAAGCCATGCATTCGTTCACACCTCTTTGACTCTTTGTAACATGGGCTGGAGCCAGTCAGTGTTAACCTCGCAGTGGCTGTCCAGGAAGGTCAGGATGGTGGCCGAAGCAGCACCTGCTCCCCTTACACGAGACCTGATCAGACCTGTTTGCCGAGACAAACAACAACAAAACACCCTTATCGTCACCGACCTCATCCACAGCAGTTTGCTCAAAACACATTAGCCACTGTGTTTTCAAGTTACATTTCACTACTCATCCATATGCATATCATTTCTGACACTCTCATGTTATATGTGAAGACACTACACCTGATGCCAGTCAGTGTCAAAATGTTGATTTCAGGTGTGAAATTTCCTGTGGAGTCTGTTTTGCTTATTTTACATCCATTAAGATACACAGTTACCCTTATACATGTGAGGGTGCTGTTTTCAAATGTTCTCATGAATGCATCTTCTCTGTGTGTTATATTAACGCTGAAGTAAAGTATATATGATCTTATGGTCCCAATCTTGGAGTAATTTTAACAACAGTCAATTTTTCGTATTGTTTGTATTGTTTTCCTCCACATTTGTGGACATGTCAGATGGCTGCTCATTCACTTGGTGTTAAACTTTTGGTGTATATGTCATTACAAAGCAAATTAACCATAAACACTTAGGATGCTATCAGAACTGCGCAAAAAACCCAAGAACCTATTTTGCACAGAACAAGAGATTTCTTCTTCTTTTTCTTGTTCTTCTTCTTCTTCTTTTCTTCTTCTATTTTCTTCTTTTTCTTCTTCTTCTTCTTTAACAAGGGTTGGGTTACCACAGTGTCTTTCACTATTGTGTGACAGGCTCGTCTCCTCCCCACCATTCAACATTCAGTGTTGTCAGTCTACTGATCACATGTCTGATCATGTTAATAATTTAATTATCTGGTGTACCTGTTTCTGTTCTGGTTCACATGTGTTCTGTTAATTTACCTCAGTCTTTAGTCTGTATAAATAACCCTGTCTTTTCTGTTCTCTTTTGCGAAGTCTTTGTATTGTAGTGCTTACCATGCGTTGAGACCAGGTTTATTTTAGAGACTATAACCTGCCTATTTTGTTCCGTTTGTGCATCATGGTCCCAAGTCCTGTCATCCTGTTTGTAAGTCCAGTCTTGTTTATTTCTCTGCATCCCTCTAGCTCTGTTTGTACCCTGGACAACCTCCATGTCAATAAAAGCTTCTGGTTTTGTATATCCATCCAGGTTCTTGCAATCTTCCTAAATTTTTGCTACATTATTACGAGGATGTAACCTTTATTTTCACTTACCCAGATCATGAAAGTCACTCATTGGTTTAAATCCATGTTAAATACAGGTTTTAAATGTAAACATCCAAAACAACTGATTAATATTGGAATCTCTTGAAATAATGTGCTAGATAACTTGTTTTGATCCTTTCCCTTACGGGGAGGTAAATGTTATAAGAGGCCCTGTTATGACAAAGGGTTGAGACACCCCCTTAAGAGATTGTGTAAATACTTTAATGTCAGCACACTTAGTCTCATTGTCCTCCATGCTTTCAAAGTTTTCAACATTGTCCAAGCTGCTCTTTCATGACCCTCTTTCTACCTTTCCATTCTTCCTTTTCTCCCCCTGTCACTGTGCTGTAACACTCACCCTCCCGCCGGGCATTTCTCAGGCAGCGGACCTTTGGGATCTGAGAGAGCAGCTGGCAGTCCTCAGCTAACCAGAGAGAGGAGATAAGATTTCACACACACACACACACACACACACACACACACACACACACACACACACACACACGCACACACACATAAACACAAACACAAATAATTACTCAGTTTACAGAAGCATACAATACAAGCCACATATATACATGATATTAGACACATACTATTTGATATTATTGCTTACAGATACAACACAGTGTGTGTGTGTGTGTGTGTGTGTGTGTGTGTGTGTGTGTGTGTGTGTGTGTGTGTGTGCCTTCAGGGGGAAAGGGGCCTTTTGCAGAAATTTGATGGTTTTTAGTTGAATTTTCTTTTTTAGAAAAGTAGTGTCAGTTATTAACCAAACAGTTAAGCTAAGGATTAAGTTAAGTTATTACTCTTTAGTTAAAGTAAAATGTAAGTCAATGAAAAGTCCTCACTAAGATGTATAGACAAACAATTGTGTGTGTGTGTGTGTGTTTGTTTGTTCATGTATTTGGAAAAGAGGATTTCAATAAAGGGGTAAAATAACATGTGTATATAGAACTTCACTGATATTTTACATATGGGCTCAGACACAAATGAGAGCTTTATGACAGCTGTGGATTAAAGTCAGTTTGGCGATGCTGAATCATCCAGTGGCCTGTGGTGACATGGCTTCCCCAGAGCCCTGCAGAGAGGGATCACTATCATCCAGAGAGAGAGTGTGTGTGTGTGTGTGTATGTTGTGTGACGTGTGGGTGTGTGTGTGGTTCTTGAGAAGGACAGACAGATGGTGAAGGGGGAGGGTCTATGGATTACCATAAGAGCAAAAGTCACACAGACAAACAAATCTCTCTCTCTCTCACTCTCTCGCTCTCTCTCTCTCTCTCTCTCTCTCTTTCTGTAATGGCAGATGGCAGATGTTGCATGTACACCACAGCCAAGTTGGATAGTTGGACAGTGTGTATGTATGAGAGTGTGTACTCACTGCAACATCGTGACTTCATGCTGAGCGTGTGTGTGCATGTGTACATGTGTCAGTGCCTCACGGAGACATATATATATACCTATATGTATGTGTGTACATGCATATATGCCTGAAAGACTGCATGTATGACCTATCAACCTGTGTGCAAACACAAACTTAAGCACCTAAAATTATCTAATGTAATTTGGACGCTATCACAGTCACACGTCTAAGAGATCCCAGTACTTGATTAAGACTAGCATTAACGGGATTTAAGAGAGAAACTCAAATCCTCCGTGTCCTCAGATAGCAGGGACTGATTCTCCTGTTCTCCTGTCCCTGCACGCTTCTATCTAAAGCCACCTTCACTAACACACCTTAGCAAACTGACAGGACTGTTCACACTCAGGCAATCACACCAGCAGGCAGGACATGCCTCAGAGCACACACTATGAAACAGGGCTTCAGAGTGGTAGCAAGGCTGTTTGGCTAATTTACAGGATATACTGAGTATGAGTAAACAAGCTCCCACACACACACGCGCACAGGCACACACACACACACACACACACACACACACACACACAAATATACAAACATACAGATAATTACAAACACATAAAGAAGTACATGAACTCTACTGTCTGCTTGCTCTCTCTGTCTCTCTCTCTTACAAACACACACACACATACACACACACACACACACACACACACAAAGAGCTGTGCATGCAATTGAAAGATGTAACACTCAGAAACTGGGCCAACCCTAGTGTGTCTTTGGACTGGTTGTGTATATGTGTGTGTGTATGAGAGTGAAAAGCTGTGCATGGTGGTAATCAGGTCCATTGCCACGGTGATTGTTATATATGGCACATGATCTCACTTCATCCATTTGGATTCAACTGAAATGGAAAAAGACTTTAACCAAAGTGATTACACCTTGCTTGCTGTCCCACATGATGTCATGTATTACAATACATGTGTGTATGTTTGTCTGTGTCTGTGCCAATGCGTGAGTGTGTGTGTGTGTGTGTGTGTGTGTGTATGTGAAACTAACAATTACTAGCCAAAGCATGTTTCACTCAGTGTATTTTAGTAGCCAGCTGAGTCACTATAGCGGTCAGCAGAAGTTTCCTACAAACATGTGGACGTCTACTTTCCCCAGTTCTCTCTGACTGCAGTCTGTCTGTTATTTCCTATCTTCTCTTTCTTCATGTCATCTTTTCCTCCTTTCTTCCATCCACCCGCCCTATTTATCTAAGTGTGTGCTTGAGTATGTGAGTGTTTATGTCTGTGTGTGTGTGTGTGTGTGTGTGTGTGTGTGTGTCTGCTTGAGTATGTAAGTGTGTGTGATTGCAGGGGTGGAAAAAGTACAAGTAGAAGCACTCTTGCTAAAAAAAAAAAAGTACTCTAAGTGGAGTAAAACTGACCACCGTTTCTGTAAATTGTAAATGAGTGACTATTTTACTCTTAAATATTTTCAGGAGGGATACTCTACTTAGAGTACTTTTCTTTTTTAGCGAGAGTACTTCTACTTTTACTTTTTCCATCCCTGTGTGATTGTGTGTGTATGTGTGTGATGTGTATGTGTGTGATGTATATGTGTGTGTATATGTGTGATGTATATGTGTGTGTATGTGTGTTCACCATGAAGTGCTCTATTTTTCTCAGAGAGAAGGTCCCCAGAGTGAAACTGCTCTGTACTTACGGTCAGAGCTGAAGTCATCCACAAGGATGATCTCCTGTATCAGAGAAGGCGGGCTCCTTGTCAACACACTGAGAGATAGAGAGAGAGAGAGAATGAAAGAGAGAACAAGACAGAGAGAGACAGAGAGAGCGAGAGAGACAGAGACAGAAATAGAGACAGAGAGAGAGTGAGAGAGAGAGGGAGACAGAGACTGCTTCTAAATGCAGTTGCATTACTCCAGACCTCTAGCTAAGATATAGAAAGCAAATACTAACTCTGAAACTGTTTATATTGTCTCAAACTGCAGAGGAGCAGCTGAAATGTCTGCGGTCAGCCGGCAGTTTCTGCCATAGGCTACTGCAATTCAAACAAACATTCACATGACTAACTGTACTCAAATTAATACCTATGAACTTTGCAGTATTTTATACAGGTTTTCTATTTTGGACCTTTGCACTCTAAGCATATTTACAGAGTGTAACCTTTTAATGGTGCGGAGAAGGGTGGACCGGGCTTCATTGTGAAAAGTGATGATGATGCTGGTGGGTGGAAGGTCAGGGTCAAAGTTCACTGAGGCACATCTGAAAACAATCAAAAAATTTCCATGAGAGTGGTCTTTTCTTCTGTTCTCATGGCTCTGTCAGCTCGTGACCCTTTAATTCATTCAATGCACTGAATAAAATGGATGCATAAGCTTCATGTCCCTAAACACCATAATGAGGCAGGAATAAACATAGTGACATTAAGCTCATTTCAGGCACGAACGCATTACACTGTTATATTGTGTGCTTTCTTACAGTGCCTATTCACATGTGTGTGTGTGGCACTGTGTAGACCAAATGTACTCATGATTGATAGAAAAATCTTACAAATAGGGGCCTTCTGCAGAAATTCGCTGCTTTTTACTTGGGTTTTCTTTATAAGAAAAATACTGTCAATTATTAACCAAACAGAAACAGTTAAGCTAAGGGTTAAAATGTCAAGTAAAATGTAAGGCAGCAAGAAGTCCTCACTAAGATATAAAGACAAACAATTTTGTGTGTGTGTGTGTGTCTGTGTGTGTGTGTGTGTGTGTGTGAGTGTGAGTGTGTGTGTGTGTGTGTGTGAGTGTGTGTGTGTGTGTGTGTGTGTGTGTGTGAGTGTGAATGTATTTGTGTGTGCGTTTGTGTGTGTGTGTGTGGTAAGTGAGTTACCTATAGTGTCGTGTGTCTCTGATGGCTCGTTCACTGCCAATGCGGTCGCTCTCCTGCAGGTTGAAGGCATGCTCTCTGTAGGGATCCTCTCCAGCTTTCAGCTGTTTGCTGGCCAGGTAAGATTTCTCATCAAACGTGCCCATCAGCTGACCTTGGCCTTCACCCCGGGAGGGCTGGGTCACCTGCAAGAGAATATATTACATGTGAACATTGTCTTACTCCTTAACTGCAGCTCTTGCACCCCAGACATATACATGGACAGAAAATGTGTGAGTAGATTTTCCAGCATAGAACTTTCTGGAGATCATTTATGAGTTCATTTATACTCAATTTGCTCACAATTGCATTCTTGCCTTTTAATTACAGGAGAACACTGTATTTGAGGTCTCAGAGTAAATGCAACTCAGGCAAATACGCTTTAATAGTGTAAATGATGAACAGAAGACATCTCTCAGAGGCCACATTTTCTGAACATGGGCAGTATCCACAATAAATACTAACAGCAACATAAATTATCAACAGCTGAAGACTCCCTACACAATTTCAATCTCCACTGTTTTAACATCTATGCAGTAGTCTGGGTTGTTGCTAACCCCCTAACACCAATATACACAGGAAACAACCAAATATAACCTGGGTAATTACCAACCATTAAATCCTGTTGCTCCTGACAATCTAAGCACAAGAATCCTCCATATTACTTTATCCACACAGTACAGACATAAACAGACGAAGTGAACCCTTTAAAACGACACACTCCGCTTGGCTCTTTTGGGAATTATCTGAAGTTTCAACCCCATCACTTTAGAGAGATGAAGAAAACAAGAATAGTGGCTCCAGAGAATAACAAATAGGAGTGTTCAGCTAGAGAGGAGAAAGAACCCAGGTGGAGGAATAATTAAAAAGGGTGAAAAGATAAAGGTGAGAAGAGTGAGAGAATGTGAAATAAAGAGAAATGTATGAAGGTGCATTCTTTAGCACGGCATTATTGATGTGCTGTCGGGAAAGGCTCAACTCCGAACCAGGATTTCAGACAGTGATCTAACTTTCCATCTCTAAAGAGAAAAAAAAAATCCTGACAGAGTTGTGGAAAACTATTTGGCTCTTAATCCACCAGATTAAAATGAACTGGCAATCAAACAAATCTGTAACTCATGAATCTAGCCAACGTCTTAAAGGAATGCTGTGGTTCCTCTATAAAACACTATTGTTACTTTGTGGTGAATGAACAATACAAGCATTGCTTCTCAACTTTTGCCTGTTCCTGATTGTGGTGATCTGTTGTATATGAATGCGTCGGTTTTATTGTCTTCAATGTATCATGGAGATTTAATGGCTTTATGTACCAGGCGGTTTTAGAAGTACCCCCATGTCATTTACTCCCATCTCTTCACGCCCAGTGGTACTTAGAGGTTATGGCCTCAGGACTCTGTGTATATAACTGGTCCTGAAGCTAGGACTCAGATGAGCCAGAAGGCCCCTAAGTTTTCTGCACCCTCAGCTTGGAACAGACTGCAGACTGTGCTTAAACTCCGGAAACTAGTTACTATCAATGAATCTAAAGCCATTGCGAAGTCCAAGTGTTTCTAATTACGGATGTCACGAGGATTGATACCTTAACCAAGTCGATTACAAAATTCAGAAAACATAAAGCTGCTAGTTTTTCTACAGCATGAGTAGCACTGGATGTTTTGTACAGTTCTTTATTTTTGAAATCAAAATTGTGTCAAGACGCTTTTTTTTTCTTGAAGGTTATATGCCAATGTTGAACTTGGAAGTCAGTTCTGATTTTGATCCATACATATGCGTAAATTTTCTTTTTTTTTCCCTGGCACTGATAGAGTCATTACTTCAGTAATTGTCAGTAATCGTAAAGCTCTGTATTGATTTTGTTTACTTCAATGATAGTTGATTAACTACATGAAGGATATGTACTATTACTTTTTAAAGGCTTCTCTAGGGAGTTAAACTGTCTTAGCACTGAGAAATTAGAGAAAGAAAGGACCACAGAAGAATAAATTACAGTCAAGATTAGAATGAGGTAAGCAAGTCTTTGAGTTTACTGTGATTTGGGAGTGGTGGGAGACTGCACCACTGGAAAACTGCACCACTCAAACCTAAGAGTCATTAAAGCGCAGAGGTCTGTACCGGAGTTAAAAAGCTACATTTCCGGAGTGGTGCATTTTTCAGTGACACTGTCACTGCTGTAGAGTCATCAGTCCAGTCAGGAATATTAGTCTGTATATCACCATGGCAACTTGACTCTCTGAGTCCAGTGCACAAGCCACATAGATCCGACTCAGTCCATCAAATTATATAATTATTAGTGCTGCATCATTACAAGTACTGTGCATGTTTAGTGAAGCATTTAGACATGTGTAATGAAAACAAGTCCCATCTTATTAGTATGCAAAGTCTTGTTCCTCACACTACACAAAATGTCCTGGACAATTATGTTCATCCTCAGTCCCCAAGGAGTCACACAATGTACATGACTACAAAAATACGAAACACACAAAAACATGCATATATTTAAAAAGCAAACAAACAAAACACACACACACACACACACAGAGAGAGAGAAAAGGGATGTATTGCCATGTTGTGTAGTGGATTAGACTTTTTGTTGGTTTGCACTGTGACCATCCTCTAAAATTAGTAGACCCAAGAGAACAGCAGAAAGCCACTTTTAGAGATAGCTCTGCGATTTTCTCCCACCATTTATACAGAAGGCTTTTGTCAAAAAGGAAGAGACAGGGAGAGAGGGAGAGAGAGAGAGAGAGAGAGAGAAAAAGAAAGAAAGAAAGAAAGACAGAGAGAGGGAGAGAGAGAGAGAGAGAGAGAGAGAGAGAGAGAGAGAGAGAGGGAAGGGGCATGGGTCAACGCTAAGCTCATTAAAAAGAATACATTACATAATATGAATAGAGTGATGAACTCCACTTGAGAAAACAAATATCAAATCAAATTACTGCACGGACATTATGAAATATCAGAGAATGGAAAGGAAAAAGTAAGTAAGTAAGTAAGAAAGAAAGAAAGAAAGAAAGAAAGAAAGAAAAAAAATGTTGATTGAATTGATTACACAATTGTTCAACGACTCTCCAATAGCACAGAGAGGCAATGTAGTTACAGCTGTGCACAGCTCCTTATACTTTTGACTAAACAGAACAGTAAGAATGCCTGACTCATGCCAAATATGACCATACGAAAGCCTACTCCTAATATTAAGAATCTACAACATTCCTTAAAAAAAAAAAGAAGCCAGGGATAAAGACATTACTCAAACTAGGCATAAAATGGTTACAACCCGGGGTGGAAGACAATAAGTACCTCCCCATTTTGTATGTGCACTGCAGGCAAACATACTGTGCCAAAACTAAAAAGGCAGACCAAATGTTAAAGCGTCCGGCCTGAGCTGCAGGGGGTTTGTGTTACAACCCTTGTTTGGCTCTTTTTGAACACATCTCTTATTAAAGTTGGAGCCATGCTGGCCTGGATCAGTGCTCATAGTTGTGTCACATGACTTGGGTGAGAGCCATGCACTGCATTGAGTGGGACACAAGAACTGATTAACTTTCATCAGAGAAGTGTGTCAAAGACGAATAACCTCCACCATTACGCAACCTACTAACGGATACCAGCACAAACCCTGTGAATAAACAATTAAACGCTCATTGTTGATTGTTAGGAGAAAGAAGACAGGCCTACTGAAACTATTTTAAAATAACTTCTGTAGTTGGCCATTAATGACAGACATTCTGTTTAAGTATTGCATTTATAGGCTGTGCCTTCTTCAGTGCAAAAGGATATCAGAAATAGATAAATGAGCTGCATGGATTAACAAATCAGATTAAATGTGACAGATTTCCTCTCCAAGATGTGGTGTCTCATAGTAATCACATATAAACGTAGGCTTATCTAATCGATTGTCTTTGTCATGCAAGATGAGAAGACGTTAGTCACAATGACATGAGCTCTGCGGTCTGTGGTCTGGAGCAGGGCGCAGTTCCGTTGCCATGGAGATTCTAAAGGTGGCACAGAAAAGCCAGATTCAGTTCAACACACACATACACACACACACACACACGACTGGCTTTTAGTCAAAAGTTGCTTTAAAAGTTACTGTGTTGCTGGAATTTTGAAACTAGGTAAACAGATTTTTCTATTCCTATTATTTTTACTATTATGGAAAAGGTTTCCATTAACTTCAGTTCCTGTCTTTACTGTATTTTTGTTAAAAAGGCAAATATCATAATAACCATATTCCCTCACTAAGTATACATAATTAATCGTACAGGATACTAATATAATTGCCACATCTATAAATAGCGTACTACAGTGATTAGTTTACTGAAATCAGCTCACCATAATCTTTCAAACATTAAGTCAGCCTGTCAGCCTCTGACGGTGGACTGCTTTAACGTCTCAATCTATAAACTCCAGTACGGTTTTGTGCGGTTAAGTAAACGATTTATAATAAATCATATTCTCATTGGTCGTTACAGAATTGTATGAAGTGCGTTACTTAGCGGAATGTATGCGAAATGATAGCCAAAAATGTACATACATATCTTTAGATTTTGTTTACATTTTTGCCTACACTTGATTGCGATATATTCCATGCGTCTACTGTTCAGGCAGACCGTGCAACTATCCACAAAATACTGATACAATCAAATTTACGGACTTTGCACTGTTTTGATCATACACTGAAAATGTGATTCAGGCCGAGGTCAGGGTTTTAGAGCAAAATTGCACTGAAATACAGAATGTATTCTCTGTAATAACAATGTATCCTTTGTAAGGTCCTTTAATTTCTGTTATGACACACACACACACACAAAAAACAGTAAACACCTCTTGTGTTCCTCCAAACTGAGGAATTTAACAACCAAATGTAAGACAGGCGACTAAACACTGCGGTCCCTTCTACATTTAAACTAAATCTGTCAGAGCCGATAGGTCAGCAGATTATTTCAAAGGCTTCTGGGGTCAATCATCAGGTCAGGAGGAAGCCATCACTTGCGAGATATGTTGTATGAATCCCGTACTATCAGTAACCGCAAAAAACAAGCAAGTTTTTCAAGACAGAGACATCGCACCTCTTGAGAAAATTTCACATAGCTCTTCTAAAGATAATTTTGTGTTTATATTTTAATAAAATGAGAACTTTCAACGTGAACCTATTTAATAAATGTGATATTACTGTGAACATCTTTACAATCGATGAGCTCTGCTGGATACACTTACGGATAGCCATTGTTTGTCCGTTTTATCAGTTACACCGCGTACCCCATCCTTGTCTGCTGAGGGCGCAAGAAGTGACAGTCTTATGTGGAGACGCAAGTAAAACGAGGCAAGTGGAAGCGAAAGTTTAATCAGAACCTCAGTCATGCAATATCACTTTCAACTAATGGGGAAACTGTCACAGTAGATTACTGCGACAGGTCTATCGGTATTATCACTGTCAACAAACAGCCACCACTGAAAGGGAAAACACAGACGCCGCTCGAGTTTTGCACCTGCATCGGTTTACGGAAAGCCGCTTAAGTGGGTTTGAGAATGTAACAAGGATCCGAATGACTAGCGTGGTCACAGTACTGAAATAACAATGAGGGGGCACCATTTTGCCCCAAAACAGAAAGTCTTATGACGATCAATAAATTCGCCCCTCGTTAAAACGCATGCGACACAGTGACGTGAGAATCAATTGCATCCTCGGGGTGCATCACAACACCGATTATTGCGCATCAGCATGCAAAACACACTCCCCTGCAGTTCATGGCTTCGAGTACTGCGGTTCCCTTGCCTTCAAATCTCATCGTATAAGCTATTCCCATTTGTCCCACTCAGCCATCTGACAGTCACTTACAATAAGTGGAATGGTCCTGTCCTCCCGATGTATCTCCAGTCTTCCTGAAGCGGATTTCTGCCCATGGCTTTTTATGCCTACGGCCCGAGGTTGCGACGCCGAGGACGGGGATGTATGTGGTTTATTATCCTGCCACAGGTAATAGAAAGTGCCCAAGATCCAAGCGACAGTCAAAATTGCAATGGCGTTGGCCCGAATCCTACGCATGATGTGCCCATAAGGAAGGCTTCACAGCTGTGTCCACACTGCTCCGGTTAAGATGTGTCCTGGACTGGGAGTAGGCTATTGGTTGAGGGTTAAGTTGTTGGGTGCTGCTTGGTGATGTCTTGAGCGGCGGTTAACAGCCTCTCTGGTTGCAGCTATGCTGATTGAGCGGAGGACCTTGTAGGATTTTCTCCTGTCGGTGAGGCACGGTCCTAGCGCCCAGAGGTTCTCTGCTTGTGAGTCCTTACGCAGGTTGCGTCCATGCGCTTGTCGGGTCTGGTGCCACACAAAGGCACCCTCTGAGACGTTCTCAGTATGCTATGTGCTCGACGACCAATCTCTTCTTTAGCTAGAGATGGCGAGAGTTAATTTTTGTTTATCTAAGTGAAAGCTTTTTCATTCTATTTAACAAAAATATATTGCGGAGTTTTAGATGTATTGTATTTTCGTGCTAACGTGAGAAAAAGAAGCCTTCTGTATCCATTCATTTTGTTACAGGTCTTGATTAGCACAACGGATTATGAATCCCTAAGACCAGCCGTTCGTTTAAAAAGCTGTTGGTGGCGCACGACAAAATTAACTAACCCTGTAGTACGCTGAATGTAAACTGGAACCTTTGTGCCAAAGTGTTTTTTACAGACTGGACCCTATATGAGTTTCCCCTCAGATGAGGTCATTCGCACTCCGCCTTATGTAGAGACGCGTTTAATACACCACAGCTGTAGCGCACAGCTAGGAACTCACCAAGCCAAGTTCCCCTGGTGAAATATAAACACAGCCTGTGATGGAGACTTTTAGAAGAGGATTTAGATCACACAATAACACACCCCTCGTCTGATATCAAGTGAAATCGTAATATCTTATTTCCCATTATATAAACCACGAGGAATATCAACATTTGCCTAGGCACCAAACTACTAAACTTAAGGACTTTAATTTTTATTAAACTAATAAATTTATGGAGTATTAGGCCTGCTGTCCAGTGTTCACTGCCTCTTACCCTGTCATTACCCAGGTATTTGTTTTTGTTTCTTTTTGTTTGTTTGTTTTAAAGCACATTCATTTCAAATGTCACATGGGTTTCTCAAATATTTTCTCTATTTGTGCTGTAAATCCATGTTTTAAATTAATTCAAAATTCACTAGTCAGCAGAGGACTCCACACTGAAGAGTTTCCATATACCCCAAACCCTTGGCAAGGCAGGTAAGTCTTTGCTCTCACATGGATACACACTTGGTTGGGAGTAAATAAGGTTAAACATTGACTCCAAACATAGATTGTCATTTGATTTGTAAAGCAGTAATAAAGCAACATGAATGTGTTGTTTTGCAGTTTTTATGCCATGTTTCCTACATCATGCACGAACCATCTTATTGCCATTTCTTTGTAGTATTTATGAATAATTCAAAAACTTTGTAAATATGTAACACGCACATTAGCAAACAGGTCACTGATAATTTAATACACTTTGTAAATTCTTTGTTTTTGCTTGATATATTCTCCAACTGGAGTTGTGTTTTAGCCTCCTCAGTAAGAAATGACAAAGCCCTCTCAAACAGAAACTACATCTGGAATCACTCACATTCTTACCTACATAAACCATGTCATTGAAGTTAAGACACTATCATCAATTCAGAGGAGCCTGACTCCAAGGTGTTGAGAGAAAGCGACTGAGACACACTTAGTCTGTCATAGATCCATAGTCTGTTCAGGGCTAAAAATGAACATGAGAGACATGTATAGAGAGAGAAACATCTGGAAATGTTCAGTCTGTACCCAACCGTATTGTCATTTATGTCAACACAAGTCCTGGGGAAAGACAGAGATAGACAAGGCTCCATCTGGACCTTTGGCAGTCCCTCTAATGAATGACACCAGCCCCCTAATCTCTCTGACCCACTGCTGGCATTTCAAACCTTGGTGCCAAAATGGTGTGTTCCCAGAAGGGAGGAACAAAAACACACAGTGCACAAAGGTTTTCTTCTCTCTCTGTCTCCCTACCTTTCTTTTTCTCTGTCTCTCAAACACACGCAAATTCCAAGCTTCCATGGAACTCCACGATGATAACAGGCTCCAAAATGTAGTGAGAAAACATCATAGTGTCAGACAAATATTCAACAACTGAAGTGATCCTTTTCATGAACACAGAGAGAGAGAGAAAGAGAGAGAGAGAGAGAGAGAATTTTTTTTCAGTTTAAATCCAAAGAGAATTTTTTTTTTCAGTAGCAAGTACCAGCGTTTCAACTGCGTTCGTCATGTCTAAGATTAGAATTATTCTAGGATTAAAACTGTGCAGAGATCATGGTGCTACAGGTAGAAAAACAGAGAGTCAAGGGAAAGGAGGGCTGGTTTATTACAGCGAGGTCATTGTGAGGTAGGATGTCGTACCCCCAGAGCTTTATGTACAGTGCAGAGGTGTGACAAAATTTACAAGCTTCATAAACGACCCAGACAAGCCCACCTGCTGGGTTGGCATCCGTCACAGACTGGTGGTCCATGCAGAGCAGCACTAATGGGATGTGTAGAAATGTTCGTTGTTTAATAGCTCTCACGGGAATACAAGGAGGACCTCATGGGTAACTCCAAAAAAAAAAAAAACCTTCCAGTTTCTGTCAGTATTCTCTATGTACACATTATGGGGCAGGCACGGGCCCTCACAAATGTCGTAACATCATGTTTTACACACAGCTGATTCCACATCTGCTATAAGAAGAACAGTATCTGTCTCCCCAGTAGCATGTAACTCTAGCACTTTAACGTATGGAGATGGAATTCAGCTCAGCGTCAATGAAGCTAAAACTGGATTTCATTTGTTTAAACTCATTGCTTGTGCGCCTACTTTGGGCAAATACAGTTTTTTACCCGTGCATGTTAGGGACAAACTGAAAACCTCCCAATGTTTAAAGCTGGGTAATGAGAACAGATTGTGTCAAGAGAGTAAAAAGAACTTTTTTAGAGGTTTTTTCTGTCCTTAGCAGACTTAAGTCTTTTGTCCTTGCTTGGTATAAACAAGCAATGTCTGTGAGTATATGTGTATGTCTTTAGAAGGGTTACACACTAAAGCTTTGGTTAATGTCTAAACATAACAAGGGAGAAGGGTGCACAGAGGTGTATTTAAACACACTCCAAACGCAGGCAGTCACACACATTATTATATAGTATCTTTTTTTTTTTTTTGGTGAAATTGTCAATGGCCAAATCTTGAAAAAGTGATGGAATTTTCAACTGGTTATTGCCTAATTAAAATTCCATATGTCTTCATGTTGCAAATACAATTTAATAGGAGTATTCCATTAGAGTTGAATGTTAACCAGTTAAAAAAAAAAACTGGTGAAAAGCTCACACTACAGTGCACCATGTTTGTCCGCACCATGTGTGTCTCTAGTGTGGACTGCCAATTTTGTAACATATTGCAAACTACTTGGTATAAACCAAATGTTCTACGCACAGCATATAATGTTGTATATAGAAACAGGGTATGAAAAGAACACAAGGTTCGATCTTATCTACGTCTTATGTGATACTCTCCATAATTTACACACACACACGCCCTGGTTCGCTATTCCAACATCTGGAATTGACCCCAGAAATACATGAACAAGGCTGAACAAAAGCCTCTCCCATGACGCTCGAGCTGACCGAGGCCCACATCTGTTGCTGCTGGACAGAATGGACATCCTCTACATCTCGCCTTGCAGTGGGACATTCCCCGACACGGCTGTCTCCAAGTACAATATACAAAAGAGGAGGGGCTGAAATCATATGCTCCAACCGAGAGTCAGCGCTGACATCTCAATACTTGCCAAAGTGCTGAGATGTAAAAATTTGGCCTGTGCTGTTGTTGATCAGGAAAACTAAGTGTTAGTCTAACATTCTGAAGCTGTGCAGGAAATTCATTCTAAATGCATTTACTAAATTCATCTTGTATTTGTTTGTGATTCTATATGCTCAGTTGTCATTAGTCACAGTGTAACAGAAGGTATAGAGGAGTCGTTGGCTGGCTCTGTAAGGGAGGAATCCAAGTGTAGCTCAGAGAGAGAAAGATACATGGCACTCTTGACATAGTCCAGCAGGCGCTTCAGGCTGAGAAGAGCAGGAAATATGGATTGTGAAGGGAAATCAAACTCACTGAAGCATATAAGATAGAGAGCACACATTCATAAGTGGGGAAAAACCATCTAATCTACGAACTGACCCGAGGTTAAACAGTATGTAAATATTGGAAGCCACATTCAGAATGATTCAAACCACAAACAGGTTTGTATGATCCCAAAGCATTTTTAAAGAAAGCAGGCATGTCCAGATTTAGTAAGGCTCATCTGTCTCACCATGTATCCATAAGCCCTCACAAAGGCAATCACTGAACAATGCCATGTTACCAAGGCTGACTTTGTTTGTCAGGGTTTACGTATTTCATTGAGCACTGATGTTCCTTTATTTACACAGATAGGGTGGTGGGTGTCTAAGTGTCATGTGGAATCATTGCAAACATACCACCACTACCCCATCCCAAAAGACATACCCCATCCCCCTCTCACAGATGGGGTTTTTTTTTTTTTTTTGAAGAATTACACTGGGACTGTGTGTGAAGATGCATGTTTATTAGCAAATTAATAGAGTATTTCAAATCAACTGAAGCTACTCATAAATCCACATTTTTTGCAGCCACAATTCTTCTCACTTGCTATGAACCACACAAACAGCTAAATCCAGTCTTAAATTTCTGCAACAGTCAAGGTCCAGAGTGTACAAAACAAACCACAAAAGCAGTGGACGGCTGACTGAAGGAACAACCATCTCCAGACAATCTCAGTCTGTCAGTCCTCAGTGACCCCGCATTAAAGCACAGGGCCCCGGGCGCCCCCTAAGGGTCACAACCATAGTAAAAGACTTCACTGGATCAGGTCTAATGATTAGGTCACCTCTCATCCCACAGTAAGACCAAGTGTAGCCCTGCACTCAAATAAGTTAAAGGCATAAGTTATGTTCGAATAAAAAGTGCCATGCTACCATAATCAGTCTGAAGACAATTGCACGTAATGTTCTGCATCTAAACCACAGCAAAAAAAAAAACAACAACAAAAAAACAAAATCAAAAACAAAAGAGTGGGGGTAAAAAATAATGAGTACCAAAACAGACACTTAGATGAAACACTGTCTTACTTTCATGTTTTGCATTGCATAACAAGATACAAGAGTTAGTATTCACTCAAAAGCCTGCTGAACTTGATGGATGTGCATAGCAAGCACTGTACAAATGGTATCTGTGAATTCTGCCCACTGGATAAGAGAACAGTACAGAACAATTTGACCCGGTTACTCAATAGCACTGTGGTCTCGACATCCTAAAAGTAATATAAAGAGAAACTGACAGCCCATCCACATCTTGGGTTCAGCACTAACAGTCTACAGATAGACATAATGCTTCAAAACAATATTAATAAACAAACACCCAGAGTATGACGGAGCATTCTGTTTGGTGTCATGGGAAAAGCAGACAATAGAGGAGAAGGTTTAAAAAGTGAGATGCAGTTGCTTTAGGTAGCTTTCAAGAGTGTTTTTGTCTCTCAACAGTGTCATTATGCGCATTTAGACATCAACGAGCTGCATGCTGTGCATTAGCTTTAACATATTCTGGAGTCAAAAAGGAACGTACTGTTCAACAGCGAGTGTGATTCATTCACAGAGATGAGATGCTTTCAGCTCAATGTCTGAGACACATTTGACCTTTCAAAGACACAGCTTTACCATGTCTACAGATTTAAGACAGACTGAAAGGTAGAGGAAGACAGAAAAAACAAGAGGAGAGAGAGAGAGAAAGAGAGAGAGAGAGAAAGAGAATGGCATTTCTATGTGCAGGACAGCCGTTTGGTTCCTTCTGTTTCCAGCAGTTTCCACAGCGGTGCTGTGTTGAGCACGAGGCCTGGGGGTGAAGTCTGTTGGTGGTCTCAGTAGACCAGATGACAGGTGTGCGTACTGATGTCCCTGCAGGGTGTGTTACTGCTCTGTAGGACACACGCTGCGATCCTTACAGCAGTAATAATGGACGACCACACCGTTTGGATACCTGGCAAAGGCACTGAACACACACACACACATCAAACGCATTAAAAAAATCATCACATAAACATGACATTAAATTAAAACTGGTTGATTCTAAAGAAGACTTAGTCAAGTCAGTAATTTGGTCAAATCTAAGACTAAGTCAAAGTAAGACTGGTTATGATTATCTAAGAGTTGGTACAGAACAAGATGTGCTCCAACCTCAGAACATTAATACACAAATGATGCATTTTAAACACAAACAGCTTTAACACCAACCTCCAAACGTGCAGTGGAATCACTACAACATCTAAAGATATTAACATACTGGCTACATGACAGCAATGATACAAAATAGACCTCTTTACTACAATAACTCATTTTTTGGTTGTCAGTGAATCCTCTGACAAAAACTGAAGTTTAATAAACACTGAACAAGCGAGGCTACGTGCTGAGGAACATGAAAGCACAGAGAGGCCCTTCTTTACCTGTTCCCAATCTTTTTCTTACACACTCGACAAGTCTTCTCCTCAGTGATCACGCATTTCACCTGCTGATGGAAGATCCGCTCCTCCTGGACCTGCACACAGCCCAGTCAGACAGGTGACAGATGAGTGACGGATGACTAATGAACAGACTACTGATACACAGACAGACAAATGGCTGTCTGACACTCACACCATATATCTGTTAACTACTCCATTACATATACTCATGCTTTAAGATTGTATGTGTTTCAACATGTTTCATTTTATCATGACTCTAGGTTGCTATGTCATTGAACTACATTGCCAGCTTATTTCAAATACCTAAAAAAACAACACACCTGGTAAAGATTTGTAACTGCATGTCGTGAAAAAGGCTCAGGGGGATTAAAGGTTGCACAGTACATTATGCATTTTGTAGATGTTCTTTACCATATCTCAATCCAGGCCATGTTTCATGTTGTTGGGCACTGAGAGTCAGTGTGCCTGCTGGTTCTCATTCAGTGAGGTTGTGAGTGTAAATGATTTGTCAGGCAGATACATTTTATAGCTGGGTTGTGTTACAATTTGCTTATTGTCTTGGTGGTGTAGTTGTTAATGAACTGTGTGGTAACACTGAAATAACACTGTTGGTAGGCAGACAAGTAGACAAAGCCATACAAGTGTGTAGTCTGTCACACAACCGCAGTCTTTCAGTGTGGCATTAACTCACCCTCAGGAACTCAGCCTGTAACAAGCTCTTGAGGACCTGGTCAAAGCGCTTCCTCTGGGCCTTCTCCTCCAGAACACTCTCTAAAAACACCCGGATCTCACGGATCTGCGTGTTCGCTGGCAGCAAGTTTATGGCCTGTTGAAGAGCAGAGAGAGAGAGAGAGAAAAAGAAAAAAGACACAGTGAGAAAAGAAAAACTCAACTGCCATTGCCAAGTATGGTTGTGTGTGAGGTCAGATGTGGAGCGTTGTAAAGATTCAGAGAACAGAGTGACGGAGTGGACGGACATGATTCTCAGGGAGCCTGGAATGGTGCCTCACTGTGTTCTTTGATTAAATTCATGCTCCTCCATCCCAAAGTTACCACAAAAAAAAAACCCTAGTTATTTACTATGAATACAAACAAGCTTGTTGAGAGAACATCTCAAATTGCGGAGATAACCTAGCACGTAAAATAAAGTTCTATTCGCTGACTCATCTTAACTGGCTTCCAGAACAAAGAGGCGAGTAGCAGCATCTGAGAGGCCATTTGGCTTCAGTTAAACTAGGACAGGCTTTAATGGAGGCACAGCTTCAATCAGAGCAGTAGGGACAACAGCTTTGAGTTGTGCAGCACAGCGGGCACAAAAGCAGTACCACGCTGTGCACAGCCTGGCATTACACGTCCCTATATCCTCTGTTCTAACAGTATAACCTCAGTCATGGCTTTGCTCCTTATGTATTCCAGGCCGGGTTCAGTCACCGCCCCTGGTCTGAGGAAATGAAAGCAAAACCACAGTCAAATACATCAGGGCAAGAATATAGAGAGGGGAGAGCTCTCACACTTCCCGGCTAGTCTCCTCAATCTCAGGGTTTCAGATTAAACAGGTAAGGCTTGTTTATACAACACAGCTCCTACACCTCAAGGTTAACAGCTGTTTCCTTCCAAATGGAGCCCAGAGTAAATGTGAACCCATTCACATGGATGACAAATTACAGTGCATCTGGATTATAGTAACTGAAATGGATGTAGGAAATATAAAGTTATTTTCTCTAAAAACACTCAGGACATTTACTACAAAAAAAACCCCACACACTTCAGGCTTCATACTGCTGAGAAAGTAACTGAAAACAGGCCAAGACATTTGCAAATGTTCACCAATTTAAACCTGGGAGGAGGAGAAGTTTAAGCAGAGTTATTTGACAGCAGTCTGTGGACTTATCTGTCTTGTCCAACAGATTTCATCCATACTACTGAGCTGTCAAACTGATGCTCTTGGTTTAGTTTTCGACTGGCTAACAGCAGTCTTTGACAGCTGCAGTGTGTGGGGTGCTGTTGTTTCGGTGCTCACTGATTGCTGGATTCTGACCTTGGTTGTGTTGAGCTTGCTGTGGTGCAGCTCCAGAACCTGTAGAGCAGCGTGGAGATTGGCTTGGGGTTCAGACAGCTCCATTTTGATGGGGCCTAAGCAGTGCACATCGGGAGGGGACAGGTACATACGCAGCAGGGACAGGTACACCTGCAAAAAAAAAAAACAAGCCCAACCTAAACAACTAGATCCCTTATAAATCAGCATTACTTTACAGAATTACTATCTTTTAAATCTTCAGTTGGACCAGTGATGGCCTGCTGGCAGGAAGAAAAAAAAAACTGCGAAATTAAATGTTTGGCATTTTATTCTGCATGCAATCCTGTCAGACACTCCAAAGTGCCGTGTAAACGGCTCTGAACGGATTTTCTGTTTGTTAAGCACTTACATCTTTGTTCCCGTCTGTGGATTTGTCATAATGTCGGTGACAATACCTGATGAGACAAAGCATACAGAAAATCTGAAGTTTGCAAGCTGCCCTAAGAAAATTCATTGTACATTAAAGAAACAGTGTGGGTAAGTTACTGCATTCCTCACTCTTCTGCCATGTGTGTGTCCTTCAGAATGTGCACATAAATGAAGAGAGCCTGCTCATGTTTCCCCATACGACCCAGCAGCAGTGCCCGCTCTTCCAAAAGACCTGACACACACACACACACATGAAACAGTCTGACATGCATTCAAATATTTTCTAAATATAAAAATTTCTATTGAAACTAAAAAAAGTATAATCTACAGACATCAATCCAGTATGACAGATCTGGGAGTGTTCCACATGACAAATTCAAGTTACGCCATATGACAACTGCAATACTACAAGCTAGCTCAAAAACTGCCTGAAAACTCTGCTGAGGTCAAGTTATCTGTTCACATGCCAGACCAGCTACCTGCTAGTCTAGCACTCACCATCAAAAGGGAAGTCACTGATTAGTCTCTCTGGCTCGTAGCTGCTGGACACTTCCAAAAAAGTGAGCAGCTTGTTCCGTAATTCTCCAAGCTCACCCTCCTCCTTCCCTGCAGCTACAGCTGGTACACCTACGCAACGAAGAAAACATGTCGAGATAAGGAGGAGGAAAGGCACAAACCCTATGAGAAACTCACACTCATGGCAAAGATGAAGAAGGGAAGGGGGTATAAAGAGAAAAAAAGAAGATGGTAAAGAAGAAAAAAAACAGACACCTGCATGACAATGACAAATGAAATTCATGGATTGAGAGGGAAAAAAAAAAAAAAGTCAGAGACGAAAGAAAAAAAAGAATCTTGAATTCTTAAACTAATCATTTGCACTGTTTCAGTTGTATGCTCAGGTCTGAAGAGCTGATCTATGGCTGTGTGTGCTTTGAACTCCATACTCACCCTCAGGCAGTGAGTTCAGGTATTCCTTCATCAGGCACTGCACTCTCTCCAGGTAGAGCTGAATCAGCACGTTGTGAAACTCAGCCCCAGTCTCTTCCCACACGTAGATGATGTGTTCCAGGTAGGGGACTGCCAGCTCCTTAAAACCCTCCTTTAAGAAGTCCAGCACCTTGTCTCTCGGCAAGCACTCCACCTCCGGCAGGTCCTCTGTGAAAATCTGCACGCAGTGGAAATGAGCAACACCAAAGGAACGCGCATGAACAAAATGAACCCCCAACACAATGACCGTATTAACTATTAAAAACAAGCAGTGTTTTCAATACACCACGGCGGAATATGAAAAGGATCATCGATCAGTGTCACCAAGTTTACCAAGTTACCAGGACCGTATATCAGTGCCTGCAGCATTATTAAATTGTTCAAAAGCTGAGTAGATTTAACATAAAACCAAATGATCTTAATATAAGTGGTTTTGTCTTCACCTTCAGTCCATCCTCTGGACAGCTCTTGAGCACCCATGGAGAGAACTCAAAGATAATGCCCAGATTTTCCACTCCTGTATCAGACACACAGAGCATTAGCCTCTAATGAGAACAGTGTGGAGGGTTTACGACAGATCTGCGTAGCTGAGGGCTGCTGAAACAACTTTTTCCAAAACACAAATTCACACAGAAAGATTTCGTGATATGTCTCACTGAGCAATAAAATAAACAATTTGGAATTCAGCTTTGGAGCCGATTCAGGTCTAAAGCACTATCGGCAAGATATCAGACCTGAACTGGAATGAATTTTAAAGGACACGGGACGCATACAAGCATTGAAAACTAATTAAGCACTAAGCTACAACAAAGTTATGTTTCAAAAGAGATGTCTGAATGCTGCCCACAACACATAACACAAAAGAGGCCTTGTTCACAACATTCTGTCAATAAACAATAGGGAAACAGACAACAGACTCGGTTTGAAGAAGCTACTCACCCAGTCTCTGTAAGTACTGTACTGTTCTCTCATGGCCCTTTAGTGGAGAATTAGCTTTAGTGGACTGATCCAGCAGGACCTGCAGGGCTACAAAGAGAGGAAGGGACAAAAGGAAGAGATCTTCATATACTGCTTTTCTAACACTAATGCTATTGGTGTCCAAAGCTCCAACTTGGCAGTAAAATGGAACAGAATAAAAGCACAAAAGTGTCATGTAGATAGTGGGATAAAGGGAAATGGACAGAGAGGCGTTAAAAATAAATGTAGAAGGGGAGGGGGGGTGATATAAAGTGGCAGGAGGAAGGCCAGATACCGACCTGTTTTATGACATATTTGTACAGAATATAACTATAGAGGCAGCGGGAACTTTAAGAGACAAAACTACTGGTTTGAATGAGCAGAGGGTGAGAGACACAACGTTATCAGCACTTGGCCTCTGCTGTAGGCCATTACATCACCACACCAGCTTTAAGCAGGCTGATTAAAACCATTCTCTTTGAACAAGAGCAGATCTGATTTGCAAAAAAAGCCACAAATAACAGTGCAATCCAAAAGACACTGGAGAGGGTTCTGGTTTTATAACACACATGTTGTGGTCTCCTGTGAGATTATATGGAACAGTGAGCAATTTCTTTGTGGTATGACAAATAATTGTATGAACTATGCCTCAGTAGATTTAAACATAAAAAAAGAAACAATTTTTAATTGGTTTCTGCTGGTCTACATATGTATGTAAACGAAGAGTGTGTGTGTGTGAAAGTATGCATATGGGCTGGAAACACAAAGACACTGGGATGTTTTTCCTTCCTCAAAAGTCTTGATGAAAAACGAATCTAAAGCCATAAATAAACAGACCCATACAACAACTGCTCTGTGTGTGTGTGTGTGTGTGTGTGTGTGTGGGTGAAGCTTTGATTGCATAAACCTCAATATCAAATCTGAGCAGCTCTGCAGATTTGCTCCTCAGGACATGCGAGAGATAGGGACTACTCCTCTATACCTTTAAAACTGGGTTTGCTTTTGCCAGAGTTCAGAGCAATGAGGATCAAACAAGGTATTGGGCACAGATCAGCGTGGCAGCCGGTGGGATTTGTCAGAATAGACTGTACTCCTTAACTCTCCAGCATAGCACAGTTTTATCTAATTAATTGGCCATTGCTACCTCAGTCAAATTCTGTCTCCAAGGTAAAAGAATCCAGTCTCTCTCACCCTAATACCATTAATGGCTTTTACACAAACAACCAAATTTTTAATCACATTTTGACAAAAAAAAGGGGGGCAGGACCTTAAAAGGGCCACTATGCCAGATCATTCTCCTTTTGTATTATGGGTAGGACATGAGTTTACCTTTCTGGTGCAGGCCTTTTTTCTCATACAGAATGATAAGCTCGCTGTACTTATGGGCCTTCTTAAGCACGTATTCACTCTCCTCTATGTGACAGTGGTTGTTCTCCAGCCGTAGGAGAGGCGACACCAGGGCCACATTAGTCTAGTCAGGAGAGGACCAACATTACAAATGCTGAATGACATTCAAAGTTTCATTCAAAGGCATTCATTCACAAGTCTGATTAGAATCACTGTGCCAAAGGATAACACTCACGTGGAGATAGCACTTTAGCAAGGTGGTGTCAATGATCTGTAGGAGCTTCTTGCGGCTCTTGATTGTGGGTGTGCCCTCCATAAGGGGGGAAGTGGTAGAAGGGTCCGAATCATTTAACTGCTTCACCAAATGACTGCGTTTCTATGGTGCAACAATTTAAGACAAAAAAAAGTCAGCACTCTAGAGTGGAATGTTCCACAATGACAAACATACCACTGGCTTTCTTAAAGACTACAGGTAAATTCTCCTTTTGACTTGGCCTTGATATTTGTCCGTTAACAGTCCTAATGAGTAGTATGACATATCAGACATAAAGAACATTTACACAGGTCAGTAAACGTACCTGTGTAAGGTAGTCTATGAGAGCAAGATGAGCTTTCTCCAGCTCAGGCCCAGACAGAGCGGGCAGAGGGTTAGGGTAATGAAGCTGCTTTCTGTAGTCAGATGGAAGGAGGTCTGGGTACAGTCCAATCACGTGAGTGGGATCTGTAAAAACAAAAGCAATCCTTTTCTCACGCCATCCTCACCAAGTGTAACTACAGTATGTTCTATCTATGGCTGGAAACCTTATAAAAAGCTGTGAGAAGAGTGTGCAATAGTAACTAACGGGTTCTGCAGTGCTCACTAATGTTTTTATTTATGGCCAGACACTGTACATCAAATTTCAGCCTTAAAAATGACTTTATAATTGGGATCCACAGCCATTGTCTTTACTGATATATGGAAACATGTGCAACCCAGTAGGAGCTCTTAACAAATCTGCTAATGTAAAGAAATGACGACACATGAATAGCTCTGTTAGGACTTGGCCTGACCTGTGCCCAGCTTAGCAAACACCTGCATGGACTCATCAAAGCGCTTCTGGCAGAACAGGTTGAAGGCATACAGGTTCTGGATGTGGTGAATCTGCTGCCTCTTGTCTCCGTCTGAATCATCCTTCATCTTCTGAGGGAGGAAAATATAATATGGACAGGTGTCAAAATTGTTCTAGTTCTATACTAAATCTCCAAAGAGCCTTTTAGAAACTGTTAGTGGTTTTCCTTCACCTCTCCTGTTCATTTTTATTTTCTCTTGTTTTCCTGACAGCATGAATTATCAGTGTAATTATGAACCTAATTTTGACAGTGTGATAGTTTTAGCATGTTATTTTGGAATAGAATATTACAGAAAACCTCCTAAGATGACAAAGGTTAGGGGTGATCCAATTCCTTAAAAGCTCTTTTTCACTCACCGCCAACTGAAGGGCCAACTCAAACTGTTTGTCCTGTAGGAGCTGCCTGATCTGACTCGCTATGGAGACCGGGACAAGTCGCCAGACGAAATGGTTGCTGGCAACATACACGACATTGGGCCTGTGACAGAAACAGTGTTATCAGAAACTCAGATCAGGTCAGATGTGGACCGAATCCTGGCCACGTCAGTGGAAGAATGATGAAGGCTCTTCTCTTCAGGTCAGCATTAGCTCAGTCTGTGTGGTTGCTCACCCTGCAGAGGTGATGAAACGCGGTCTCTGTAGCTCCACGCTCTGGACCAGCAGCCTGGGCTCAAACGTTCGGATCTCCACGTAACGAGGGAGCACGGCGATGATGTACGGAGGCTGATGCTCTGAGGGAGGAAAACACAGTTAAGGGCACACAGGATGTGAGACTAGCTGTGTGAGATGACTTACTGAGACAGAAGCATGAGCCAATGTGACAATGTGATGTCTGTAATTCTTGTGAACAGACCATCTGTAATTACAAAGATCATGAACCCTGAGAATCAATCATTCCTTAGGTAGGGTAGGATAAAACCTGATCATGACTAGCTATTTTAAATGTGCATATGCAGTAGCTTGAGATTGAGCTATTCAGAGGATACTCTCTCTCTCTCTCTCTTCATCTAAATATGGAGGGACTATACAGAGACTTATGTTCAGCTAGGCAGGAAATCCAGTTTGAAAATGAGCCCAGAACAGGGTTAAGATGCAGATCAGGATGAGAGATGAAAAGTCAGAGCTCTGGCTATTTCTACTGTAATACACATGTATGACTGTACAGACAGAGAATATGTGACAGCCATAAGGGGCAGTCAAAACCTCTATGCTGTCTTGATTAAGTTAGTAAACGGCCATGTGTTTGAAATAAAGTACTGTATTTTCATATGCCTGCTGAGCACTCATGCTTTGTGCGTTTCAAGAGGTAGAAAAAGAGAAAAGCTTTTTGAAAGGAAAACCAGTCGGAGCTTTTACCCTTAAGTGGCAGCGTATTCAGGAGAATCACATGCACACAAGCTGTGTGGTCCAAAGTGACACAATTAGCACACTGGTATAAAAGAGCATAACCAGAGGAAAGAAAGTTAACAGAGAGTCTTTGCCTTATGTGAACAAAGACTTTCTGTCTGTACAGGATGCCCCCACCACTGAAAGCAACACACACTTCTACTATTCCCACATTATTGACTCATCTTTTACTTAAAGAAGCACCACTCCCCCTGCTGGTTAATAAAGGAAGTGCAGCCTCTGTGTTTGCACTTGTGTATATTATCTTTTCAAACCTGTCCTATTTATGTAGATTTCACAATTTAATGCATACCCTGAACCTCTTTTTTTTATAAATTACTTTCTGTTATAAACTGCTCTCCATTATAATCACATAAGCTGTTTTTTGTATGGGTTTTTTTTGCATTCTTAAAATAACACACAGTTTGAAAACATGCAGAGAGGTAAGAAGGGAAGGACTGACAGGACAGACTAGAGGGTTTAGCATGCAGTGCTGCAGGCCTAATCAATAAAGGTGTCTGCTATGTGTCAATACACATTAAAGCTATTATATAAAGTATAATAAAGTATATAATGCATATAAATATAAAACACATTTTCTACAAAGAGCATTCTGAGGTCAGGACCCTCTGATATACAAAGCTGAATATGGTTTGCATCGATTTCAGAAATTTGATGAGGATATGATACATTCATCAACTTAAAAACTTCACTTACTTTCACTTTCATACTCAGACCTTTCTGATCAAACATGTTTGGCAGGTTTGCCCATTGGCTGACTGTAAAAACTGCGAAATAAGGAACTGAGATTCATAACTGAGAACAGAGATTCATACCCATTGCGACAGGTATGTCCGTCCAGTTGAGGGCGCATTTCTGTGTGCAGACACCTTCCTCGTTCAGGACTACTGTCAGGTCATCTTGACCGACTGCGACCTTTCCGTCGGCTAGCGGGGCTACCAGAGGCTCCAGCTGCTTTCCCGTGGGGAACAGCTCCTTGATTGAGCCACGCCCATCCATCTGAAAGGAGAATGAAAGCATCAGTTCACTAAGACATCACATCATTGACATCTTGACTATCTGGTTACAACCCATTTCAGTGTGTGTTCCAGTGAGGCACTGATGTAGTTCCTGTTCACTGTCTTTTTAATTCACTTACCCGGATCAGATAGTAGTCTCTCTTAAATCCGACACAGATGGAATTTTCACACCAAGCCATGGACTTGGGTATGTCAGGTGCCGCAAAGTCTCCCTGTTGAATTACAGACAACAATTATTAGTAACAAATATTAAAACACTGTCAGTTTCGTCAGTCATTCCTCTCCACTGACTTTATTCAGAGAGTAAAACCATTCTGCATTTGTCGCTTGCCTCAAGAGGCCTTCTTCTGTGATCTCCTTGGAATTTCTTTACCATCGGAATCTCTTACCTGCAATTCATGGAACTCTCTGTCTTTCCAATAATAAAGCTGCAGTTTCTTCCTGACAGCTACACACATTCGCAGCTTGGCCTCCCCTGAGTTGGACTGCTAAGGGAAACAGGTGTATGAGCAGAAAGTTAGGAAAAAAAGATCATGGGGTTACATCATACAAAGCAGGATTTCTCACATAGCTGGACAACACTAAGATGAAAGTCAAAACATCTAGTGGTTACACTCCTATGAACGGTTAAGACCTTTGGGTTTATGTTATCCAAACAACTCTCAGTATGTACCTAAGCAGCAGGTGACTGAGTGGAGCAAGATAGAAAGGAATCCAAACAAAAACAGTGAAACTTTCTTGTTTTTCGTCTCATAATTGCTTGATGATCACTAACCTGGAGGTCACAAGCAAACAGTGTAGCTCCTTTAGCCTTGGACACCACTGTGATCTGCTGGAACGTGAGTAGGTCGTGGACATGGATGTTATTCTCTGAAACAAAAGAAGAAGACCAGATACATGTTAAAATTCAGTGTCAGTGGTATTTAATCATATATAAATGACATGACTTCTGGTTGTAGCAAAAACATGATGCTTGTCTGTAACAACATAGTAGAACAAAATAATCTTACCTAAAAGACTGACCAAAATCTTGAACTGAGAGACCACATACAACTGGTGAGAGAGAGCAAGCAGGTGGTTGAGTCACGCCACATTTCAGCAAAGTCATCATGAAAAATAAATACTTTAAAAATCTGACTGAAATGTGCTTTTTGAAAAGTATTCTGTGATGGACATGGGGATTTTAATGATGTGATGTTTTTCCAGAGGACAAACTCAACAAAACCAAGACCAACATGTAGCCCAAACTTGTCCCCTTGAGCCCTAAATTTCCTTCATGGCAGCGTTCCTTCAGCTATTCTAAAAATGCATCCCAACATTCAGGCAAGATGAGAAACCAGAATACCTGTTGGATCTTCTTGGAGAAGTTCTTGTGGGATTTTTCTAGGGTCACCTCAAACCTGTTTGTTCCTGTGGCAAAAAAAAAATAGACAGTTTTAATTGGCTATTATGCCCCAAAGTAGGTTCAGGCAAACACAGAAACTCACACAGTCAATCTGAACATGTCTCAAACCTGCATCCTTCTTGATCCTGTAGAGAAGAAGGTGGCCTGGTTTTGTTCCCACAAGGAGCCAGTCCTCTGCACACAAAATATCCTGATAAGCTCTCACCAAAACAAAGCCAATGCTGTCAACTGACTTTAGGGCATCACTTTTCACAACTTCTCTTTTGTGAGACTGAGGCAGTCGTGCATTGACAGGCCCTGTCTAACAGACTTTTCTGCACTGCAGCAGACAACGTTCCGAGATGACCCTACACATTTCATTCATTGTTCGGATTTTAGCGGGCCTAAATGTGAATCCTTTGTATGTCAGCTTTATTGTACGTTAGTTAGATGTATATAAAACGTTGTCTGGCTGGAATATAATCTCAAATATACGCTACATATATTTATACATTTATATATTTAAACATACCACTTCCTAAACTGTCATGGCCTGATAACGGACAAGACGCAGGTACACTATATTGAACTTGCCAATCAAAAACATAGCCTCATATAATCTAGGAAAACGAGACTTACGAGTGTGTTCAAGCTTTTCATATTAAAAACTTCATGAGTTCACAAGACAGACTGTGTAAACATGCCATTCGGTTTGCCTGTGAAACTGACGGTTAAATAGATTATATAAAGTATCTTAACAACCGCCATACCTGTTAGTACCCTTCAAAGTAGCAATATGTCTCAATTCAAACATATGCACTTACCCCAAGCCGCAAGACAGTCTATTTGGAGTGGCAGTTTCTCCAAAATAGGCACAGGCTCATACGCGTCATGCATAGTGTTCCTCTTCTGGGCCGGGTCACCTGCTGTTTTCTGCTAAGAACTTAACGAGGCAGACGTTACCAGCTGACTTTAAGCTGAAACTATCATTACGTTGGCTGGCAGACAGCGTACGAGCCGAAAACAAGAACAACTCGCTCCCTAGCTACACTTGTAATTAAAGCTCTGAGCTAGCTGACTAGCTGACTAGTTGCAGGCAAAGCAAGACCGTAATAGTCACAGCATGTTCCAGAAATTATTTAATAAATTCCGTCTTCATTTTGTCACCTCTCCCTTGTGTCTGGCTGAGAGGAGGAACTTCAACAATGATCTTCAGAGAGGTTCGTTTAAGTAGCGTAGTTGGCTATTGCTAACTACCTACTAATGCTATGATAGCTCGACAGATAGCGGTAACACAGGGGATAGCTTCCCGATGTCAACAAACTCCAGCTAGCTAAGATTAGCTAGCATTGCCAATTTCGAACTACAGCGATGTCTTTAAGAACTATTTCAGCCCATTCTTTACAAAAAAATGTATTCTATACTAAATAGCCATAGATCACTGTAAGCTCCGAACTGAATACGCGAATTAACTACGATATAGCTCTGTTTCAGAGCTTATTCTACTGGTGCACAGCTTCCCCAGAGAGGCTTCCTGATTACACTTTGGCTCATGGTACTGTGACAAGCACGTGATCCACGTCAGCGCTCACGAGAGTTGTATTTGGTTTTAACACAGCACTCAAGGCGCAAAGACCAACAAGCGCAAGCGTTGGGCTGGATAAAACGGGCAACGGGATCGTTCACATATAGCTTATTTATTATTATTTCCTTTGGAAAACAGAGTATCATTTCAGGACATATGTGTAAGCAGTTATGAAAAACTCTGAAACTGCCGCAAAGCTTACACTCCATAATAAAATGCTGCTTACCTTTTAAGAAACACAATACTTTTTAAACATACAAGTCACCTTCCTTGATTTTAGGATTTTAGAAATAAATACACTATAGTAGACACTAAAAATCACTCGCTCTCTATCTAAGCCACTTATCCTGAATAGGGTCACAGGGGGTGCTGGAGCTTATAGGGCGAAAGGCAGAAAAACACCCTGGACAGGTTGCCAGTCCATTGCAGGGCAGACAAACACACTCATACCTAAGGGCAATTTTTCTCCAATTCACCTAACCAGCATGACTGTGGGAGGAAACCCATGCAGACACGGGGACAACATGCAAACTCCACACAGAAAGAAGCCACCTGGCCCAGAACCGAACCCGAAACCTTCTTGCTGTGAGGCAACAGCGCTACCCACTGCACCACCATGCCGCCCCACTAAAAATCAGTTAAATACATTTTCCCCAAAAACAAACTTAATTTATATGTTCATTTCACCTATTTGGCAAATGTTTTGTTTCTTCAAGGTGTTTCTATTCTCCCACTTTTTTGCCTGATGTACTTGATGGTCAAGTTGGTCAGGTATCTGAAGAATGTTTAAGATTCTTCCTCCATTAGTCTTTTGGCCCCTGTACATCTTTTAATAGTTCCCTTATGCTCCTGTATGGTTTCTCTGTTGGCCATTTGTCCTTGTTATTATGTTGTGCTTTACTGGTCTTTAAACCCCACTTCTTGACCTTTTGGAAGTGCTTTTTTTGAGTAGAAACTTGAATTGAAACTTGACATTTTATAACCTTATTTATATAAGTTTCCCTTGTGTTGTAGTTATTTTTTAAACTAGATTATTATTTAAATCTTCAACTTTTCTCTGTTGATTTACTGTGTTACCCTCAAAAAAAAAAAAAAAAAAAGACAACCAAAAAGTGTCAGCAAATAAGAGGGGCTCTGCAGTTCCTAGTGAAAAATTCTAACCGTTGGCTTAATGACTCTTACATTTTGCATCCAAGCACTGTATCACTGGACTTCAATAAGACTGGACTGGATAATGACTGGATAATAAGATTGAATTATATTCACAAAGAATATATTTGAGATGTTTAAATAACAAAAGGGAGTAGCTTTTAAAAGCACACCACAGTGAATAACACCGCTCAAACGTTGATAAACAAACATAATACATAATCAGCATACAGGCTTATATATACTATCAAACTAAAGAATACATTATATTCAGATGCTTTCATTTTCTATGTCCATCTACAGGTACATCTCTAGATGGCACCAGTGCACAAGAACAACAGTCCTTATTAAAACCCACCACTTGTTGTATTTTTTTAGACTCATTACTATTAAGATGATTGACTGGATGATTTATTATTCGTAAGATCAATAAGAAGTAAGTGAAGCGCAGGACAAAATGTTGTGTGGTAATTGTACTAGAGTAAAAGAAGAATCGCATAAAGTGCATTAAAATTGACAGAATTTATACACCTGTTGAGTTACTTGGACGCATTCCCACAATTTCACCAAAAAAAGTAATCTGATAAAAATCACTCCAATAAGACAGCTCCCTAATACTTGTACTTCTGGTCTCGGTGCTTGATCCTATGTCTGGTGCGAGTAGTGTGGATGTTTCTGTAGCGTTCTTCCTCCCATGCATTGTCATCCTTTTCATCATCACCATCTTTCATCTCATCCATCAGATGTGCAAAGCGGAAGCTAATGTCATCCACGGACTTGTACTGGACTCTATGCTGATCTGGGCTCTCTTTTCCTCTTCCTTTCCTCATTGTTGTAATGAATTTCTCTCCGACTGTGTCCCGCACAGCATCGCTCAGAGTCTTAAACAGGTACTGAGGAATAATGCCTCCCACAAGCAGTGACTCTGGTTTGATTCCCTCTTTAAATTCAGATACGAGCCGATGCACCAGTGTACCACAGTAAAGCCTGTATATTGCAGGGGAATATGGAGAGTTTATGAGATAAATGCCATTCAGCTGATACTGCTATGTCACAGATTAAGATTCGTATCATTAAAGAAATAATCTGAGTTCCACAGAGGCTACAAGGCTAAGATCATCACATTTTACAGTTTACAAAGTTGTTATATGAGTTACATAGAGCTCATGTAACTATTGTCAAATGTAGTCAAATGTTGTCATTTGGTTTGTTAGTTATATACCTCAGCTATGCTCCTGACCTTGAGATTATTAGCATGGTTGCACAAGAGATAATAACGTAATGTGGCTGCAGTAAGAGTGTCTAGTGTGTAAAGAAGAAGGTAGACATGGTAGCTGATGCCATACCGTGCACATTCTGGCTCAGTAAGGGGCAGGCATAGGAGCTGGTTAAGATGGAGGCTGGCCCTCAGACAACACTGCCACTGGCTGAATGAATGGGCCACCTCCAGGTCTAATTCACTTGTTTTCTTCTGAACCCCCAGCTCCTGAATCTGTTCCTTCACTGATTCATACTCTGCATCCCAGACACATACAAAACTTATATTAAATGACATAATTATGATCACATATTACACCCATTCTCATTTCATTAATGGACTGAGCAAAAAATGTAAAACCTGACAACAGTGAGAGTCCTTTAAGGGACCATATGTTATTTGTGCTGAGCTGAAACAATTTGAGTTTGGTGTACTAATTGATAGTCCTTTCCACATGTAAACAGGAGGTTAACTGTAGTTTATGAGAACGCTTGTGTGTAAGGTTGAACAGTTCAGCAATTTGGATGGAAACAGGTGAATATTGTTTACAAATTTGGTGACCGAGGCTCTCCTTTGTTACCTAATGTAATAATTTGGGAATTTCTGTTCATAAAACCAGTTGTAAGTATATGTACTTACAATATGTAAGTGGTTATGAAAAATTGTGATACACCATTTCTATTTTGTAAGTGCTTATCACATCATCCTGCTTTTTTGTTTAATCCTTACAGGGAGTACTATGCTGATTTATTAACAATTCATTTAATATTATCAACTGTTGGCTTAAGACAGTACCTTCTTCAAATGGCAATCTGCAGAGCTCTCCGTATACCATTCCCAATAACAGGGCCCAGAGGTGCTCCTGATGTGGCTCAGGTTTGGAGTTTACCAGCCAATAGCATGTAACACACACTGGAAGCTGGAGGTGAGGTGGGACTATGGTCAAGGAGTTATTTGACACATTCAGGGTGTCCAGGAGAATCTGCTGTCGCAATTCCTTTGGTGCCTAAACATGATAAATTATTAGGATATTAGTAAACTTCAAAGTGACATCAATCATGTCAAATGATATGTTACTTGTTTCAGATTCTGTTGTCTTCTTCATAATAATGAGAGCTATTTATTATCCACAGAAAAAGCTGTGATTTGATACTAGATTGTATTTATAGAATATCAAAACAATGGCTTTTCTTTTCAGTTCATTTAAGTAATCAGGGTAGTGTGTATTGATACAGCAGTTGCATTGGAGCACCCTTACTACCTCGCAAAGTGTCTCCAAGTGAAATCTTCCCTGTCGTTTTGGTTTGATGGCTTTAACTCTAAAACTGGTAAGCTTCACCCCCTCTCTGTCAAACTCTTCAACAAAATATTCTGTTCCATCAGTGCTAGCTTTATCTGGGGCTGTGTCTCCTTGACTCTGCTGCTGTCCGTAAAGCAGTAAACCATAGATCGCCTGTCGTATGGGACGAGCAGTGACACTACTACTGGGCAGTGCAGAGTCCTCGACCTGATAGCCCATGGCCAACCTGCCTAGCACCAGTACATCAATGATGCTTGAGCTTAACTTCCCCTTTGTTAAAAGATCCAGGGTCCACCTAGGCAGAACATTGGGACAGCCTGGGATATCAGCGGAGAGCGATGTGCCCTTTGAAAAAAACTTTGCTGTTGAACTTTCAGAGAGGGCATACTCTTTGATGCACTTGAAAAGAGAACTAGAGATGGCAACTGAGTTTTGCCCATATTCAATGTGCTTTAAGACAGCAGTGATAGCCTCCTTCGGTTCTTGAAATCTTGATAACCACGTGAGCAAGCCATCAATTCGTGCGAATTCCCCAGCAGTGCTGGAGAACTCTTCCCACCTCATAGTTATACCTGCAGTAGAGGGTGTGAAATAATCATTGCCTGCTAATGTGGCAAAAACTGGCAGAAGATCTTTGTTCATGTGGTTGAAATTTTCACACAAGTTTTGAACAGTAAATTGTTGGGCTTCAATAAATTTGCAGGAGCTCCTTGAAATAATTTTCATCACATTTTTCCACTTGAAATATGTGATGGGCAAAAATCCTGCCTTGAGATTAAATACATAGAAGTCACTGTCATCTGACAGAACTGGACAGTTCTTTTCATTGGCAAGTGCAGCAATTTCCCAATCAGCTTCAGCTATGCACTGAACAAATGGTACTTTCAGCTTGGTGAGACACTGTTTGAAGACATCCTCGCTAAGGTACGGTATTATGTTGTTGGAAGAACCTCTTGACTTGTCAGCAGCCATCCTGATTCTTCCTTGAGCTCGTTGCTTGAGGGTCTCGAGTTTTTTGTCTGTGTGGTCACTTCCCCCATCAAGTACCACATAAGGGCAAATGTCACAGTCTCTGAGAGCAGTGAAAAACTGTATTGTCACATTTTCAAAGCCATCATAATTCCCCCCATGCATTTGATCCAATCCCGACTCAAAGTACAGAGTGTAATACAAATTCTTTCCATCAATGACTAGTTCACTATTCCCAAAGTTGCAAGGTCTGAAGAAACATCTCTTAGGGTTTTTCTCAATGTACGTCTTCAATCCCTTTACTCCCATGGCACACCGTGTCTGTGAACTTCATTCTGGATTAGCCCATACAACAATAATACATCAAATTAGTTTTACCTTGTTCAGGTAACATAATTTTACTTTAGTCAGTGCCAACTGGTACACTACACTGCGAACCGGAAAGTTCAGACAACTTAAATCTATAAAGTTGTATAAACTTAAAATGTCCTTAGAAATTCTACTGACTTGAAAAATTGAGTTGTTATAACACGTAATTCAATTTTGGGTTATATAAACTAAAAACTTGTTATTACATAACCACTGAAATATTGGAGTTAACATAATTAGCGATTTAATTTCACTTCTGTTACCTATAAGTGAAGAGATATGAATGAGTTAATTGAAAATATATTTTTAAATTAAAGTTTAATGTAAAAAATATATTACAGGTACTTAAATTTTCTTGGGTAATAAGTTACGACAAAAGTTTTGAGTTCTGTGAACTTATTTGGTGTACGTACAACTTGTATATATATTTATATAAAAAACATCCGGAATTACACTTGCGTTCTCAACTTCCGTCATAGTTTATTAGGGTGTAGCCTAAACGTATATATTTACCCAAGCTCCACTTTAAAAATTAAAATGACCGACTAAACAAAAACAATTCTTAGAATGGAAAGCAAGAAGAACTCACCAAAGCAACGATGAAATTACAATAAATAAATTTTATCCGTAAAACAAATTCAGAGAGAAAGAACGGAGCGTCTGCATTTAACTAAATGTCCGCTAGGAAGGCTATTCTGCAGGATGGCCTTCTTAAATAAGCAGGATGGAAAATGAAACTGTCCGTGCTCCTCCTGTTTTTGTAGAATCGAAACCTTTGGAAGAGAGAGTTTGTTTTCTAAAGGTTGTTGCAACGAAAACAAATACCTATGCTGGCGTCCACGGGTGGATTTCTTAATAAGGTCGTTCTATTTACTCTAGTGTTAGTAATTAAGAAACGTGCAGTAATAGCCTGTGTTACAGGTGTTTGTACATCATCAAAATAAATAGCGACTGTTTCATGGAGACTGTTTAATTAAGGTTATGGGCTGTTTAAACTCTTTCTTATTTCATACCCAACCCAAACCTTCAGGTTGTATCTTTCTTGGATTTCTTATTTATTGAAAGAACTTTGAAATCCTTTAAATAGAATAAAATTGCATCAAGTGCTTCAGTGGGGATAGAAAAACACATGGAAATACCCCAGAACAAAACAGAACAAAACAAAAAAACCCAAAACAAAACAACAACAGCATCGACAACAGCAACAAAAACTTAACACACAGACGCTGAACATAGTATATTGCAGATCATTCATTTACTTACCAGGGAAAAAAGGAATCCTGTGTGTGCCTCTCTACAATTCAAGCAATGCATGTCTGATATATTCATGTTATCTATTTTATTTTATCTTTTTTTTGGTCTTTAAATCCATATATGTAGACATGTTTTACTTTCTCCCTCCTCACCATTTAAAATCAAATATAATAAAAAAAATCTCCAGGAAATATTGCCTTTGCACATTGCTGTAGTTTGATTCTTAAATTTGATTGATATCAGTAAAACAGAACCAGATGACTGTAGATGAAAATAGATGAAGTAGATGGAAACTACAACTCAGTTGTCTTCAGTGATTTGTAGTTTGATTCACCGAGTGTTGGCTGATCTACCAACACTTTTCTGCCCCCAATGAACTGTGAAAGGAGGACATATTGTAGCCAATATTTGCATTTGCAAAATTTGCAACTCTGTCCAAAGATAAGAAAGTCATTCTCATCCTAATGAAACTTACAAGTACATCCAATGGAAAAATAAGACAAAGTGCTTTAAAAAGGGAAAAGAAAACAATAAGAGATAAAAATATATAAATAAAATTCAGAGAAAGTGCAAAGTATGTAAAGTGAAATAAAATCGAATAACATAAAAAGCATGCAGTTAAAGAATGTAAATCAAAGATAAATAATAACAGAAAGTCCAAAATGACTAGAGGTCTACTTCCAGAACTAAAGTGCATTAAGAGTACAGTGCAGTTTTTATAGCTCAATCATAGGCACATGAGAAGAGAAATGTTTTTAACCTGGATTTAAAAATTACTACATTTGGGGCATATCTAAGATCCTCTGGTAGTTTGTCCCAGCTGCATGCAGCATAACGGCTAAATGCTGCTTCACCATGTTTAGTTTGGACTCTTGGCTCTACTAGCTGACCTGAGTCCATGGATCTAAGAGCCCCACTCGCTTTTTATTCTTTCGACATATCAGCGACATATTCAGGGCCTAAGCCATTTAGTGATTTATAGACTAATAGAAACACTTTAAAAGTTATCTTGTAACTAAACGGAATCCAGTGTAAAGATTTTAGGATTGGAGTAATGTGCTCAGTTCTCTTGGTCCTGGATAAAACTCTAGCAGCTGCGTTTTGAATGAGCTGCAGTTGTTTATTGTTTTTTGGGGGGGGAGTCCAATTAAAAGGCCATTACAGTAGTCCACCCCTCTGGAGATAAAAGCATGAATGAGCTTCTCTAGCATGAATGAGCTTCTTTAGTGTTTGTTATGGTCATATACCCAATATTGTGTATGACAGCTAAATACTTAATTTGTTATTGTTATGAGAACATAAAAGAGCAGAGCAGGATAAATAACCTGCTATTTCTTCATGGCGCTTATACATTTTGCAGTGGGGAGATGTAACAACTGTCAAAATAGCCTTTTTAACCCCTGAAGCATTAAAAAGACAGATTGGACCAAAATAGATTTGTTTTGATGCCTATTGTCACAATCAGGGATGTGCTCAGTGCCACTGACCAGGTCAAGTAAGAACACTCCAAGAAAAGAGAAAAAGTCAAACTGGGGTATTTACTGGCTTGTAACTATTGAAGAAAAACAAATCAAGCACAATGCAAATCAAACATTTTAATTCTAATAAGAATTCTGACCAGCAAGTATTCACTTTTAGCCATCCAAAATGACAAATCACAGGCACTCTAATGGATTCCTCTGTTAGCAAGCTGTCTGAAGGAGAGCACCTGGGTGTCAGCCTCAGGGGAAGATTATAAGCCCCACAATCCCTGCTTCATGATAATACCAAAACACTTCTGTAGTGAAGAATTATTCTGACTGTATAGACCTGAGGACAGAATGACAGTTTGGCTGTTGCGCAGGTTTCCATGGAGACCAGTGTGGGTTAGGTAGATCACTAGACTTGTCCTTGCTTTAATGATTCTGAACCTGCTTGTCAGAACCATTTTACTGAGAACGTATTATGCTCCAAATGAAGTGTCATGAATGGAAAGAAACACACCCGGCTAACTTGATGTAAGTGTCAATAAGCAAGTAAATTGAAAAGGCACCACAGTCAAACCTGATAAATCGGGCATTGTGAAAGCTGCACTGGGAAATGGAATAACAATGAGAGGGTTTAGATATCTTTTGTTGTTCCTTACATTCATACTCATTAATCCTTTTGTTCACCTCCAGGTGCCTGAATAGGAATTTATGTTAAAACTGATCCCTTAGTGGTAAGAAACTAATCTGAGGAGTTAAGCAGTATGAAAATAAATGTATAGATGTATCACATTGCTTTTGAATTGGTTCTGACACCAGCATCTAATGCAAAAATGAGGGAAAATACTGAGTTTTGAATGACAAATGTTGTGAGGAAGGAGCCAACACAAATCAATTCAAATCAGAACAGACACACAGAGAGGAGAGAAAGTCTATGATGGTACCTTTTTGGTAAGTGTCTCTTTTCCATTTCTATCTCCTTTTCTTTTTCTTATCTTGCCAGTCAAATGGATGAAGTGAATTCCATCTGTATTTCACATCTCCTCGTTCAGAAGGAGGATTCTTGGAATGCTTCATGTTTGTACTTCAACAGAGTGAATACTGACGAATTCATGGAATTAAATTGCACAGTTTGAAAGTATTGTGTCACACTTAGTTTAACTCAATCAACACTAAGATAATTCAGACACGAGTAGTACTAATACAAAAAAAAATGCATTTAGTGCTAACTTTAGTATGTCTTGGCCTGCAAGGGAGTTTTATGCTTCAAAGAGAATTACTGAATGTTCTCTGTGAGAAAATGCATGCACCTATGATACTCCCAACTAATTTTAGTTCATTTTTAGCAACACATGTCCAACAAAAAAACTGGAAGGTTAACTCTGACCATTGAGAATATAGATTTGAGATCTGTCAATATTTAAGCAGCTGAAACTTAAAGTCAAGCTCAAAAGTTGTTTGACTGACCTTTCAAACTACTGAGTTGTCAAATAAATCACAATAAAGATATATGAATTACATATGTCAGCAATACCAAACAAACAAGTATTGAACTAAAGATTCATTACATTGTCCATAACCTGTTTGTACGTGATGGCACACCTAGCCTAGGACAATGGAATGAATCTTTACTTCAGGGTCTTCACTGTACTTATTTTTTTATTGTTGGTTTGTTATTACTGACATACATAATTTATAAATCTTTATTGTGATTTATTTTACTTATCAAAGTAAATGAAGCATTAAATTATGTCTAGAGACAAAAACATTCACGAGTCAAACAAACCTTTAATATTATTACAGTTTCACCTTTGATTATTGTCATAAGTATCTTCCATTAATCTGATTTTGTGCATGTGGTATAACGAGAGAAAATGCAGTACACCTCAGTCAAATTTAATTGCTCGTGCATGAGGAAAACATGCAAAGCTTTCCAGGACTTTGAAATGAGACTTAAAACAACAGTTGCTCAGTTCAAGCTTCATTACATTCAGATTATCTCTAACGTAGGGCATAGTTTTAGATGATATATATGTGGTGTGATCCTGACTTGTTTTTAATCTGCAACCTTGAATAAGCCATTAAACAAAAGGGGGAAAATCAGTACTTGGACTTGGTTTAGAAGACTTCACGCTCTTTTTCATACTTTACCTGATCCCCCAGCTATGCTTCTGAGAGCCACTTTAAAAACAATCATGTGGATTATTCTGCTGAGTATGTCAATGTTTTGCCTAGGTAAGTCATGTCTTCTGCGTTGTCAATTATATACACATTGTTAAGTTTATTTTTAAAGTGCTGGTGTGTGTTAGCACTGTTGGTTTTTACTGTGATTTTTTTCACTAACTAAAATGAAATACATGCATATGATTCCAAAGGATAATAACAACAGTTTACATGATACCAACAGGCCATTCACAGTCAAGCCATGGTAGAATTTTCATCACCGCGTTTCCGGAGAACATTGCATACTATCACCCAGATGCTTCAGAAACCTTTCTTGTAATCTCTGCACTCAAGGATAACACTATGATCGAAGTCATCTTCAATGATTCGATCGAAACGACACACTTGTCTGCCAGGGAGACTACAAGGGTGAACTTTTCAAATGTTGAGCTACAAGGTGAAGGGCTTTCCAACATGTCCATCAAAGTCCGCAGTCAAAATGACATCACAGTTTTGGCTGTTAACAAAAGAAAACACAGCGTTCAAGTCAATGTTGTTCAGCCTCTCAGTAATCTTGGCGTTGTGTATTTTGTGCCTGCTCTGAATCACACAGAGTTTGCACATGCTTTCAATGCATCACCAAATGCAACCCAGGCGACAGGCCCAAACAACATGTTCAGAATTGTCATTATCAATGCAATGAATGAAAGAAACCAAGTCAATATCACCTGGCAACGGAATGGAGAAAATGATGCGAAACAAAGCTTCACTCTAGACCCATACCAGCTGGTCCAACTCCCTACCAATGGATCGTGGGGGAAGGTGACCTCTGGTAAGAAGGTGGTGGTGATATTAGCCAATCCTTGTGTAGAGATGCATGATTGTAACTGTAGCATGCTGATGAGCCAGTTGCGTCCCGCGACACCCGAGGAATCTAGTTTTGTTGTGCCGCACATCTTTGCAAAAGATCAGGAAAACCAGACCTATCTACTTGTGACACGACAACAAGGGCTTGCGGAAGGTGATATCGGGTCCATGCAAGGGCGCTCTTCAAATCTTATGCCCTTCCCTCTTGTGCCGCAGGATGGCTCTTTACTCCTAAAAACTTCTGAATCAGCTTCCCTCATGCTCATCAAACCAGGTGTGTTCATAGAGCTCCTCTCAGATAAAATGTTCTCTGCCTGCTACTTGTTACATACCAGCCCTTATAGTAAAGCTTTAGTGATAGCAGAAACCGCCCATACAAATGACGTGCACAAAGAGCCTGACTTTCAGAGCACATCTCTGTGGAACCCCATAACGGATACAGTTTATTCCTGGGCTTTGATGGAGCTAAGTTCCAGCAAACATCACATTATCTGGAATAATTCATCCAAGATGGGGGTATATGCCTACACTAAAATAAACACAGGAGAGTTTGTTTGGATTCCAGCGACCATCATGAGTGAAGAGCCAGGTACTATTTTACCATTTACATACTGCATGTTTAAGTAATCTTGTTTAAATTGTGCCATATCAGAGAATGACATTAAATATTCATATCGGTGAAAGGCATATTTTTGAACACGTTTATTTGTTCCAGCTATTGTAATGGACAGTTAAATGTGTGTGAATGCGTTTGTGTTTACCCAGACCCACGAGGCTGCATTGCTATTACTGAGGAGATAACCATTGGTGAGGAGAAAATGAGCTGGTACAGCTCACGCCAGCACTGTGTTGATGAAGGTGCTGATTTAATCAGTCCCAGTACCGGAGAGATATGGCGGCAGATGGCCAACAGTTTGAGCAAATCAAATAAGAAAACAGACAGGTGCTGGATTGACCTACGTCGCCACCTGCTGGATTTTAAGTGGTACTGGCCAAATGGTGACTCATTGGGCTTCACTCAGTGGGCTAAGAATGAACCGAGTGAACCTAAAGAGGGCATGTGTGCTTCAGCTTCTCTTAATCCTAAGAGTAACTTTACCTGGAGCACTGAAAGCTGCTGTAAACCCCTCCAGCCTTTGTGTCACAGGAAATTTGTTAGGTTCTGGCTCAACTAGCACTGTACCTGTTGTATACCTCGAATACATCATGGTTGTTTGGTCTTTAACATTATACTCTGTAGACTTTAGTTCGGCTTCAATAAGACTGTTTAATAATTTTTTTCTTAATTAATATTTAATTATATTTATCATAAGTGGTACAGGAGCTTCCATTATCCTGATATGTGAGACTACTTTAGAATATAAAATATGAATGTAAACTTTCAATCTTTCAGTTGGTCCTAATTCTTTGATAGCATTTAGCAAAGACTACACTTAGTAAAGATGTAATATGTGTAAACCAGTATGGTTCCATTAACAATAAAGGCACTTGATTTTGTGTGAGAATCTCTGGTTTTCACTCCTTCTTTCATCACCTTGCAGTTTAGCGTCTGCTCAGTTACTGGCAGTTGAACGATTTAGTTAAGGCAAAGAAATGCACTTATTCACAGCTTTTGGACACAACATGAAACATTGCTTCATTCCCTCTCAGTTTCAGTCCATCCATAAGACTGTAATTTAACAGTTAGAGTTGTACTGCAATATAATCTTTCATATCTTTTTTTTTCCAACACAGATCTAGCTTGTTAGAAGGTAAGGCAAAATGGGGCATCAGGATAATATGAAAGCTTATGAGACATGTTTTTAAAGCTCCTCCACACCCAGGGGGAGCTCCATTTTACGCATGTGTACATGAATAATCTCTTAAAGGTCTGATAGCATAGGCCTACATGTCCACATGAACTTATATATCTGCATAATAATTCAGCTCATCAAGCAGTAGACATCAGACATTAAGCTTCCCCTAGCCAATAAGGCCCCTTTAATCAGGCACAAAACTACCTGAGTAACAATATCAGAGTAGAAATTCGGTTGTCTCTGGGGAACTCCTGTTCTGGCTGACTGTCCACGGTGGTCTACCGAAACAGCCCACGGTGGCCCACTGTATCAGTCCACGGTGGTCTACTGAATCAGTCCACGGTCTACTGAATCAGTCCGCGGTCTACTGAATCAGTCCGCGGTCTACTGAATCAGTCAGCAGTGGTCTACATATGATGCTCAAGAAAAACACAGTGCTACTGACATTTTTGATACAAAAAGAACTGTAGCCAGACTAGCCTCAATGCTTGACCAGGAAATGAGTCCAAAATGTCTTTTTTCACCTCCAAAAGTTGACTAAATAAATGATGACAAAGCAACAGTGAAATGTTAAAATAGCATTTAATATTATAAACACAAATTCCCAAATAAAGACAGAAAATGAAACCCATACAAAATACAATGCATAGTCAAAATATACACAAAACTTTGTGCTTAAATTTCAGACTTGCGCGATTTAATTATAATCATTATGAAAACCCTCTAAGGAAGAACCCCTAGTAACATGGCTCACTTTGCTTTATGTGAAAGCACGAGTTTTCTTTTTCAGTTTCAGTTGGTTTAGGATTTTTTTTAATTAAATTTTGAAAGGGGTAGCACAAAGCACCACATATCACATTTTGCAAAAAAGCAAAGAAATATCTTACATTTAAAAAAAAAAAAGTCTTACTTTAGATGAGAGGAGGAAAATAGAGTACCAGACCATGGTTCATACCAAGTTTCTACACCCTGGCAGAGCTGCATCACCTGATGTAGCTGTACCATAACACAGTTTGAGGAAGGCTGTCTCTTACCACTGGCCAAGCAGTGGTGCCAGTGCAGATTCCTAATGCTCATTTAGTCTGAACATTGTGTGCATATGTGGAGGAGGCCCCTTTAAGCACCCTTCAGCTAAGGCCTGACTAAGGCATGACTACAGACAACTTCCTCAAGTATGAATGAGTATGGTCAGTTTAGCTCTATGTCCTCTCTTCGCACCTTTACACCAGCTCTCGCCGAGGCCTGTTCTGCTCAGAAAAAGCCAATGTGCGCCAATTATGCAGAAATAAATACAAACATTATGAGCCCAAGTTAAGGGGTCTTAACAGAGTCATCCATCACATCATTTAACAACAGTTTTACTCCGCTGTAGCATCAGTAAAATGACCACATGCATTCCAGTTTCTGAAACTATTCCATTTTTGACCTTTCCATCTTGGTGTTGAGAATTTCCTAGAAGGGAGAATTAGGAGGTAGAATCACATGAGTGACATGCATTGAGTAAAGCAACGAAACATGCAAGTTAATAATCGGTAAAAAAAAAAAGATTTTTTTTACCTCTTCCTCATCCAACATTACGGGCAGAGCTCTATGAAGAGAGCAAGAGCATTAGAAAGGCAGAAATATTAACACATATTGTAGTTATATGCATGATTCTGAACATATCCCTTTTTTTCTGTGCCATCAAAGTGCCACAACAAAAGGAGTGTTGTATATTGATTTATATGAAATCTTTAAAAGCAGTGGAACAACAAAAGGTATTAAAATATTTGAAGGATACTCTGTGTAAACTCAATAATATGCTTCACTCTGCCTGGTTTATTTTAATTTGCATGTCCTTGTTTACATCTTATCCTTTGTGTGCTGGTGTTACATTCCTCTCTATCTGCTCCTGGCAGGCTGGCATTTGTTTCCTGTCAGTGAGTCACTATGTCTTGTGTAGGGCGTGCCGTGCATACTCACACGTCAATGACAGTAGTGGGAATGTTCTCCTCCACCCATTTCATGTCATCATCCTGACTGCTCTGTAAAACACAGGGGATTTTATGAAGATTCAGCCACTTTCCATTCGACTATACCTTTAATAATAGATTATCTCATTATACACTTCCAAAAACATAACCAGTGTGAATCAATGTACAATTTTTACAATAAAATATGTTCTAAGTCTTAGATGATTTGTCTTAGTGGTTGCGACAAATGAAACTACACTATAAATCTCTTTCAGCAAAACAAGAATGACAAAGCAAGTAGTGAAAACATCTGAGACCATTTCAAATAATGCACTATGGAGTGAGAAGACATGGTGAAAATGCTGATTTTGATGTTTACACGGACAGAATTCACCTGCTCACAAGTTTCGTCGCTGAACTACAAGTTGAGCATGTAAATATCGCTAACGACTCAAAAGTAATAACAAAAATTAGAAGCTCACCTCTTTACCGAGGAGTTTCTGGGATGCATTAGTGTCACCTTTTGTCCCTCTCATCTTCATTCCATCTGAGACAAGCATGTCAAGAATATGAAAGGTGGAAAGAATACACACACATAAAACACTCTGTCCTGCATAAATAGTTTCTGTTGTACATTAGCATTGTAATCCTGACTTGATTTCAAATTAATCTAACAAGAGGATGGTAGTTTTGCTTTTTTGATGCTGAAGTGGGAGTGGGAGGATGGGATACTTCCAGAAACAGGATTTCTCAGTTGGTGGAACAGTTTAAGTGAAAGGTCAAGACTGTCAAACTAGGATGTTCCTTTAGCTTCTCTCCTACTGGAGATCATTGATATTTGGTTCAAGTTGTCTGACTGAATGAGAAACCCTTACTATTGGAATTTCTCTGCATGTGCCTTATTGTTAAAACCATAGAATTTTACTGGAAATGCCCTAAAACATTGGAATACTGTAAACTGAAGCGAAGCTGGTTCGGTAAGTGTCCTCATGAGTGTGTATTTATTCTTATTTGTCTTACCAAATGCTTCGTTAAGCATAGGTTCCTTGGCATCATCTTCCTCATCATCTTCATCAATTAGGGGAGAATGAGAGAACCTGTTAAGAGACCAGGCTACAGTTACAAACACTAAAAATGTTACTGACATTCATAGCATATAAAAAACAAACTGTGGGATGCTGTGTCTACAGTTTGTGGTTAAATGTCAACATTTCAGCCCTGACCTTTGGCTGTTCATCGAGGGCCTGAGCAGAACCATAATGACAAGCAGAATAGTGGAGAAGAGAAGGCGCCAGAAAGCATCGTCCAACCAAAGGTCTTTCCATCCCTGATGAGACAACACCACACAAAACAGTCAGGGCAGACTGGGCACATATTATTGAGACACAAACGTTCATATAATGTCCCCGTGCACACACACACACACACACACACACACACACATTGAAAACACTGTCTTCTTTTTCTTTACTTACAGTCTGACACTTGACAAGCCTAAAGACTTTAACACTCCAGATGATAAAAACGATAGAGGCTGTAGGGACAGAAATGCAACTATGAGTCTGTGAGGAACCAGGGCATCTACTCTCTTACTCTTTGGCACTAATACAAAATATTAATGTATGCACACATGATCACTCTTACCGACCACAGAGAAGATAAGAGTATTGGTGAAGTGCTGGTATAAAGAGAGCTTCACAACATTTCTTCGCAGCTTCAGGAAACGTATAGTCTGAGACAAACTAATGAAGATGTTAGCACGACACTGTTAAGGAATTTACACATACACACAAATCTGAAGATATTTTGATACATCCAGAGCAGATATACATCAATGGAGCATGGATTTCAAAAGAATGCGACATACTTTATGACAGAATAATTTCAAAGACAGGAGAATCCTTCAAAGCTATACATGATACATTGTACATTCCAACAACTGTAATTCTATTGATAAAACTAACTGATCTAACTTTGAAAGAAAATCTGTGACAAATGTAATTTTGGGTAGGGGGATCACTCATATTTTCTGTCACCACTTGGAAAATGTGTGGCTTATGAGACATAAGCAGGCTTTTCCAAAAAGGATATCCACCACATAACGCAGGAGTCTATGAGAGATAGACTGAGGTTGGCAATGAGAGCCACTGTGCCGTTAAATCTCTGAATGAAAGAGACAGAGAGAATGACAGATTGTTATTCGACTGTTTTGGGGCCCTGTAACTGACTCCCATGACAGAGTATGTCAAGAAAGCTGAGTATACTATACCAGCCACAGAGCCTCTTTATAGAAATATTCTTTTTGAAGCTAAATTTTGCATGCCTAAAATGTCTTCCATGAACAAAACAAGGACACTCACATCTGTGACTCTGAGGACACCTTCTACAGAGGAGAAGATCAGGTACAGAAGACCCACTGCCACCAGACGGTGCACTGTGGTTCCCAATCTAGGCCTGAGAGCAGATCACACACAGCTTTAAATCATTCAAAGCTCTATATCTCTACACAACTTTCAGAATTATCTACCACTACACAGCACTTAGAATTTTATAATTCTACAAATCATCCAGAAGTTTGAGCCTGTACACGGCATTCTGAACTTTATATCTCTACATGGCATTCAGAGATTTATAACCCTACACTGCATTCAGAAATTTAAAACTCTAAACGGCATTTAGAATTCTGCAGCACTACACAAAGTATAAGTTCCGAAGTATAACTCTTTGTAACATTGAGACTTAGACATAGAAACAATAAGGAGAACTAACTTTACTTTCACATACCATACAGAGCTACTAATTACTAGGGATGAAACAAAACCGAAAACTGCAATCTTGTACTTCCTGTTTTTTTTTTTTATTTTCACCTCAGCTTTTGTAATAAGTGGAGGGTTTTTTTTTCCCAACCTGACGTTACATCACAGGGAGAAAATATCTGTAGCACAGGAGAACATTTCACACTGCTTGTTCTTTGAGTGTTAAGAATAATATTAATCATAATTCAAAGCCAGCCAACCATTTCTCATTTCATTTCTCACTGCAAGACTAGGCTACATACGCGCTATGCTTAACCATGCGGAGGATATGTTTTAACTGAGCAGATAATTATTACAACTTAAATGACAATGTCGAACCAATAACCATTTTAACTTACAACAAAACACACGGTGTCATTACTCAGACCATAAATAATATAAGTTATATTAGAAAATATATGAAATCACCCAAAAGAATAGAGTAGATCTAATCTCTCGGCTTCCTGAAGAAGGAACTTGCTTTTTCTTCTATCAGAACTTTCTTTCATTCTCATTTTGGAAGATCTTTGTTGCTATTTGCAATAAATGTATTAATTTCGTGTTAAAATTACACAGAAACAAAAGAATATCTCAAGTTCATGGTTCAAGCCAAAGTGTGATGGAAAGCAAACCATGGACCAAAAACTGAGGTACAAAGCGACCTGTCTCTACCATTTACACCTGTACACAACTTGTAACACTGGTCCAAGTGTGGAATTAAAATCTGTCCTTTAATTCTGAGCCTCTGTTTTGCCCAACATTCTGAAGTACTTAAGGCTATAATGACAAATGATACCACTATCTTTCTGAGTAGAAATATCATAAACCTAGCACTAATCAGGAGACCTGATCCAGCAAACTATGCTGAAAGGTATATAGAGATAACACAAGGCAAAGCAATATTTCTGGAGTTCAGAGCGGATATGAGGTGAGAGGTTATTTCTTAGCTCTTTTATACAAATAAATTCTCCAGTGAGGAACATAATGTAATAAACATGACAGGAAGGGGGTGTAAAAGAGAACAGAACTTACTTGACTATGCCATAACCCAGACTGACTATGACTATTAGAACTCTAGCCAGGGATCTCTTCAGCGCAGACAGCAGCTCAGCAAAAATGACAGCACCTTGGACTATTGAAGAAATTAAGGAAGGGGAAGAGAGAGAAAGAGAGGGAGGGAGAGAGAGAGAGAGAGAGAGTGAGAGAGACAGAGAGACTGAGTTACAAAGTTGTCTGCTTATCTATCAAAATTGTACGTTAACTTATTTTTGTTATATCATAATATTTCATTTTAATGTGATTTCCCAAACCAATATCACGGAAACATAAACATTCCCTTTTCCTTTCCTGCAGTGAGTTTCAACTCTTCAATCAACTCTTAAAGCTGAGCTCCCTTCCTGTATACAATTATCACTAAACTATGCGACAAGTGAGTACATGCATATTACATTCAAAAAGAAGAAGAATGCCAACCATAGACTCCATGGTAACGGATGCTCTGATACTCATTGTAGAAGACAGCTTTCTCCAGCATTCCCAAGATGATGACAGCACCGATCCAGAACTGGATTCTGAGCAGGTCACGCCAATAACAAACACACCAGAGGAGCCACAGAGCTCCAAAAAATACATATATGATGCACATTCCCATGAAGAACTGCAACACACAGAGATGTTCCAATGTTAATTTCAAAACCATGACAGAGAGTCATCACAGCATCCTTGCAGTGACGGTTTGCCAGGAAGCGTGGGATGGTGATATACATCACTAACTAAAATAGCTGGGTGACTTTAGTAAAAATGCTTTGCCTATAGGACAAAAATGACAAGTATGGAAGAAATGGGAAAAAATGAATTTTGTTTGGGGTATTGACTTGAACTATCTATCTAATTGTTGTAAATAGTTGAGAATAGCCAGCTGAAGCACTCTGTACTCACCATCATCAGAGGCCAGTCTGCCGGTGAGGAGTACTGACGTGGTCCTATCATTTCCACATTCACTACAGCCGTATACACATGCACATTGAGTGAGAGAGAATGTTGGGGGGGGGGAGAGAGAGAGAGAGACTTATGCAATCTTTCATAAAATTAGAAAAACAAAAAAAATTATTCACTCTCCAAGCAAAGAATAAAATCAGAGAGCTTCCTTTGGGGAGACAATGTTAGGAGACACTCACCGGTAACTTTAAAACTCTGGTTATTCGCAGACTGTGAGCTGAAATCTACAACAAATAAATAGGGGCTGTCCGACCATGACTTTGCCACAGCTCCGCTATCCTGAACAGAACAGAGACGTGATTAGTGTGACACATTATATCGGCTATAGCAACTGCCAGTTTGACATGCTGTACCCTGAAACAGATTGTTTGTGCTGTGTTATGGAGTTTAATCAAAGGGTACTTTCTATCAGCAGAAAGCAATAACTGCATCAGTCTTCTGCTGACTTATCCCAACTATGAAAACCAAATCCAACTCATATGGTAACTCAAAAGCACTAACTTTAAATACCCTCTAATTACAAACATATGTGAATCTTAATGACAAATTTTGGTCCCTTGTGATTACAGTTGACTTCCAATGAACAGTGTCTTACTGGTTTTCCCATGAATATGTCGGTTCTGTTCTTATTTCCAGCTTGTCCCCCCTTATAACAACAAAGGAAAAAAAAAAAAGAAAAAAACATTAAACCGTGACAAGTTTAAAGGTCCTCTGGTGAGATTACAAGTAGAATTGAGTCAGTTTTTTTATTTATTTTTTTTTTAGATAACAGTAGTTTAAATATGTATAACAATATCTCATTTAAGGAGTAAAGAGAAACCAAAGAATTCAGTTGAATGACCTGGGAACTGCTGACAAACTGAGGTGGCTGAAACTTTTCATAGTATACCTGAGGGCATAAAAGACAAAACATGCACAGAGTGTTAGCCTAAGATTTCTAAAACAGAACCACTGGACAGGTTCTCATCTGCAAACATATAATCAAATTGGCTGGTTTAAATCTGCAAGGACAATGCCATATCATTACAAAAATGAATTCTCCCTCTCATTCTATAATTACACAAACTGCAAGCATCTAGGAATTATGTCCAGTAAACATACAGAAATGTCTTGCATTTGCTCTTACAACTCCCTAACTGTAAGCCATGTTTGTGGCACAATATTAACTATATGTCCTTTGAAACAATGGACAATTTCTCTTTGTCTCAAAAAGCAGGGAAAAGAAAAATAAAATTCTGCAGGAAAAGAAGAATAAAATTCAGCTGATACCAACCCTGGGTTGACTGACAGAAGAGCAGTTGGGAAAGTAGACAAACCCCTGGCTACGGAAGCCGCTAAAATTTTTCCTCAGCATTCCAGGGTTGCCTGAAACAATGTCTGCTGTATTATCCTGTGAGACAAAATATACTGTTTTAGGACATTTGGGACAATCTACAGACACACAGAAGAAACACCAACATCCTACTTGAATACCAGCACATACATAAAATATAACGGTCTTCTACCTTGTATTCATAGTCTGTGTTTTAACATATGTTTTCACTACCTAATGAGCAGTATACACAAACAAATTTATGTGTCACATTAAAGCATATGAGGGACTGGTTGTTTGTAGGCACAGTTGATCAGTACCATCTATAACTATATCTATGGCTAAAATTCTTCACATTACAGTTGATGCAGGTGAATATTTGGCATAACTCCAAATGCATCTGTTAAATGTTGGAATTGCTGACTATAGGATTGTGTGCTCACAGCAGTGTTGAAGATGTCATTGTAACAGGAGGATGAGAGGAGGTACCAGCTAATGTTGAAGGCTTGGTTTGACTTACAATCTCCGTGAACTGTGGAAAAGAATTACAGACCTTTAGATTGTCTAACATTAGACACATATTTCAAACAAATTTTGAAAACAGAAACAGACCTGATGGGTACCTGATGCCCCCGTTCATGGAAGGATAATTATCAGAAAAACATGTTGCTACCGAAAAATAATAAGTGACATAAAACATTTCTTATATTTATAGTTTCATGTGATTAACTATCAGAGAGAGAGAACAAATAAAGGTAATAAGGCTACTGCACTGTTCAGATGGTCAAATTTACTGCGCTGCAATAAACAAGAGCTCACTTACATCTCATATAGATTGTTGTGTTTGCATAAAGAGTTTTTCGAAACACAGCATAGTCGCTCTGAAAACAAAATAAGGCAGATTAGCTTCATACAGACTGTTTACAAACAAGAACAGACAAGGACAAAAACATTGTAGAGTAGGCTGATCCAGGCTCTGTGTTTCACAAGAGGAAGGTAACTTTTATCTGTGACTGCTCAGGATAGCTATTATTATTAGCCTAGTAAACATGAGGCTTGACAGTGAGTGAGAGGTAGTGTCTACCATTAAAACACACATTTGTCGCTAAATGTTGAACTATTAGCATAGCCCGTTACACACACAAAAAAAAGATGACACGAAAAACATGCGAGTTTAAAGTCTAAATATGACTCTCAGTATATTACAACCGAATCCATATTTCTTAATCACTCTCTGTAGTTCACGGTTATGTTTATTTTAATAGAGATGACACAGATATAGCATGGCATGACACTACGAACAACAGACATAGCACACACGTATTTGTGTCGTGTACTTAAAACTGAAACTGTTCATCAGAGCATGTAGCTGACATCACTGAAGTAAGCTAGCAGCAATGGCAGCTGCCTTTCCTTAAGTCATAAAGATAAAGTTGTATTTAAGGCGCAGACTTACAGAATTAAATTCGATATTCCACAGGGAAATTTCCGCTCCGAATCCACCGTTCAGAGTCAATACGAAAACCAAAAAACACAACCAACTCTCTGTAACATATGGCATCTTCGCGAAGAGAGAGGTTGTTGCCTGCTCCTCGGATTTTACGGTTGAGCAGTTGACGGTTGCTTTCAGTTCCGGGTGCTTGAAGGATTTTATTGCAGAATTGACCTTAGAGGGCAGTGTTTTACATGGATTGGACACTGAATTCAGGAGTACAATGTACACAGATCTAATATGCAAGTTTCGGATATATTGTTGAGACAACGCAAAATTAAAGACAACTGTCGACAGCTGTTATTTCCAAACTAGGCTACTACTTCATCACATAGCACAAGTTCTGCCATCAAGTTAACCCTTTCAGCGCCGCTCAAATTACAACTTTGAACAACTACAGATATTACTTCAACAACATAGCTATTCCATCAACAACAACAGCTGAAACCACAACTTTGTCTCCAACAACCACCACAAGAATTTTGATGTATAATCACATACAACGACACTTTCTCCAGCAACAGAAACTACAATCACAATCTCCACATCAAATGTTGCACTGAGGACAATACCTATCTTCATTACTACAACTACATCTCTAACAACTACAACTCTAAAATCACAATTCTTCCAAACACAGTTAAAATGCATACTCCAACATCTAAATCTCCGTACAAGTTCCTCCAAAACAATTCTTGCTACATCATCTACTTTAATCCCCACAAGTACTGCTTCAACAACTGCAACTGTTCAGCAACAGCACTGATAGTTTATAAATATACTTTGTATTCAAGTGTTGCTGACCTGACTAAACTACAGTGCCTAGAACTTCACGTACTCAAACTACTGAATCTCCTACGCCTACACCATCAACAAAAAGTACATCTTCAAACATAACACTCACAGACACCCTAACCAGAATAGTTCTAACCACATCACAAATTGTGATAACCAGAGTTACAAACATAATGTGTTCTCCGACTACAACTATAATTCAAACTTTAGGCTCCATGTCCCAGTTGATACAATAGTTTTGACCAGTAGGCCTACCTTGTCTCTTACAACAGTTGAATGTGAAGACACAACTTCTAATGAAGTTAGAACTACAGTAACTCTAAAATCTGAAACATCCACTCAAGTAATTAATCTTCAAGTGCAACCTAATCACCTACTGTGCCTACTGTTCCAAATTTATTTGAAAATTAGAAGGACAGAAACTCCAGCTCCAACAATTCTTCCAACTAGTGTAATTTCATGATTGAACACTACATTCTCTCCATCTACTTCAATAGCAGACTAGTCAATTGCACCTCTGACATGGATTCTGACCGCAAGATGTGGTATGTTTTCCCCTAAATCGTTGCTTGCGACCTACTTGTCATCAGTAAGTGTAAATTCACACGGGTACGCTGTTTAGCAAACACGGGTACGTGTCTATCAGTGTTAATACAGTTTGCCAGCGTGGTTTCGTCTGGTCCATATTTAGAACAGCCACGCATAGGAGACGAAACCGGAGCGTCAGTGTTTTAAAATGGGGCAGAAATCAAGCAGAAGAGAAATCACACAGAACGAACCAACAGAATCACATGAGAGGTATAGTAAATACGCGAGAAGAGATCGCTTGGCCACAAACTGTTTTCCTTTTCAGTACCTTATGAAGTGACACAAGTTTTTGAGCGAAGTACGTCCAGTCCTACATCAGCTGTAAACCGATAAAAAAAAATGAAAGCGCAATATTCACCATTTCCTTAACATGGTTATTGCTGTGTCGTACACTTCCAGCAATTCGAATGGCAATAGATATGAAATGGGAGAAGATGAGGCAAAACCGACGCCTAGTCTGTTTAGAATAACTTCATGTCCATGAACGAAGACGACTGCACGCTAATTAGACACCGTCGAAGAAGTACTATCTTTTGACTACGTGAAAATGTAATTCATACATATGGCTAGGGCATTGTCATCATTTTCGGAAGGACAGCATCCCTTAATTTTTGCCAAAAAATGTTTGAATATTAGTGTTTTGTTTAACCCCAGCTCTACAGTTTATGAGTTTTAAAGCCTACAATAGCTCGCCATGTATATGCGTCTATATCTTAATCAAATACTAAATGTGCTGTTCAGCTGCATATGACTGGTGTCACAGTCACCATGCCAGGGAGAAGTCCTTTTAGATGTAGCATTTCTGTGGATCAGAAGATGCTGACACACTCTCGCTCTGAACTCTGGTACTCTTCATATTAATTTGTGAGAAAGAAATGAAACAGCAAATTTGACCATAATAATACAAACTATTATTTTCAGCACTGTTCTGGATGGTGAGGAGGGAAAGAAGTACAGTGAACTCCCCAGGTTTTACAGGTATGCAAAACAACTCCTGAATAAAGTCTTTCCACAATAAACAAATGAGGATGATTGTGATTGTGCCAAAGACCTTAACAGTTACAGCAAAACCACTGAGACTGAAAACCACTGTAGTTCTTTTTTTCTTTCCCCCAATCACTAGACAACAAAAAGATGGACCTTCATCACAATATTGTGCATCACTTGAAAGTTTGGTACTCACTGAAAAAGGGGCTGGTATTGAACTCTCTGAGCCTCATTCCCAGGTATGTTGCAGGATGAAAGGAGTGGTACAGATCAAACAATAATCCTGCATTGACTCACTGAGACTAGAATTTCAACTGAAATATGGAGACTGATTAGGGTGTAGTTTTCCAGAAGTCAACTTGAACTCAATTAAAGTAACTAAAAAGAGAAATAGCAGAGGAATTTACACAGAATACTATGTGATATAGGTACGACTGCTTCTTCAAGTGCAGGCCATCCAGAATAAGACTGTCAGAGTTTCGGTTAATGAACTGCAACCACTCAAAGCCCGCTATAAAGTTGAAGATGTCTTGGATGGAGAGCCGATTTGTGAGCAGTAAGACTTGATAATTTGTGACTTTTTTCTGAGGGTAAAAAGAATTGTTTTTGATGCACTGATGCAATATAATGTCAGACAATAGTTTGTTTGGTTTTTTTCGGTTTCTTCAAACTTGTCATGGTTTTTTATTTTGGAAACTGTCTCTTTGACAGATTGAGAGTTCAGAGGAAGAGCAAGGACTTTGTCATTTTAACATGGGGCTTAGGGCAACATCAAGTCCAGGTCTTTTCTTCCCCTTTCCGACTTGATGTAATTTGCGAGGATGAGGTGACTGTGACGCTCAATCCAAGGGGACGACTGCATTTTGAGGGCCTGCCCAGGTAGCATTGACTCCTCTACCCTTCTTACAAACCAATAATAAACTCCAACAGTTAAGAACAGTTTTCTCATTTTCTAAAGAGGTCACTCTCTCATAACCACAAATGAACTTCCTAAATCAGTTAAATGTCCTCATAGATTTACTCTTTTCTGCATAAAATAGTTTGCATTTCTCACATAAAGTCTTTAGAATATTCCACATTTAGACATTGATTAGGAAAGTATGTAGTGTAGTGCTGAAAAGGCTGGAAAGGGTTTTGTTCAAGGGCTTATATAAACATTCTCTACCATGAGACAATGTCTTACAATTCATAATTTATTCCCCTTTTCAGGTCTTCTTCAGGATTGTATCAGGTGAAAATGAATACCTCATCCACACACACACACACACACAAACACACACACACACACACACACACACACACACACAAAATGTCTATCTGTCTCTCTGTCTGTTTCTCTCTCTCTCTCTCTCTCTCTCTCTCTCTCCCTCACTCTCTCTCTCTCTCTCTCTCTCTCTCCCTGCTTATATTTATCCATATCTATACCTATATATATTGATACACAACCCTCATTCTGAGATCAAGGTTGCTTATGAAATCCCCCAATTTAATTTTACAGCACAAAGGTTCGTTGAAGAAGAGGATCAGACAACAGAATATCCCAACAAGTGGTTAGTCCATTTAGAATTCTCACACATGAACTGTACTTCTCATAATGTTAAACTCAAGAGGGCCAAAATTACTGGGTAGTCTGAAATTGCCTATCCTGCAGGTTCCAGTTCTGTTGGCCTTGACCTCCGTCTCCATGGTTACAGTGATGTCTATGGACTCCCAGAGCATGCTGACAGCTTCCGGTTGAAAGACACCAGGTAATACTCTGGTCAAGGAACCTGCTCAAGCTATCCAACAGTTTGGATTAATCGCATTCATTTACAAAGAAAACACTGGCTTATGAAAACACATTAATTTCTACAGTGCAGAAATGTGCAATGCCCTTATTGCGTGTCTCAAATATTTGATGCTGGTTGAATGAAATAGAGGAGAGGTGGGCCAATCAGATCACTGAGTGTTCTTTTTGGAACGTCTGGTTCTCGAGGTTACCATAAGTCCCTGCCGTCACAAAACTCTAAGCCAAAAGATTTGTGCTTGCATCCTTTGATTCATGTATCACCAGCTGTTACCACTGTTCATCTCCATATTTTTATGCATCTCCATGGGAATGAAGCACTTGTGCAGGCCCACGCTATTCACCTTGAATGGCCTGTGACTGTGCAGGTGCGCCACTGACACTAAGAGTACAGTGCAGAGAATCTTCAATGAATCTCCTCACCTCACTCCACCTTTAGAGATCACACTGGTCTTCAAAAGCATATTAACCTGAGCAAAAGTGATATATCTATGGCTGGTTTAAGTCAATATGTTGATGTTGATAAGGATATTGAATCACTATTCAGTATTAGGACTCTTAACTCAGCTACTTTTCCTTTTTTTCTTTTTTCTTACCACTGCTTATATGTTTGATTTTTACAGTGATACCACACCCTATCGGCTCTATAACCTGGATGTGTACGCCTATCCCATCAACAGCAGACGAGGCCTCTATGGTTCTGTACCTCTCTTGCTGGCTCACAAGCTAAACAGAACAGTGGGTGTTTTCTGGCTTAATGCATCTGAGACTCTGGTTGACCTCCAGTTCTCCCCAAAGAGCAAGGAGGTAAACTCTGCAGTTGGTGTCTTTATTACTTGAATGCTAGAGGGTCTGTTGTGTTTAAAATCTATTATTGTCTTTGCAAGCACTGTTGAGTACATATTAGTGCCCATTTAATTATATTAGACATTTATTTATACTGGAGATTTATACTTGCCACTTTCCTGTCTAGCTCTTAGTTTTTTTGCTTGTCTTGTCAGGGTGATGGAACCCCAGAGGCAGATGTGAACTGGGTGTCAGAGAGTGGAGTAATTGACTGCTTTATACTTCTTGGACCAACACCTGCCAAGGCTTTCTGTCAGTATGCAGAACTGACAGGTATTCATTGTTCTTGTGTGTGGCCATACATGCTTCTATAACACACTAATTATAGAGGCCCATCTGATCCACAACTTAATATTGTACAGGTCAAACTTCATGATGTCCAGTTTCTCTCTATGAGAGAGAGAGAGAGAAAGAGAAAGAGAGAGCATTGTTTCTCAGTGCCAGCTCTAGAAATCTCACAATTGGTGCATTTTTACTCTATCCCAGCATTTGCTTTATGGGTTCAGCTAACCCAAAATGTGATAATTAACAGACAAATTGACAGCTACACTATAAAAATGCATTCAGCATTCAGATATATTAAAACTATTTATTTTATATTTGTTCTGTTTTTCCATTAATCTATGAAACTATTTTCTTTTTGTACCAGGATACCAGGCTCTGCCATCTCTCTTTTCCCTGGGATATCATCAGTGTCGTTGGAACTACAATGATGAGGCTGATGTGAAAGAAGTGGACGCTGGTTTTGACAAACATAATATTCCATATGATGTTATCTGGTTAGACATTGAGCACACAAAAGGGAAACGCTACTTCACCTGGGATCCTAAATGTTTCCCCAACCCAGTGGACATGCAGGAACACCTACAAAGAAAGAACAGGAAGGTGGGCATCCTGAATTTAGGGTATCCCCCAAATATCCAGACTGTATACTGTTCACCTATTGTACTTACATTAATGTAACAACTTGTTTTAGAGATTGGTATGGAACATAATAATTTTTAATGATCCACATGTAGGTATATGCAATTTTATCAACACTTAAGCTTTTAGCAGAGCATGCTTGTAGAGTTTGGTGTTTATTTTTGGTAGTCATATTTCCCATATCTAGAGATGTCTAAAGCCCTCTAAGGAGACACTTACTGAGTAATCCTTTCATTCTGTACTGGGGGATTAGAAGTGCCACTGAAGGTAAGCCATCAGAGGGCTGGGCAAGATTCCTGTAGGATTTCTTTCCCCCCATTGTAATTTAATACAGCGCAAGTGTCCTTGTAATACCTGCTGGCTGGGTGTGTGTATGAAAACGGAGCTGTACTCTACTGTTTTTCAGGAGGATAGACTGCCGCTTGTGGCAAATGGGAAACCTTGAGCATGATTATATTAAAAAAGTTCATAAGCACAGGACAAGTTCCTCTCTACCTCAGGTTTTCACTGGTTTAAAAGCAATACATATATTAACAGGTCTCTGCCTTGTGTTGTTTTCTTTCTCAATCAATTTGTACCGTAGCTGGTTGTCATCAGTGATCCTCACATCAAAGTTGACCCTGACTGGCCCTTTTTCTGTGAGGCTAGAGACAGTGGCTATTTCATAAAGAATAACAAGCACGATCTCTACAAAGGCTCCTGTTGGCCAGGTAAGAGTTAACACCACTCATGGTAAGTCCTTGCTGTCTCCAGCGTTCTATGTATTGTAATCAGTTTTGCATAGCTAGATATGAATAAACTCTCTGAGAACTAGACAATACAAACTGTTTCCTCAGATTCAAATTATCTTGATAGATTTTTTTTGACAACCTACAGATAATTTTTAGTCTATATTTTCCCTGTGCCCAGCATCCATTGCCTTAGTCTTTTGATTTATTCAATTCTCTTCCATCAGGTTCCTCTTGTTATCTGGACTTCAGCTACTCACAAACAAGGTCATGGTACGCTAGATGCTTTGCGCTTGACAAATACGAGGTAACAGGAAAAGCAATTTATAGATGAAATTCCATACATGTGTTTGTCAGATTGAGCTATATATTTAAGTTCAAACTTGTGGTAGTGGGACTGTTTTCCTTTACTGTTTGGTTTACGTTTTCACAGTTTGGTCCATAATGCTGATAGTTTTGGTTTGCTTGTATGTATGCTCCAGGGCTCAACAGAATCCTTGTTTGTATGGATTGACATGAATGAACCTTCTGACTTTTCTGGGCCTGAGAAAACATTGCCTAAAGACACAGTGCATCATGAAGGTTGGGAGCATCGAGACCTGCACAACCTGTATGGCTTCTACCAGGTCAGTCTCTACAAAAAAAACTCGGAACTGTAATGATATTCATGTGAAGATATCTGGAATAGGTTAACCTAGAAAGGCTGAAATAACTTGTATGGCTTCTTTGACATGAGTTACACCTCAACAGAAGTTACTACCCACACAGACAAACTTTGTATGTTTTTTCATTTCATCCTTCCCAGCATATGGCTACAGCAGCAGGTCTTGTGACTCGTTCTGGTGGTTTGGAGAGACCGTTTGTCTTATCACGTTCCTTCTTTGCTGGTTCACAGAGATTTGGTAAGCCAGTAAGAGAGTGAAGTACTGGGTCTGTCCAGCCCCACTTGATCTTTCCTGTAAATGTATCTTTTGTTGGATCAATATGTGTGGTTTGTTATTTTGGTTTCAGGTGCAATATGGACTGGTGACAACGTGGCTACTTGGGAGTACTTGAAGATTTCAATCTCCATGCTACTGTCCTTGAGTGTGTCAGGGATTCATTTTTGTGGAGGTGAGACATCAAAAAAGCCACTCAGGCAAAACAGATCGCTGCAGTGCTCAATGCAAATTTCTATAAATAACATTAATGACATTAATTACATGAATGACACATAGTGCAGCACTGATTATTGATCACCTTATTATTAATATATGTTTTGTAACCATGAAATTAAAATGTGTACTGTTTGTGTTCATCTTGAGCTTATTGTATATTTGGATTCAATCTCTATGATTTCAGTGGCATGAATTTGACAAAGGGCTGTATACAGAAAGTATATAGAAAACGTGCCGCGTTCACTGAACTGTTACAGTACAAAAATAGCAAAAATTGTGGATGTTATTGCAAAGTAGTGCAGATGGAAATATGAGTAATGCTTCCAAGGAACCGTTAATAAAATTCTCTGAATGAATATTTGTCTTAGCTGATGTTGGAGGCTTCGTGCAGGACCCAAAACCTGAGCTGTTGGTACGCTGGTACCAAGCAGGGGCCTTGCAGCCTTTCTTTCGCGGCCATTCGTCTAGAACATCTAAGCGACGTGAGCCTTGGCTTTTTGGAGAGGATGTGACCTCAGCAGTGCGTTCGGTTATTCAGCAGAGATATTGCCTTCTGCCTTACTGGTACACCCTCTTTTACCAAGCTCATACATCTGGCCAACCACCCATGAGGTAAAAGAAACTTCCCGGCCTCACTGTGCATAGTTGTATTTAAACTAAGCTTGAGCTTGTGTGCAGGAGTGGGACACATAAACATTTCCATTATGATAACTGGGTGACTGAGTCATAACCCATTAACAATGATTTGCTTGTAGTGGAACAAAAAGGAGCATACTCCTATTTGTTGCTAAGACTGCCCATTGGTGGCATCAACATGATCTCATTATATCTTCTTTGATCTTTGTCTTCTTTTGATGTCTACCTGCTCTGCCTTCCTTTATCTCCTGTATTGTGTTTCTGTCCTTGATAGACTCTGTCTTGAACATCCACCTGAAGAGCTAGTTGACCAAGTTTACTAAGATTCCCCTTCTAAACCTAGGTTGATCTCAAGTTTTGCTCTTTGTTGATATAACATAAACTTTACCCACTGGATTTTTGTGTTCTCCGTTCTAGAATCCCCTGTCTGTTCTGCTAAACATGCTACATGAAATGAAAAAGAATTTCAATTATCATTAAGTGTTTTGGTCTGCAATGAGTGTGAGCTAAATTTAAAGGCTGATTCCATAGTGGTACTTGAGTGTGTATCCTGTTGCATCTAAATCCAAAATCCATTCGAATGTATGTTCATGTCAGACCACTGTGGGTGGAGTTCCCATTGGAGAAAAGTATCTTCAGAGTGGAAAACTCCTATATGATAGGTAAATATATATATTTTTCTTTTTAAACAAAATGTATATTTTTCCTTGGTCACATGGTACTTTCTGAGAACATGCTTCTTGTGCATTTAGGTAGTGCTCTTCTGGTTGCCCCAGTCACTGATCCAGGAGTCAAAGAGGTCACTGTTTTGCTTCCTGGGCCAGATGAGGTCTGATGCAGTTACCTGATTTTATGCAAATGAACTTCAGTCAATATATTGAATCATTTTTTTGAGCTATAAATTTGAATACTGGACATTTTCTCTGTATTAGCTATGGTATGATGTTTGCACCTCTGAGGTATACAAAGGGGGAAGATCTCTGAGTGTTCCTGTTACTCTGGATACTGTGAGTACCAATGCTTGTGTGTTTGTGTAAAATGTGTCTGTATATAAACACAAAAACATTCACTTACACTTAAGCGATTTAATCAGATTCTCTTGACATATCACACTAGATTTATAGTGTTAGCTGTAGTTCTTCCACTCAACAACTGAAAAACATTAAACCTGAATTTGGGTTTCTGTTACATTTGATGTCACTATCAAACTTTGGGTTCTCTTTAGTGCAATATAATTGCAATATCATTTTTGTTAAGATCTCTGATGTCTGTCCTCCTCTGGTAGGTGCCCATGTTCCAACGAGGGGGTACAGTGGTGTTCCGGAGAGCAGGATGTGGCTCCAGTACAGCTGATCTCCAGCAATACCCTTTCATTCTCACTGTTGCTCTAGACAACAAGGTAACTACAATCAGCCAACTCAGAATATTTAAAGTTCTCTCTTCAATACTGGTCGATAGACCAAATGAGTCAGAAAGAGTCAGTCATGTTAAGGTGAGGTTTAAGTATGGTGTGGAACAAGACATGTTCAGTTGTGTGTGAAACTTTTTGTGAAACTGATGAAAAAGACTTTTTTGTATGTGTTCCGTGTATGGCTGTTGTAAGAGTGTAATAACTTGTTCCTATTCTATATCTATGTTTATGCTTGCTTGTTTTGTAGGGCAGTGCTGAGGGTCTGCTGTACCTGGATGATGGCCACTCATTCAGTTACAGGGATCAGAAGCAGTTCTCTCTCTTTAATTACACCATGCGGGCAGGCTGCCTTGTTAGTAGGTAAGATGCTCGATCTGTAACAGACACTTGCTCAGTTTAGGTCAGTTTCATTTGGACTGAAGTGAAATTGAATAGAATTTAGTTTCCACCTGTGTTTTTTTTTCATTCATTTCATAGGGTTCTGATTAAATGAATTTACTAGTCCATTCTCATGAAAGCGGATGAAGAGATGCCATGTAAATGCACTGAACGCATATGACCACGGGTTTCTGATTATAGGTTATATAGAGAGCATTCTGGGGTTTTTTTGTTTGTTTGTTTTTTTAAGCTGAAACTGAAGTGATGGTTGGTGCTTGTCATTTTCATAGTTGTTCAGATGAACAGGGCATATTTGTCTCAGCGGAAAAAGTGGACACAGTCATCATACTCGGGGTTAACATGAAGCCGTCCAATGTGACTGTACTCAAATCAGGTAAAATTTGGCCAAATGAAATTCCTAGTGTAAAGTAATATTTTACAGTTCACCAACTCAAACTGAGAACAAATAAAAATGTGTCCATTATCCTTCCTAAGCACTTGAAGAGAGGTTCCACAATCACTTACAACTCGTATTTCATTATAACTCTGGACAAAAAAAAGGCCATGTTGATAGTTGACACATTACTAGCAGAATATGTTTATTATGTTATAAATTTGTAAACTGTTAACCATTTGATCTCTACATCTCAGGTGGCCAGGAGGACACATGTGGTTACCAGTATGATGAAATGAAAAAAAGGCTAACGATACATGATCTAAACCTGGAGGTACACACAGACTGGGAGATCAAGATAGAATAGGGCCATTTACCCATCACATGACAGAGATAATGAGGCTCAGTTAAAAGCTTATGCCAAGAAGGGCTTATAAAGGTAGTGTGACATCACCAAAGTACACTGCTTATTAACAAATTATACTAAATGTAGAAAGATAAGAACAAATATGAATATGATGTTCACTGTGATAAATTCTTGAACATTTCAGTACATTTTTTTTACTGGAAGAGTTTGTGTTGACCTTATTGTTTAGTTTTAATGTGGAGCTCCCTTATGTTATTTTAATAAGCTGTTAGATTTCTAAACCGCTTGGACTTTTGTAAGAACAGTATTTCCATCTGCTGCTCTTGTAGTGCTAATTCGTTTTTTAAACCACAGTTTCTTTTGAAGCAAATATCTTTCACTCGGATAAAGTTGAATGTTTCTGTTTACTTTGACTTCACAACCAATAAATGATTGGACGTTACTAATGAATCATCTTGTTGTTTGAATGAAGGCACTCATTTTTAATTTTATTATTATTATTATTATTATTATTATTATTGTTGTTGTTTTTTTCAGTTTTAGAATTGTGTGATGTTTTGGTCAGTGACAAACAAAAGAAACAGGCAAAACAGACAGTTTCGTGTGTTGTTACTTTTATTTAGAATGACTTTTTCCCAGTAGTTCACCTTATGTATATCCTTAAATCAGTTAAGGGAGGGTCAGGAATTATTGGATTTTTTTGGATTTTGTTTCAGAAAGCATCACTCCATTTATCACTGGTGGATTATAGCCGAAAAGTCTGGATGTACTATACAATGCAAGTTTGTATTACATTTATGAAAAATAATCTGTTGCTGTGTTCATATATGATCCGTGTTCTAATATCTTATCTGTTGTCATGAAGTCATGTGTATGGATGGAGATATATGACAGAAGCTATAGTTCCACTTTGGGTAAAGAGTCATTTTCAGAATGACAAAAACTCAGAGGTCGAGAGTGAGTTTGTCTGGCTGGTTTAGCTTGCTGTAGTTCTGCTGAGACTGCTCAATGCTGAGTTCCATTGAGAACAGGTTTAGAGAGCTTGAATGGCTTCTGCTGAGGCAGGCCTTCCCTGCAACCACTCTCTGCAGGCCTATGCCCCTTTGTGTCACCCAACAATGATGGTATGAGGGCACAACTACCAGGGAAAGGCCTTTGTCCAGTGACCAATGGGAATGTCCCAAAGAGAAGACTGTATGTGTGCTTGTATGCACACGACAAAGTGCGTGTGTTCACATATCACAAATGAATATCTCTTTGCTCTCAAAACTGGTGTCCACTCCATGACCAAGTGAAAGGCACGTCACTTACAAAAGTAACCAATCAGAGACTAGCTGTTTGGATTTATGCCAGGGTTTATAGGCTTCTAAGACTTTTTGTGGAAGTTTTTAACAACAAAACAATCCCAGTGAGACAAGATGCCCTACACGCCGTCTGGGTTTTTCTGTGACCGATTGATCCGGGAGAGAGAGAGAAGAGACGGGGAAGGATCTCTAAGCAAGCCCATCCGCTTCAATGGCCAGGACTATAGCAGCCTCAGACAGGAGTGCGTCACCAAAAAGGCCCTATTTGAGGATGACACCTTCCCAGCCACTGTGGAGTCCCTTGGCTACAAGGAGTTGGGGCACAAGTCCAACAAGGTCAAGAACATTATCTGGAAGAGGCCCAAGGTAGGAGGGTTGTGTTGTGGGTTCAGGGGCGGCAGTTGGGCTGGCTGGGGGACATGTGAACAGAGACTGTTGGTCTTGCTATTGGCTGAATAAAGGGTAGAGAATGTATTGAAAATGTGGATATTTGTTATGTAAAGAAAACAGCTATCAAGCCCCCTAAAAAAGGGACAAGTGCAAATTTGAACAAATATTCTTCTCTCCTTAAGCCTGTTGTTTTTAAATGATTTTTATTTTTAGCTGACGCCTTTTGTGGGACATTGCTTTGTGATGTCCTCAAAGTGTTGAAATCTTCTTTTCTTAGTTGATGTATAAATGGATTAAAAAAATCAAAGGTATCTTTATTGTTATACATGAAAATCTAAATGCACATGTATGTGAGATGAGGTCCACAGGACTGTAATAAATGTCAGTAAAACGGTTGACGGTTTTGTCAAAGATTGGCACTAAAAACAAGAAATATACACTGACTGCCCATGTGTTGATATAAAATACCTAAAATAGCACAATCAATGACATGAAGCAGTCCACCACAAGTAGTATGGTCAATACACAAGTTTTAGCACAATATCTCAAGATATGGACATGCATATTTAGATAAACAATAAATAAATAGTTGAGACAATTTAATAATAATGATGACAACCTAGATTCCAATGTTAACATACCCCCCTTTTTAAAAAAATGTATACATGATAAATCCAAAACTTTGTAGTCATAGCTTTTCATGAGGTCAGCAGTACAAGTTAGCTACTGATGAACATAGTCACTATTATCCAGTGTCCCTCTCCAGCCTGTAAAATATGAACCACAGCTATCATGATGTGTCTGGTTGCTGGGGTTTGTCTATTGTTTTAACATATAACTACTGTGACTGTCAGCCAGCAGGACATTGTTTAATTATTCTGTGTCCTACAGGAAATCTGTGAGAATCCACAGTTCATTGTAGGAGGAGCCAGCAGGACAGACATCTGCCAAGGAGATTTAGGTAATACCTGAACACACACACACACACACACACACACACACACACACACCTGATACTTCTCTAATTACATGGCATTGTAGTGTTAAGACCCTGTTTTTGGGCCCTGATATTTAGCTCTAACCTCCATCAGTGGCCTCTCTATATTGTGCATACTCTGTTGGAAGAGAATCTAACCAGCAGCACTTCTCATTGTTGTGTTCTGTATGTTGGTTATAAAAGAGGACCAAAGACACAAAGGTGTGAGCTCTTTGAATGGACAGAGCAGATAAAAACCCCTGGCATATTTCCCAGGACAATTAAAAAGTACTGATGTCAGCAGTACAAGGGTTTTTTACCCTGTTTTTCAGTGCAAGTGTCATGAGAAAGGCTGATATTTGAGAAAAAGTGTTTTTGTTCCCTTTTTTTTCCACTAACAACAATGTTAATGACATTCCATTACATCTTGACTGAAAGCATTTTGAATAACTACAAAATCACAAAATAGCCACACATTGCACACAAGAAAGTGATTCATTTTGACCACTTTGCCTCATCAAAATTAAATATTCATGTAATTATCAATGTGCTTTTGTAGGTGATTGTTGGCTCCTGGCAGCTATTGCATGCCTGACACTGAATGAGAAGCTGCTCTATCGTGTTGTCCCTCAGGAACAAAGCCTCTCTGATAATTATGCTGGAATCTTCCACTTCCAGGTCAGTGCTGGCCAATCACAAGTTATTTACATGTTATGTCTTTATGAAGGATGAGATTCAGACCATTAACATTATTAACGCAGAGAATAAAAGGCTACTGTGTTTTTTCTTTTCTTTCTTTACAGTTCTGGCGCTATGGTGACTGGGTGGATGTTGTTATTGATGACCGCATACCCACCTTTAACAACCAGCTGGTATTCACCAAGTCTGCAGAAAGGAATGAGTTTTGGAGTGCTCTTCTGGAAAAGGCCTATGCTAAGTTAGTTCCTCCTAATTCAGATAGAGCCAGCTGAAATAAATAAACATCTGCTAAAGTCTGGCATACAATCCTCAAATCTGCATGAAACCTATCTCAGTTTGAAAAATTATTTGTTTCTCAGGTATTTAGATTAGACTGGTCAGTGAATTAATTGGACTGTCCCAAAGTAAGTTGCTGTTACTGGGGACAACGTATAACCTGCATGTTGTGTTTCAGGCTCCATGGCTCTTATGAAGCCCTTAAGGGTGGAAACACCACTGAGGCCATGGAAGACTTCACAGGAGGAGTAACAGAGTTCTATGAGATGAAAGAGGCACCCAAGGAGCTGTACAAAATTATGAAAAAGGCCTTGGAGAGAGGCTCACTCATGGGCTGCTCTATTGATGTGAGTACTGGTTCAAAGCCTAGCACAGCTGATGTGGTATAAACCGGTTGGACATGTTTGTGTACAGGACAAATAGACACAAGAACAGAAACTTTGTGTTATAATTTGAACTCTACTCTAGCCACTTGTAAAATGCCACTGACATTGACCACGGACAGTTAAAGGTAGTTGTTGTTTTGATTGACAGTCCCTTGTGCCAGCTCGCTTTGAAACCCGAACAGCTACAGGACTGGTCAAGGGCCATGCCTACTCTGTGACAGCTGTGGAAGAGGTAATGATATAATGGGTTATATGTGAGCGCACTTACAGATTCTTCACAGTGTGAAGTATGCTGAGATTGTACCACCACTTTGTTTTCAGTCTTTAAGTGGGCTAAAATGATTATGTTCATGGCCATTCTTTAATCTCTTTATGGTGTATCAGACATCTCTGGAGTAACTTTAATCATTGTGCATATAAGGTGTTATTAAATGACTTTTGTGTGTTCAGTGTAAGCAGTCCCAACAAAAGGAGTCTAAGGTACGCCTTGTGCGTCTCCGAAACCCATGGGGCCAAGTTGAATGGAACGGACCCTGGAGTGACAAGTAAGTGACAGAAAAACACCCATTACAGCTATTGACTAAATAAAATGGCTGGAAAGTCAGATAATGTTCTCTGGGTTTGGGTTAAACATTGAAATTCTGTCCTTCATGAAAACGTTTTGCAGTGTATAGGTAACTGCATTTCAGCCCTTTTAAAATCTCCTGTGTAAACATGCCCCTAAACCAGCAAATAAGCCTCTGCTCTTTTTGATTGACTTGTTTCAAACTTGTGCTATCAAATATTATTCCAACTTACTACCACTGTTTGTGCTAAACTCACACTTACATGGTTGCAGCTCAAAGGAGTGGTCCACTATCTCCAAAGCAGAGAAAGATAAATTGCAGCACCAGAATGCAGAGGATGGGGAATTTTGGTAAGCAACGTATATATATGTGCAGCTTCATTTAAATGGATGTCACTTTTCTCAATAATCAAACAAGATGCATCAGAGTTTCAACTTGATTTGAGAATATGAGTTAATCAGAATTACGTTTGACACTCAGGATGTCCTTTGAGGATTTTAAGAAAAATTACACCAAGATTGAGATCTGTAACCTGACTCCTGACGCTTTGGAGGATGATAAGATTCATAAATGGACAGTATCTGTGAATGAAGGCCGCTGGGTGAGGGGTTGCTCTGCTGGGGGCTGCAGGAATTATCCAGGTAGGAAAACCTTTGTCTCACCTCAGTTCTATCCTATCTCTAATTTCAGGACTGCCTAGGTCCCAGCCATCATCTCCAGCCAAGAGAAAAAGCCTCGTCAAAATGTGTATTTTTATTGTTCTCTTACAATGTATGCAGCTAATTTTATGTGTGTTAACTTAACACTGAGAGTGTTTATATAGTCCCAAGGGTGACAAAAAAATCCCATTAATTTAAAAACATCAGAGGTCACATACATCTGGAGAAACCTCGCTCATGGGCACATTGGCAGTGAGTTGTCATGCTTGGGGTTTAAACCTGCAGCTCTCTGGTTACTTTGCTGACCCAATTACCAGTTCCCTTAACACCTTTTTTCATATCTGTATTTGTAGACACATTCTGGACAAACCCACAGTACCGCCTTCGTCTTCTGGAGGAGGATGATGACCCAGAGGATAATGAGGTGGCCTGTACCTTTGTGGTGGCCCTCATGCAGAAGAATCGACGGAAAGAGCGCAAGTTGGGAGCCAACCTGTTCACTATTGGTTTCTCCATCTATGAGGTACCTCACTTTACTTTCAAAACCAATGTGTCAGTGAATATCTTTAAATCATTTAAATTGGATCCTATTCCACGGTAGTAAGTTCAGCACAGTCACAGCTATTACATTCCATAGAGAATTAAAACACTAATGGAAGCAAAAAAAAAAAAAAAAAAAGCCATGTTTCCAGCTTGCATTTTGACAGAGCATGTCTTAATATGGTTTTGGTAATTACTATATTGGTTGGATTTTATTAATTATCATTCTGACTACTCTTTCTGTTTGTCCTTAGGTGCCAAAGGAGGTAAGGACAGGCCTTTAAATTCCCTGGTCCGTTTCCTTTTGCCCAGTTTGGCCTTTCCTCATCTTGTATGCCTTTACATCCTGAACTACCTCCAATATCAGTTTAGAACATTCCTTTCATTCATCCATTGATTAATCCTCTTTTAAAACTTATAGCTTCTTCTTGGTGAGTCTCTTCGTACTCTTCCCCTCTCTCCTTTTTTGCCAGATGCACGGCAACAAACAGCACATGCCAAAGGACTTTTTCCTGTTCAACTCCTCCAAGGCACGTAGCAAATCCTACATCAACCTGCGTGAGGTGACACAGCGTTTCCGTCTGAGCCCTGGGGAGTATGTCATTGTTCCCTCTACATATGAGCCCCACCAAGAGGGAGAGTTCATCCTTCGTGTCTTCTCTGAGAAGAGGAACACCTCAGAGTGAGTGAAAGTAGAGGAGATGTTGAGTCTGGATTCATAGTGCAGGCAGAGGGTCTTACAATGTAATGGTTTGAGATTTTTAAAAAGCCACTTAACGCTTTCCTTGGAGAAATAAGGAAGAGGACTCCAGAGTTACTTTGGTGATACGTTACTTACTCGTTTCACACTGGGTTTTTACTGTCTACCACTCATACTACGTATTCACTATTTTAGGAAGAATACTATGTGTGTATTACAACCTGGAAGGACAAACATATGACAGTATAATATACAGCATTTTGATGCTACAAATGGCTTATGCGCAACTAGTATTATATTACCACCAGATAAAAAAAATGGATATTTGAGTTAACTTTACTGCTGTCACTGAGATAGTGCTAACATTTTCTCAGTGGGTTCATGGTCAGACTTAAGAGCCTTTGCTCTCTTAAAAGAGAGAGTGGCTTTGTTGGTATTCAGAAATGCGGGGGGAGAGACGACTTGGGATAGCAAATGGGAGGAAGTGGGGGAGGGGTGCAACACCACCAAGGACAAACAATTTTAATGGCAATTTGATTTGTAGAGCTGGAAGAAATCGGCCCCAGTTCGAAGCCGTAATGGAATCTTTTTTAGGACAAGCGACATCAGATTTGGGCACGCACTGGTAAATGCTCCCTTTCAGTTCTAAAGTCCCATCTGGTAGACCGCCAAATCTCAGCTCCTAAACTGACTGGAAGAAAAGGACCCTGCAGTTTACCTGGGAGCAGATGGTGTTGGATGCCAGGCCTGAGTGACACGGCAAAGCCCGGAACCCTTTTAAAGTTCATGGTCAAAGATTTGACCATACAGAAAAAAAAGATATTGCACAATTTTCCATGAAGAAAGCAGTTATTTATGTAAATTGCCAAAGGGGTTTTAATCAGTTACGATGTATGTCATCATGGAGAACCACCACAAATGGAGAACCACCACAAAGTTAACAAATTTCTTTTGGTTGTAGATGGTAAGAGTTTGAATTCTTATGTTCTTCCAGAACAGTGAGAGAACATAAATCACATCAATGGACACCTATACTTGATACTGGAATGATATTGTTAGTGAGGAATTACGTGGAAAGAGCAATTTCCTCTGACAATGTGTGGAGGGGGATTTACCATATTGAGGCCCACCAATGCTCACTTATTTGTTTCCTTGGTGACCATTTTTTGTTGGTTTCTACTCAGGGAAATAGAGAACAGGATCGAAGCTGACCATCCAGTGGTGAGTATTCTGTCCCACTTAGCATCTCACAGTAATAGTTTATACGTTTCTTGTCTGCTGGTCCAACAGATCTGTTAATTGGATTGAGGTTCCACAAGGTTCCAGTCTTGGAAACCCCCTATTTCAAAGCCTAAATGCTGTTGAACTTCTTGCATCTTTATCTTGCACACGACGCTGAAATGGTATCCTTAATTCCACATGAAAATGAGAATAATTATGCCAAACTGTCACATTCTTGACAAACAAAATTGCTTGACTGCAACATTTAAGTAAAGAAATATCAGTAGTTTTGAAATAACTGTACGACTTTCATGCAGTATCTACAACTGGGCAATAACATAACGTGTTAAATTCAGGGCTTAATGCTCTATTGAGATTTGAAATGTATTGTAGCTCAGTGGATTTTTCAGCACCTTGCACAAGGCGGGGACAGTGCTGCAGTTTTGTGATCAGATTTTTTGATTACCCATATAAAGCGAAGAAAGGCTGATTGTACTTACGTGGTCTAAAATTGATATATAAAATAGCAATAATAGGAGAAGTGGATTCCAGTAAAATGGACTTCTTTACAATGCTTTCTCTGTACCTGGTTTGCTTGTGCAGCCAGCTCCAGCCTCGGCGGGGGAGGAGAGCGAGGAGGAACAGCAGTTCCGAACCATTTTTCAGCAGATCGCCGGGGACGTGAGTACAGGGGAGCCAGGGAGCGATAGGGGGACTGTGAGTATGGTGGGAGGGTGGGTTGGCTGTGTTGCTGGGCTTTTACTACTTCCAATTGCTCTCCCTCTTTCCTTTTTCTCATTCCTCTCTTTCCTTTTTTGTCTGGTTTCAATGCTGACCATAACCACTGGAAACAAAAACACACTGATATTGAATTTTGTGATGCTGATCTTAGTTCTCCTTTCACAGGAAATGGAGATTTCTGCGAATGAGTTAAGGAATGTCCTGAACAGAGTGATGTCTGAGAGTAAGTGTTTTTCCCTTTTATTATATGCAAGACTGTAGCTACTTCCTACAGTTTTTCAAACCTTTCCTCTCTCCTGACAGATATAGATCTGAGAACAGATGGCTTCAGTCTAGAGAGTTGCCGAAGCATGATTGCTCTCATGGATGTATCCTTTGTATCAAATCTGATGACATTTGATTTGTCAGAGCAATCAGAAATGAAATTCTTGCTATAGAATAAGACAGTGGGTTCAGTTACTCAGTGCATTAAGTATTTACTTCATTATTTTACAATTTTCTTTAACATATCGCTTAAACACATTAATAAGACTGAAAAAAAACCCATCATGCCTCTGTTTTAGACACAGAGCACTTCTCAAAGACATGTGCTGAGCTTAATACATTGTGCTTTCATGTCTTTAATACTTAAGATATAGCAATTACATTTGAAATGTTTGTAAGTTTTGTTGTGTGCCTCTTTATCATGCCTCTGGTAGAACCTTGTATTATTTTGGCTTTAACTCTGTCTGCATAGATGGACGGGACTGGAAGACTCAATCTGCAGGAGTTCAGATACTTGTGGAATAAGATCAAACAGTGGCAGGTTAGAAGCACAGGAGTCCCCACCCTTTTAACAAAATAAATAAATAAATGGACATGGATTTAAACCTGTTCTCTCCACAGGGAATATTTAAGCACTATGATTATGATCAGAAGGCCAGTATCAACAGCTATGAAATGAGGAATGCCGTCAATGATGCAGGTGAGAGAAATCTATACCTATGCCTGAGTTCTGGCTTTTGGTGTGATCTCAAGGCTTACAACTGGATAATTCTATAATTTGATGAAAGTAATTAGCATTTAAGCTTCAAGACCAAGGTTGTCTGCATTGGACAGAAAGTTCATAGACATGCTACAGTTCATACTGAATGCCACTCTGAATCCAACTCCAGAATTGAGTGTGTTGTTATGTTAATACCTATCAGAATTAAATGCAGGCAACATTTGTCTTGGATTTAAATAAGGACTGATGCTGTGGAGTAAAGACACACGATCAACTTTCCAATTTTTGAAACTAATGCACTGATCTATGTACATTTTGCAAGTTATCATAACTCCTATCTAATGGACCTGTCACTGTACAGTCATGTGTCTTGTGTCCCATTCAGGCTTCCGTCTCAACAACCAGCTATATGACATCATCACCATGCGCTATGCCAATGAGAACATGAATATTGACTTTGACAGTTTTGTCAGCTGTCTAGTTCGACTGGAAGGAATGTTCAGTAAGTGCCTCTCTTGGCCTGAGCTGTGTTATCAGGCTGGACCCAGTGTGCAAATAATCATAGATAAATGATCTTCCAAATACTTAGTGCTTAAAAACAGGTTGTACTCACTTCAAAATTTTGGAACCTACACCCATCTGCCATTAGAACACCTGGCAAATTAATTGGAGTGGAGGCAGAGAGAGTTGTTTGATTTGCACTGAATTAAATCCACTACCTGTCATTTAAATTCAAATTCTATATGGCATGGATGTGGCTGATTCAACTGAAATTCAGACTCTTGAACAGAATGGGAGCCAATTATAAAATTTGTAGATTGAGCTCAACTCTGCTTTAAAAGCCATCAAGGATTTTCAGCATGTTTAAATTCAGTACTTCAGCGATGGGTTTAGAACAAATACCTTAAACTTAATCGTTGATGGTGTTAAGTTCTTAAACATACATGTCCCACAATCTTGTGACATGAAAATATTCTCCTAAGTTGTTTTTTTTTTATGAAGTACCAGATAGCATGTACTGTCTGAGGTTAACGTGGTCTCTTTGTAGGAGCATTCCAGGCCTTCGATCAGGATGGGGATGGGACAATCAGACTCAGTGTGTTAGAGGTAAGAGCATGACCTCAAAACACTATACTGTTTGCTCAACACATAAATTACATGGCTATGCAGAAAACCTTGAGTCTCTTTCACAAGAATATTAGGACTCCCCAAATCTAGTCTTGGAGGACCAAATTCTTGTCACTTTTTTTTTTTTTGCCATTTCCTCAATATCCAGAGGCTCGTTTTTACCTGGAAAACCTAAGGACTTGGGGGTACTCTAGAATAGATGCTGTGGTTAGATTGCTTGTCTTACTTATGTAGGCTTAGGTCTAGCATCAAATATAGTATGTTTTGTTCTGTTTTATTTCAAGTGTTCAATCGCATTTGTGACTGTGCTCTGCAGTGGCCTGTTAGAACACTGAAGTATAGTGCTACTTTCTAGGCGTGTGCTAACGAGCTAAACTGTATCTGTCTGTTTTTGCACACAGTGGCTGCAGCTGACCATGTATGCCTAGACAGACTGAGACACAAGACCATCACTGTAAGGAGCAGAACAACCAGCTTTTACCTCAACAATCCAGACCACCATCATCCACTCTCTTTCTCCGTACCTCAGCATAAGTTCAAGAAAAAGGCAATGTTCCCATACTCAAAACAAACTGTTGCTCCTAATCAAACTGATCTAGAGAGATAATGAGCTAGCAGAGAAATATGGTTTATAAACTTTGATTACTCTGACTAGCCAAATGAAGATTTCATCCATCTCTTCAGATCAGATTGAAAAAAAAAGGAGTAGGTTTTCAGATGTGGCCTCCAGTACTGTTGTTCTCTCTATGTTCAAAACAACCTATTTTACTTTCTTCCTCCTTTGTAACACCATTCAACTCATTATCCTCATTTCACCAACCGCTAATGCCTCCTTTTCCCTATTCGCTTCCCCTCATGTCAGGTCCTTTTGACCTATGTAGGAATTCTCTCTTAACAGTCTTCCTCCTTTACCCCGTGTTTCTTTTCCTTTGAAGTTCCTTATCTCTCACGTGTTGACATTTTTTTTTTCTCAGGCATCAAACACACACAAAACCTCTTTTTCTGTCAAGACAGAGCGCCTCACAAAGCCTCAGACAGAACTCAGATCACATCTCTTATGTTTGTTGTTCTTCTTGGCTTCCGTGCCAAGATTTACTCTAACATGTATATCCAAGCTCCTCTGGTTATAACCCAATCCAGTCCAGAGTTTTATTCATCAACTTGATTCAGAAGACAGCTAATCCAGTCATGGATCACGGATACATTACCTTCACGTGAGGGAAGAAGCACATCTTCTAAACCCTGCTCTTTTTACTCCTGATTCCGTCACTGGAATTGTATTACCTATGTGCTGACGCTACCCCGACCATACGTAAACCATTTTTTAAATCTACATTTGATAAATCATAGAAGCACAAAAATGTGATTATAAGAGTCTCCTGGAACCATCAGATTAATTCTGTAAGAGCTTCAGGAGGGAACAGAAAACTCTACTTGTAGTAGTGTTCATAATTACCATATCAAACTGTAAACATGGATATGGGTTGAAAGTTTTTTTGTGGTTTCCGATTTAATCTTTTGGTCAAATGAGTGTACTGAATTCTTAACCCTTTAAACCAAATAAATACTTGTGCAGTTCTTATTTGAAGTGCTTTCCCAGAAAAAAAGTCAGATGCTTGATTTTTTTTTTGGGGGGGGGGGGGGGGGGGGCTTTTTTGTTTTAGCATTAGAAGTCAACTTAAGTATAAAATATTTTATCTTAAAATGTAATTGATGTCATTTTTAGATAAAAACAGCTGACAAATGTTGCAAATCACTTTTTTTTTTTAATTCAGTTTTGTTTTGACTACATTTCCATACAAAAAGTCTATAACAAGAACATGGCATTTGAGAAAAAACAAGCTTGTCCAAAGAGACGTGGGGGTATCAGGTAAGAGGGCTGTCTGCATGCTTTCCTCAGTGCAAAACCACAGACGGACACAAGTGTGAAAGATACTCCTCTAAATGCAAAAAGTTGGAAAAAAGATGCCCAGGTCTTAATACTGTCCTAGGTGCTCTAAACTTTGTGGTTACAAGGGAAACTTCTGGTTAAAATGTGTTTCTTCAGTCAAGAAAGAATATTTTGTTTATAAAAAAACAAAAACAAAACAAGGCCAGCTCAATGTGCGTGCAGTTAGCGAGGAGTTCTGTTATTGCAAGGTCTGGCATGGGAGGATGTCTCCGTCAATGCGCTCTCAACTTTGTACTCTTCAGTCTCCTAGCCTTCTCTCAGGTTTACCTCCTTTACAACTTTCACCACACACACAAAGGCAGTAAAATGAAATCCCTTTCAATTATAACAGAGTAGTTATTATCTCCTCTGTGTGCTCCCAACTCCACCTACAGTAAAGAAAATAACACAGTAGCGCACATTCTGAATGCTCTCAAGATGCTGAAAATAAAAATCATAAACAAAACCCAAACCGTATTGAAAAATAATAAAATCACAACATCTTTCAACGCTCTGAAACACACTTTTGCTGTAGACACACCATCACGTCCTAGTGTTCGCCCACAATCACTGCAAACTCGCGGTCTTTAAAATCTCTGGATTACGGCTCAGTGCCTAAGTGTCCCTTCACTGCACCTCAATATCACTAAGCAACCATCCCAAAGGCAAAAACAAAAAGAAAACTCAAAACCACTTAAATAGTCACAATAGCTAGATGACTTATCATAAATGGAGAGAAAGAGGGAAAAAAAAAAGAAAAAGTAAAAGGAGAACAGAAGAGAAAATAGGAACACTCCGATCAAGTGGATTTGAAAGCAAATGCACTTGGCTCAAAAGACAAAAGTTCATCTATACTCAACAATAACAGCACACCTAAGAGCAGGGACAAGTAGTCTGAATCAACTTTCAAATAAAAAACACAGAAGCATTGTGCTAACACTTATAGCCCAACACAAGACCACAAAACAAAACAAAGCAGCCCACTGGGCTGCATGTAACAGTCTTCACAAACCAGTCTAAAAATCAAACTCTGGTTACTCAACAAGGTAAACATACCATGCTTTCACACCAACCAAAAACACTCCAAATAAGAAGTATCCCTAAACCCATGCCATGTGTTTGCAAACTGTTTGCAAGTCAGAGCTTGTATATTGTGACGTGTGGTTGCAGCTGGGTGAGCAGCAGGGGAAAAAAAAAACAGCCTCTAATACCTGCCTCCAAGGTTTTCATTTTTTTCCTCACAATTTAAGTGTTTTTGTCTTCATTTGGTCAGTTAATCTCAGAGCTGACAGTACTGTGCATGATCAGATGAGATGTAAGAAGGAGGAGATGAAGGAGGGACGGAAGGAAAGACAGAAAGAAAGAAAGACAGAAAGAAAGAAAAAAAAGAAAGAGAGAAAGAAAAAAAGAAAGAGAGAAAGGATGCACTGTCCATTGTCTACAGATATCAGCCTGGACTGAAACCTCTCACAGCTTTGCTGTGACATTAAAAGAATGACGTATAGTCTGTCCATGTTCAGACAGAGTGGCAACATATGGACTGAGACAGGAGGACTTTCACAAGCTTAAAATGAGAGGATACTAAACAGGTTCTGCCATACCCAGCGAACAAAATTAGATATCTCAAGACATTTTTTACTTAAAAAAAAAAAAAAATTAAAAAAAGAAAAAACCCTGCTGGCATTGACAAATTGCAGATACATTTTGGCTGGGTAGAGACCAGTGTTTTAAACAAACACAAATACCTGGTTTCACATTAACACTATAATTCTCCGGGTAGAGACATTAAAAACTGCCACTATATCGTCCTCTACTTCTCAGTCCGAGATGCTCATATCTGACTGTGTCTTTTCACGTATGAACACGTGTAGGGAGCTCCAACAGTGGGGCGTCAGTGAGGCCTTCCCAATATGGGAAAAAAGGGTTATGCAGGATGGGGAGGGTGCTTGCTGACACCTTTACTTTCTCTGGGCTCCATCTTAATGTCCTCCTTCCTCCTCTGCATGACTGTGCAGGTGCCTCTGCATAACCTGTAAAGCCAGTTACACACACAAACACACAATCTGTATTTACAATATAGACCAACTTAATTGTTATCAGTGCTCAATGTTATTAAATCAAAACAAAACAACAGGGGAAAAAAAAAAATCAGTTAGCCATTAAGGTAAGAACTCTAAACTGTACATGTTATACGGAAAATGAGGCACAACCCTCAGGACATGCAGAAATTAAAACGCGGTGTAGCCAGGCAGTCGCCACAGAGAAAACGTCGGGTCAGTACCTGTCGGGAGCTGTTGCGGGAGGTGAAGAAAGCGTCGCAGTTCCGCCAGCGGCACTTCATGGTCTGTAGGGAGGGGTTGGTGTGGTCATTAAGAAGGTGCTGCACGAGATGCTCCACCACACCAAAGATGAGCGAGCAGCCATGCCACTGCAAGAGTTAAAAAAATCACCCGGCATGTTTCATCATTACCACAGTCCCAATACAATCTCATTATAACTCCAATCAAGACGTCGGATCGTTAGCATCTTACCCTACAGCGATAGTTCTGCATGAGGTTCAGTCTGACAGCACGTATGCTTCCATCATAGCAGCCAGTGTAGATCTACAGAAGACAATATTATCTCATCATTAACTTTGTTTGGTAGCGTGTGCACATGTAAGTCATTCATAACATTACTGTGGAGTATTGCTTCCCCTAACGACTGGGTGTTTTTTTTTGGTTTGTTTGTTTTGTTTTGTTTTTTTAAACTGGAAGTGTGCATGCTCACCATACTCTTGTGAATGACCATGCACATCACCATGTCTGTGTGTCCTCCATACACCTGCAACCGGTCATGTGACTGCAAGGGCAAGAAGAGGTCGTTAGGTCAACATTATCCCCAACATCCACAGGTCTACATTCACTCAAAGCTCAAACAGATACATTACAGAACCTCAACGTAAAAAGTCTATATCAGAGTGCTCAGTGGGCAGTTTAATTAACGCAATTACATGAATTAAAACTCCACATTAGACGGGCATATTTTTAAATATGACACAATAACTTACAATAACTCCATCATTAGTGAGGTATCATACCTGCAGCTCATACACGCGGACCAGTTTGTCTAGACACGCCGTCACCATCACCTTCCCTAGTATATCCACTACAGTGACAGCGTGATTGTGGCCCTTATAGATCTTCACTAACTCTCCAGTCTAACAGTCCAAAAAGAAATAGGAAAACATAACACACTTGATAAGCAGGAATAAGTAAAACACATTGTATTTGGATGTTCTTTTAGAGTTGAATTGAGCATGTAAACAGGACTGAGGAACTCACATGAATGTTGTGTGCATGGACCGACTGGTCACTGGAGCCACTGAAAACCACATCATTCACCACCTGAGGAAAAATTGCATTGAAAATGTTAGCAGAAAAATAATAATGAAATGTCTTCTGGATTGTACAGGTAGCCATTTGAATTTTCATTTCTTCATTCAGTGTTCTCCATTTACACTAATCTAAGTTGTTCATATTTTACAATATTTTCCATGACTGAGTCCACACGCCTCCCTGCAATGTTGGTCTTATGTCTGTTTGATACTGACACTCTCCAAATGCATGATTTGTCTTGTGTGTGTGTGTTTGCATGAATTTGTGGGTTTCTATAAGCCAGTGCACGCGCATACGCACCTTCATGCAGAGAACGGTTTTGGTGTGACCCTCCAGCGTGCGCAGTAAAAGTCCACTTCTGGCATCTCTCACGCTTATCGTGCTGTCGTACGAGCCAACTAACAGTACACAGCGAGCCCCTTCCTGAGCGGTGGCCAGACAACTCACTGCCCGCGGCCCATGGCAGTCAAACACATCTAGCTGCTTATTGGTCTAAAGGAAAAGACAGAAGTACGTGAACCACAAGTCAAACTAGCACTCCCTCACGACTACAGCTGATGACACGTACACAATATACATCAAATATGTCAAAATAAAAGATGTTCTGACTGGTTCAAGATGGAATAAGTGTATGTCAGACTGATCTAGTCTGGGTGACAGCGAGCGCTCCACACCTTGAGATTGAAGGTGACCACAGAGCCGTTTGCCAAGCCAGCGTACAGAACCCTCCACCGGCTGTGTAAACAGAGGACCCGGTCTGGAAGACAAAGCTGCTCCAGGAATTCACGCGTCTGTCACAGAAGCAGAACCACAGCAAATACAGTCAGAAGCTGACAGTACTGTAGGTTTGGAGTCGTTAAAATATGACAGGATTTTTCATGTGTGACTTAGAGCTTAAATGATGGAAGTTTGAGGTTGCTGCTGGGTACCGTGATGTTGTAACAGCGGATGGTCTGATCGCTAGAGCCTGTGTAGAGACGGTGTGGCAGGCCCAGTCCGTGCGATACCAGCAGGCAGTTCACTTTGGTGCTGTGCCCCTCCAAAACAGCCACACACTTATGGCTCTGTGGCAAATACATCAGACGCAAACATGAAAAACGATGTGAATGACAGAGAGTGCCACATTCTTCCTTTTATACAGTGTTCTTTCTTTCTTTTTTTTTTTGACTTTCAAAACCTGTTGCCAAACAGAACTTTTGTCACAATTCAAAGAAAAGGTCTCTCTTCAACTGAAGAAAAATATCCCATAACATAATGCTAATTCTATTCAAAACTGTTTCCTGTGAGTGTGTTTCTGACAATTCAAATGCCCAGTGTAGTTCACTCACCATCAGATCAAATATTCGGACAGTTCGGTCTCCAGAACATGTGTACAGAAGGCCATTGTGGATCTGCATACCATTCACTGCCTCTTTATGGCCCTTAAACAGACCCTCACTGGGCTCCTCCCCCTCCCCTGGGTCCGAGGATATATCTGACGAAACCACATGAACAAATGTGACATTTAACATAGACATGACGTTAATCATTAAATGATATATAGGAAGAACACGCGCTGGCCATACTAAATGATCTCAACTCTATCTTGTTAATTTAGCCCCTCTTTCTCTGTCAGCAGGAGGAAACCTGTTCCCTAGAAAAATAATTCTTAAAACGTTGACATGTCTTTAAGTCAGTTAACAGTCATTATTCTGATATTAAGGGGTATTTTCACAGTCTAGTCATAGCCAGTCTAAAATACACACACACAGACACACACACATTCATACAGCACTCTGTGCACAGGCAGAGATATGGTGGTGGGAACCTCCACATTCAAATGACACTGCATCAGATGCACACACACACACACACACACACACACACACACATTGCTCTTATCACTTTGCTCTCTCTCTCAGACGTGCTCTCAAGGCTACGAGAAGTGCTGGGAAAATACAGGCTCTAAGAATACCTTGCCCTTAAAAAGTGATTAAGGGTACAGGCAAACTATTTTTGATTAGAGAAAATGTTAGTGTTCTAATTTGGTCAGCCTGTTTGGCCTAAGCTGACTCTCCCTGCAAGAGCCAGGCTCAGGTCACTGCTGCACAGGCAATGAGAGCAGATTACAGTGATCTGCAGATCTCTGACTCGCACTAAACTCAGGAGTGTGTTTTAATGGCCATAACACAGCCTTTTTTTTAATCAATTGTGTAGTTTACCATCTACATGCACCGACATGACATAAATGGTTCAATTAATCACTAAATTAAATTAAAATGTATGAACTTAAGTGCCAGCACAATACGCCTGTTAATAGTCCAAACCACCATAAAATTCACATTTAAATCACTGGATGATTGTGTTACCTATTTGGCTGGGGCCTCAAATCAAGTTACACTGTACCAGGGCTATAGGGTTAACTTGCTTCTGTTAAAGAACAAAACCTACCTGAAGATGCCTTGTGCTCACTCTGGCCAGTCTGAGCTGTCTTCATTTCACTGGAGAAACAAACACACAGGACGATTAAAAATGACAACTCTGAGATGTAAGAGACTGCTCTGCGGTGCAGTCAGTTCATAATCAGCGTTCTAAATTTACATCTGTAAATTTCCCCCGCGTGAAAGCACTTTGATCAGTAAAGATCATTAGCAACAACAAAAGTTCACTCCTACAGACTTTCAAAATCTCACACATCATAGCCTCAGTATATATGATGTCAAAGACAACCCACATCATAGCCTCAGTATATATGATGTCAAAGACAACCCACATCATAGCCTCAGGATATGATGTCAAAGACAACCCACATCATAGCCTCAGGATATATGATGTCTAAGAAAACCCGCATCATAGCCTCTGGATATATGATGTCTAAGAAAACCCGCATCATAGCCTCAGGATATATGACGTCGAAGAAAATCCGCATCATAGCCTCAGTACGCATGATGTCAAAGACAAACCTCACCTCTCATCACTCTTGACTGAACTGTTAGTTACCACCTCACTGGTGGAAGTCACTTCATCGCAGGCAAGTTTCTGGGGCTCAGGGCTCATGTTTTCCAGTGGTGTTGGGGCTGAATCTTTGGAAGGTCTTCGAGCTTTGCTTGTGCTTTCCTCCTTGTCTGTATCTGAGGTATCTAAGCTGACCACCTCAGTGGGTACAGCCTTGGGAAGTTCCACCATCTCCAGCTCTGAGGAGTCAGAGTCCTGAGGCTCCTTCTTACTGGATGGTGAAGCTGGCTCCTTCTTACGGGATGGTGACGCTGGCTCCTGCAGATCTCCCAGTGAGTGTTCTCTACCGTCACCCACCTGCTCTTCACCGAACGGTGTTGGTGTAGAGGTGCTGCTCTGACATCCACTAGCTCGCTGCCGTTGTCGAAGCTTGCGAACAGGTCGAGAGATGGAGGCCTTTTCGTCCAGCTCTGTGTCACTATTTTCAGGCTGGTCAGCACTTTGGGCCTTCCTCAGGACTCTCTTCTTCTTCAGTTTCCTCACACGTTTAACAGATTTCGCCTCAGGGATACTGGGAGGAGGGGAAGGCTTGGGAGAAAGGGGGTGGATAGAGGGGGTCTCTGAAGTTAGTGATGTGGGAGGGTCCACAGTCCTTTCTTTGGGTGAAACAGCAGACTGTGGAGATTTGAAATCTGAGGAGACGACATTCCAAGACATATCCCTGACATCCACAAAGGGGTCAGCTCTGGTCTGACGGAGTTCCACCATAATGTTGCAGTCAGAGTTGCCCACTGGCTTTGCCTCTACAGTAAGGAGAAGACCAGCACAGAAAAAAAACAGTCATTTTTGAGTAAATAAAGACAAAGCTATTTCTAGCAGAGACTGGTATGGGTATAAATGACTTTGTAGAAAGGTTCATGAGGGTCCACACCTGTTTTAATGTCTGGAAGTGTACAAGGCTCAGGTGTGGTAATGTGATGGTCTGAGGCAGGGCTTTCTGTACGTGTCAGCTCTGGGGTCAGATTAACAGGTGAGAGGGGTTCTTGTTTGATCCCTACAGGCAGTGTTGAGGCTTGGGTTGGCAATACTGAAGGCAGGGCAGGGGGGCCAACTGTGTGTGAGGGGAAAGGAGTCAGGCTAGAACGTGGAGGCTGGCTCAACAGTAAAGCTGGTAACTCAGTCAGCGAAGAAACTGGTGAGGGTGAGGCTGATGCGTGGGCACCACATTCCACCCTGTTCTTCGCTCTCCTGGAAGATACGTTTTCAGAGCCACCTGAATATAAGCAAGAACAAAAGTTATGAGACTCCATGTCCTGAATATGCGATTTAAGGTCCAGAATTATGATTGGAAACCCTTTTAATACCTTGCATTCCTTGCAGTAAGTCAATTCGCTTGTTTCTTAATGAGTTCATTTCCATAGTGATCTGTAAAATAAATAGGAAAAAAAGGAAATGATACTGTAGCTACAAAAACTGTAGTCAGGCCAGTATTTTTAATTAGAGGTAGTACACTTCAGTTTCTTAGAAACTCACTGAAGGAAATTCATTTGAGTTCTGTTCAAGTTACACACTAATAAATGTCCCTTTTCACCTGCTCTCTGCTTGTTTCTAATCACCTTGCCCTTGGTCGACATATGCCATTCCTCTGTGTGCCACATTCTTTAAATGAATTCTCTCTAGTAAATAACATAATAAATAACTGAAAGTGCTGTTACCTGCTGTTTGACCATTAGCAGACGCTGCACCTCCATATACGCAGCCTGCAGGGCAGCTCTTGCCTGGCCTAGGTTATTCTCTACTGTCTGCAAAGAGTTGTTCAATTCCTCTTCTCGTAATGAGACGGCAAGCAATTGATCAACCGAAGAGCAATCTGCAAAGCATGATACAACATTAATACTCTGAGATTACTAAAAAATAAAAAATACTGTACATTATGGAAGGATACTAACCTTTCTTAGCTCTGATTTTTTGTCTCTTATTCTTTCTTTCAAGATTTGGAATTTCTGGACTCACAATGTCCTATTAAATCAGAAATCAGATGACAAATATTAAAACAACATTTTTAACTAATTAGCTGATATTCTATCTGACTTACACCACAACATCATCAGTTACAACACACGTAACAATATAACACTTAGCATGTCACTGAGTAATACCAATGCTACTGTGCATGTTATGTTTGAGCAACACCAGTGCAAATGAGCAGAACCATATATTTGTGTAAAACCTTTTCGGATATTCCAGTAGTTAACACTTACTGCAGCTGCTCTGCGCTTCTTCCCACTTCCTTGCGTGTCATTGAACTCTGTCCCTGATGCACAGCTGCTATCACCCTCCACAGACTCAGGGGCTTTGTCTGATGGAGCCTGACCTGGTTCCTGAAGATTGTCCTGATGATGTTGAATGTCCCCCATGGGTGACACACAACCCTTCAGCTCAGGGTTGTGATGTCGAACCTGTGCTGAGATGTCTTTTTGAGCATCTCTATCTGTGAGGAATGAGAGTGCACTCGAGGAACGATCAGTAAATACATTGCTCTCAGACAAGCTGCGCTTTCTGGAGGATGTAGAGACTAGATCGAGGTGGGATTCAAACAGAGACTCCATATGGTATTCCTCAGAAATAGGACCATGGTTGTTTGCCATGTGGTTCTGGGCCTCTGGCTGAGAGGGTACCATCTCAATACCAAACCTAAAACATCAAATAAATTATTACATGTCGATCATCAATTATTAGCATCACATACAAAATGCAAATCATGTACTAATGGTAAGAACTTGGGAACATCACACACCCTAAAAATATATGACGTAAAAAGTCAGGGTTTTTTTGGAAACAGATGCTTTCCACAACCAAAAGTTTCCCTTGTAATTCACACTGAATCACAGTCATTTTTGAGAAAACCTGAATATGATACACTAAGGTAAAAAAAAAAAAAAAGAAGTATAAGAGAGAGTGTACGTTCATTACCTTGGCATGCCCTTTCCTTGTTCCTGCTTCTTTCGACAGACCTCCTGATACACCTGGTCCCAATTAACATTCCTCCTACATCCAGAGGAACTGATTAGCTGCCGTAGAGTGGGCTTAAGCCCAGAGTCCTTCTCGACTTCACCTTTCTGTGTGCCACTGACGTTGCGGATGCGCCGGGCAATGTTGAGGTTGGGCTCATAGACTCCAGTTTTGCCTCTGGCACTAATATGGCGGCTCAGGTCTCGCTTAATACAGGCCGGCAACGCTAGCTTGCTCAGGGTGGGGACTAAGGAGCCAGACGCCAGGTTTTGATTGTTGTGGTGTGTCCCTTCACTGTCTGAACCCAAGCCGTCCTCCATAATCTGCATGCACTGTTCTCCAGTCATTTCTCTCTTCTCTTCATCCTTCCTCATGCACTCCTCATCTTCTTCAAAGTCGATGGTAGACGTGCTGACTTGTAAGGACTGTAGAGATGGAGTGCTGTCAGATGCTGAATTGTCAGACTGCATCGCAGAGTCCTTGCTAAGAGAACCGTCGTCCTTATTAGTTAACTGTTGAGCTTCGTCATCCTTATGCACCCTCTCACTCTGATCACTTTCTCTGATACCGTTCATTTCTGAACCATCAGCTTCTTCATTTTCCTCAATGTGCAGCCTAGCTTTGGCATCCATTTGGTGGTCCCTTGGGGTTGTTGTTTCTATCGGATCTCTCTTTTCAAGCAGCCTCTTCTTGGCTTTTCGCAGCATGTCTGAAATAATACGAACATTCCACTCAACTTGTGAGGACTTGGTGGATTCTTCAATAATCTTATTTGAGAATGTGGAAGTTTGACTCCCTGCATCTGTGCCGCCTTTGTTTTTGCTGCCGTGAGTGGAAGTCCTCCATTGCTTCACGTGATCTGTTTCTACAGTTTGACCTTCTGGACAATTCTGCGGCTGGCTCCTTTGGTCTGACTGTGTCTGTCCTTCTGAGCATCGGTCAGCCCGAGAAAGGCTCTCGCGCTCCTCTTCTGGAGATCTCATTGAGTTGAGCTCTGAAGAGGAGTGGGCATCCAACTGGGGTGAAGGTTCGTCAAGTCTGAGTGATGGATATGGTGACCAGCGATGCACTTTATCCATTTTCAGAGAGCTGCTGCCCAATTTTGACCCCTTGTTTTTACTGTGGTCCTGTTCCCCAGGAGACTTTTCCTGGTGAGCCTTCTTCTGGCCAACGATACTACTATGTGGCTTCTGATGGTCTCGTCCTGAAGTAGACATGGACCTGGATGGATTGCGAGTCTCTCTGGAGTCCTGCCGATAGAAACTACCATTTCCTCCGTAGTTACAATCACTGCCAGTCCAGGATGACCGGTGACTGTTTCCAGCACAGAAGCTATGGTTGCCACGCCGATTCCCCCAGCCATTACCCTGATTGGACCGAACATCTCTCTGCCAATCTCTGGATCCCCAGTTCTGAAAATTGGGGGGCTCCTCAGCATGCCATGTGGCACTCTTGTTTTGTTGGTACTGGTGTGAACGGTAACGATTAGGACTGTGACCTCTCCAGGATTCGTGCCTGTTGAGCGATGTAGAGCCCTTAGGAGCTAATGGAAACCTGGGGTAGTTCTGATCCCGAGAGACAGACCTTGGCTGTTGCCAAGGCCTCTCCTGACGCCATAGATGTGTTGCATCTTCCTCTTCCTCTCGGGCCTGCATTGCCGCAGCCTCCTCTTTCCTAAAAAAAACATCCCCAACAAAGACAAAGGCCTGACAACACTAAACCAGTGTACATACACTCACACATGTGCACTTTGACCTATATATGTGGAATACTGATAGAGAAGACAAAAACTGCATTTAACACGCATCTGCTCAGATGTCAGTAAATCGGGTTTTGGATAAGACACGATTTTACAGTGGTACTGCATTTGCCTGGAGCTAAGACTTCACAGATTTCACGTGTAGAGTTGTATGCTCTGGAACGTGACAGCTGCACGGCAATTTATAACTCTGCAAATGTGAATGCTTCTGCTGCCCTCTCTCCACCTCTTCATTATTATATAGCCCACATATTACTACTAATTTTCATTACATTCAAAACTTCACTCACTTTTCTCGGACAGCAGCAAAAATACATCTTGTTACAGTTCCTCTCATATCACCTAAATGAACTGTGGGTTGGAACTGGTTGTCCCATTACATTTTAAAATAAGCTTAAGCTGTACAAATGCGGTACCCTGCAGAGTTCTGCACAACACTGAGACCTCATATTAAAACTGTCAGTATTAAAAAACAAAACTGTCTCCAGTTATTAAGGAGATACTGATGGCTACAGCAATGACTAAATATGTAACCTGCTTTATGTACTGCTGAGTAACTTAAAGGTTTATATAACTTCTCATATGCAGCTTCACACTGTCATAACTTCAAACACGCCATAAATCATTTAATTCTAATCGCTATAGGTAAATGAACCTTTTACACGACAGAAGATATCGGGAGTTATACCAAATTAAATTTATGAGATACATAAATAAGATCTCTAATCCAAAAGTGGAATGCAAGGGTATAATCACATCTGTATATTCAGCTTCTCTTCTATAATTTCTGTTTTGTAAAAATATTGACAGACTGTTGAGTCACTGTTGGATTAACTGGACACACTCTGGAATTTATGCACAAGAGTATTGTGTAAAATGTATTAGAAAGAATGATACCAAGCAAGTACACAGTCATAACTGTTTTAGGCTCCATGACACATGACTCCAACTGAGCCCAGCTTGGAAGAATGGTTAAATTTAGAACGTAGGGTATGATGGCTCAGGACAGCAAGTAAAAACAACCAGAGAAAGAAAAACAATTCCTTTCCAGAGAATTTCTTTTCCGAATCAATTAAAACAGCCACTAACGCATTAAATAAATAAGCAGTAAATGCAGTTCAATATTTCGCTGTGGTATTAAAGGTATTAAACAGTTCTAACTAAAACATTCAAAACATGCTACTAGCCTGAATGAAAATGTTTGAATCAGGACTGACCTGATGAGCTCCTTGCGTTTTTGGATAAGCTGCACCAGCTCTTTGTCAAAATACTCTTCATCTTGCTCCCCAGTCTTAGTCTGGTGCTCCACTTTGCTCTTGTGCAGGGTGCTGGAGATGTGGTTTGCATAGTCGGTCAGACTCACCACCTTTATACCGCATGCTCTGCACTCATGTCCACAATCCCTGGGGAGGGAAGGGGAAAGTGGCCGGTCAATACTTCCCTCTGGCATAGCTATCGCTTCTGAAAGCCCTTATCTTGTCAGGTCAAACTGGCTCTAGCTTCTTCTGCTTTCACAGCCTGCTATACCTATACAAGCTAAATGCTTTGGTTTAAAAAAAATACTAATTGTTTAAAAAAAAAAAAGAAGAAGAAAAAAAAATCCCTTTAAGAGATCAGGAGGCAAACTGACTTCACTCACTATTAACTAAAACAAAAGAAAGAAATAAAACAGCTGGATCTTCCTGATCTTGCAATGGGTTTTTGAGAGCTTCTCAGCTAGAGCTGGAGTGGCAAGGCGAGGGGCAGGAGGAACCGACACATGGGTCTGCAACAGAGTGACTTCCCTCACAAAGCACCCAAAAACCACACACTTGAGCCTGAAAGAACTAGCTCTGAGAGGCACGGAGAGGTGACCACCCTCTCTGTGGCAGCCTAAGCCCTAGCACGCTGTCATGATGGTGTCTGCGGCGCTGTGAGGCAAGGGCAATGAAAGTGAATGGGTTTTGGTCAGTGCGCGACCCCCCCCCCCCCCCCCCCCCACCCCCCCCCCAACCCCTCTCCCTGCTCATTCCTCCGTGCTTCAGAGAGGCAGGAGAGGTCGACCAATCCAGACTTGGACGTAATGTGAGCCGTATGCAGCTGTCTATACCAAACCCTCACCCCCACACTGCCTCAAGCCTTCTCCAAAATGTCAGGCCAATGCACTCACTGATAGTTACGAATGTGTTATTGGTTGCTGTCTCTCTAGAAACTGTGTCATGGCTGCTTGCCATTTTTCAAACAGAGTGGACTGTTAATCAGTTTAAGCAGAGTTTATTATTGGTCTGAAATTCACGTGCTACATACTAACTCTGCATAAACCCGCATCAACATTCTGAATTTTTTTTTTATTAAATACTGTACCTTTTTTTCATCCCACTAATAGTGAAAGGAACACATCAAATGCATTTGTCAGTTTAATAGAGCAAGTAGTAAAATAAGCAGTATATAGTTTAGTTTATATCTTATAAATAGTTTGGCTTATATAGTTTATAAACAGTTTGGCTTATATAGTTTATAAACAGTTTGGCTATATAGCTTATAGTTCATACAAATCCAAGTGAACATGAGGAATAGTGTGCAGGGAAAAGTCAAGCTGCACGTTCGATACTTTCAGCTGAAATATAATCCCATTCAAGTGGTCTACATAATTGTCACATGAGAGAGGGACAGATGCCCGTTGGTGTCGCTTGTTGTCCTGATGAGATGGTGCCTATATATGCGCCCCTTGCAAAGACAGCTGCCTCAGCTTAACCCTTTAAGTGTCAGAGGACACACGTGTCCATCGAGACACGTGTCTTTCGAAGAAGCATAAAGAATGTATCAGGGAATAAGACAAGTTTCAGCGGGATAGCAAGCTCGTGTCTGAGAAAGTGATTTTTCAATGCAACTTTTTGAAGTACAGTCAGTAAATGTCCAACTAACTAATCTTATTTCAGTTCAGTGTGTCAGCAGTGCCTCTGGAACTTAAACAAAACTGGAAATCTATAAAAATCTGTCAAAGACTCCATAAAGAGAATTGACCATCATCAACCACACAAGTGTCGTCACAGACCTTTTTTAATTTGCTGAATTCTCACCCTGTTGATATTTTATTTCACAGATGAAGAAGTTAATAGATAAAATGCTTATATTGTTTATGTGCAGGAGCTTTTGGCTGGGGTCCAGAAAAAAAAAGTATAGTTGTGAATATAGGGTTAAAAATTGTAACTAACCGGCCTTTCAGATTCTCTAGCTCTCTGTGATGGAGCATGCTCCTCATATGCTCATCCATATCCTACGGACACAGAGAGAGGAGAAAACGAATAAATAAAGAAATAAAGGAAGTTAGGCCTGAATTCCAGTCCGAAATTCCATTCCATGTCCTCGTGTGAAAATTCTTGTGCTTTGAGATCGGTGCTTTTTATAATGAGCTTATGTGGTATCACTAAGACTGGCCAAACATTTTAAGAATTTATAAGAATAGCACGAGGTAAAAGCAATAAATCTGAGTATTTTCATTACAGAGCTAGCTCACATCTAGCTTCAGAGGTTGTCATTCAATTCAAAAGAGTAACTAACAAACAATAATACTTAAGCCTACTTTACCTGCTTAGAGCTGTAAACAATGTCACAAAGAATGCATGTGCGGTCTTTTGCCATGTTGGATGACTTCACTTCACTCTGTAAACAAACAAAAAAACAAACAAAGCATGAATGATATTTCTCCTCAACTTCTTAGTGAGACCTAAGAGATACTGGCAAATGCTTAATTCTGACAACTCTACAACAGAAAAAAACCCTCTGTGGTTTACTGTCTGCGGTTCTGAAGGGGATCAGACAGTATCAAACTCAACATTTCTTGCTGTGGTGCTTAAACTGCCTAAACAATCACGTTAAGAAGTGGGTCACTCACTAAATTTCTCAACAAATCCCACATAGCTCTCAGAACCTCATTAGCCCAACTCAAAAGTTGAGGCTCAGCTGCTCATAAACAGCCCAGCTATTTGTCTGACTAATAAGCTAATACAGTAGCAGCATGAATGCACAAGTTCTGCCAACTCTTACATTAGAATAGATGACACTGACCGTACATGGAACTGCAAATGCTCCACCCGCTTTCTATAAGAAGGAAAGGGGGTCACTTTCCCAAGCTCAACAACAAGCATACATGCCAGGGGAGAGGGCAATCTGGTCACTCTGCTAAATGAAGTGTGCTGATAGTGCAGTCCTCTGTCCAAGGCAGTGCTCTGTCTGAACAAGTTCAACACACTAGCACAAACCACCTCTGGAAAACCACTAAAGCACATCAGGTTACACATAAGCTTGTACACATAGCTAATATAAATTCTGTAATGCAGAAATGCAAAGATCTGCAAAATCTGCCACTACCTGAATGTGTGCAAAGACTTTCAACTTAGTTTGTTTCCATGTTCTTATCTAATGAGGAAGGGATCTTAAACGTGTTTTTGCATTAATCTAGAATGTACTGAGTAGGTGTCCACTTTTCATTCAAACATTTGCTTCAGGGCACATCAAAACAATGAACAAAATACAGCTGATTTTTCACTACGTCGCCATTGCTCTTCTATTGTGTGCAAATAGCCATCTGTATTTCATCCATCTCTTTCTCTCTTATAATGAGAAACCACAGAGTCAGTTATTTTGGGCCTTTGGAATGGTGCGAGACTACAGACTCCACACCCACTTCATACTGACCTCAAAGGGACTGACAAGCCGCCAGCTGACACACTGAGAAAGGAAATACCCCTCACCTGACCGAGCATGGTGTAGCATGACCTTTAGGGACATCAAGAGCTAGATCCCCTCACACATGAACCAAGGGACAGAGGGAGTTTAACTCCACAGTCCAAAAAATTTGAGTCCAAATCTAGGATTATGCAAACGGAATGGCGACGCAGATTTTATGGAATGATACACTTCATATCAAGACAAACAAATTTCTCTGATGGACTGCTTCTCGAGCCTCAATGCGTTATCACCTCAAGTCATGAGTCTTGTTAACTTGACACTGTGTATAGACAAACACGTGGTTTCTTAAAGCTAGTTTTAGTGCAGTGACTGGTTTATACCACCATCACTGGTACACACCTTCCAAACTAATGTTGAAGTCAGTGGGTAATGCTAGCTCGTCAGACTTACGCTAGTAAAGGTATACAATGCTATGCATAGTGCGGATGTGCATCTCCATCACTGAGGCTGATGTGATACACATCTCGATGCATTGCCAATGATCTGATACATTAAAGATACATATGAAGCAACTACTAGTGTGATACAATATGATTCACCCCTATTCTCATAATTGCATACTATACTGAACACAAGGGTGGAGAGTAGTGTGCAGTACACAGTGTGTACTGGGCCAGTACACTAGCATGTCATTTCGGACACAGCCGTACATTATCCAGGTCACTGTCGTGTACTGTAAAATTTGTATTTTTCATGTACTGCATACTACTTACTACTTTTCTGTCAAGATCAGTATACGAGTTGCATGTAGTATGCCATTTCAGACACAGCCACAGCTAGAGCTCACTTCGCTGGCTACTGCATCCTATCCAATCCCGTCCAACTGCCAAAAATTAAAAAAAAAAAAAAAATGGCGGACAGCGACAGCTCCAACTTCAACTCCAGCTGCAGCTCCAAATATAAATGTATCAGTTGTATATTTTGGTGTAATGAGTCTTCATATGCTTTCTTATTGGGATACTTTTGATAGATGTGTGTTGTAGTGGTGTGTTGTTCATCTTTAACAGAAGTAGCCCAACCGATGGCGAATGTGTGCTACACTACATGAAAGTTCTCATACTCGCATCTGTGTACTAGGGTGGGGAGTAGTGTGCAGCACACAGTATGCAGTATGTAGTACACAGTATGGCATTTCAGACACAGCCCGTCACTCGCCCGGACGCGCCTCCAACTCGCGCGGGACTTGATGAGAATTGGCCACTGACAGCAGTGGAGACGAGGGCGCACTTGAGAAACAGTTTAGAGAGGAGGAACCAGTCTAAATGTAAAATTATTGGTCACACTTCTAAATAATGAAAGAATAGGGCCTCCACTAATAGGTATATATATATATATTAATAAATCGGATTTTACCGATGCAAAGATGTTAGAAACGTTGCATTCCGAGTTGTATCCGGTGCACAATTCTTTAATCGGGGCAATCGCATCGTGAACTTTTATGCTGCTGCATCGATACGAATCGGTCAATCTTTACCATCCCTAACACATAGCAACGTTGTGCTAAATAAAAACTACCGTTTTATTAATTTTACGAAGAGAAAACTAATAATTCACCTAACCAGTTAAAAAGAATGTCCAAATGGCTACAACGCAAGTTGAACAGCTAACTTTGCTGTACTGTACCTCCTAAGTACGCTTGCTCAGTCCCTCAGATGCAGTTATAACATACCTTATTAATTAAAAAAGCAAACCATGCTATTATCTGCACGATGCGATTTCATACTGCAGTACTTTCTATGTCTTAGAACACTTAGCTTCTTTTCAATGACTTGATATGTAAGTGTTAACCCGCTGATAATTGTAGTTGCTAACCTGTTAGCCCAGCCAAACTATGGCCCCGACTAACCGCTATAATTGCCTCTACAATTTGCAAGACTTAAAGATATTTATCGAATCGATACAACTGACTAATTTGCAGACTATACTGTATGTGCTTTTTACTACACCTGACTTCTCCATATCGTAGTCATCTTTATCCGACTCCGTTCCACTGGTTAGTTAAAACTGTTGTTTCCATTGCCTTAGCCAGGTCTAGGGTCCTCCACTGGAAACATTACCACTGAACTACTTCCGCTTGAAGGGCAAATTTCAGGAAATGACACTTTTCATTGATTTTGCCCCCACATAACGTATTATTATATGCCTACCAACGAGAACGATACTTATACAAAGTCGTTTCTAAAAAAATACAAACAGAAACATCGAACTTAGTACTATACACAACGATCACGCGCACAATTTAAAATTATAGTAAGTTAAAGAGGACAATAAATAAGTGGGGACATAGAAGATGCCATGCGAAAAATGTTTACGTTTAAGGCGTGCGATTTTGGAGAGGGTGCGCATAGGTACTACGTTATTTCACGTTCGTCCACATTGCCTCTGCAGTAAAAACGAAACAATACATTTTTTAGGGCTGTCGTTTGTAGACCACTTAATTACTGGTGATAAAATAATGATTTTCGAGAAGTGCAGAGGTGCAATGGGAGTTCTCCGTAATTCCGCTATCAGCAGCTTTTCAAATTTAACATCGCAAAGCTGAGAATGTTTAATTTGGCTCTGGTTGGACATTGCAAACGTTGTGTATTAGTTTGACTATGAAAAATCCTCTAAAATTACGGTTAGTCAGTATCTACCTCTGTATAAAGATCGTTGCACATTAGGTTGAGGGTCTAGTTTTTCCCCACTGGAGTTGGACTCTGGGTTTGACACTATAAAAGCCCAGAAAAATGGGCAGACATTTGTGCCAAGTCGCGTTTTTTTACATGCCTTTTTCTGTTTGCCAGGCCAGGTGTGGGATGGCAGGTTTTCTTCCTACCATTGCCACAGACATGCCATGGACACTTGCACTTGTAGGCTGAGTGCAGGTGTTGCTCCCTGTAACTCCCCTTGCCACGACTGAACTGTAGATATTCCCCAGGGGAATGGTGTGTACCATCAGTATCAGACAGAGGGCTTGAGCAGGTTGGTGTTCATGACTGAGCACCTGGCTGGGCCATGATGCTGGTCAAGATGCAAGATGCCAGGATTCCTGACAGGACACTTTATGTTATCCATGGCTAGCACGCAGACGAGCAACTATTTCACTACTGCAGTGTCTCCCAATTCCTGTCCTGGGTCCTGGCCCTTTTATGAATATATAAAAAAATGTTTTCTCGAAGTAGATATTTTTACATGTTTGTTTCTTTCTGTTCTTTTGAGACATATTAAGCATTTTCAAGCATAGACATGATCATAGTGTAGTCATTTTTATGTATGTATGTATGTATGTATGTATGTATGCATGGATCTATCGATCTATCTATCTATCTATCTATCTATCTATCTATCAGCTTATCTATCTGCTTATCTATTTGTTTATCTATCTGTGATCTATCTGTCTATCTATCTATCTATCTATCTATCTATCTATCTATCTATCTATCTATCTATCTATCTATCTATCTATCTATGCATTTGGAGGCTCACACAGATAATTTATTTGGATGTCATACATGAATTATGGAAATAACTGTCAAAAACAATGATTTGTGTATAAAAATATAAGGAAAGCAGCGATTCCAGCGATTGGTATGAGAGTATGAGCTTTAGCTAAAATGTTATCTCTGATGAGAATTTATTAGGCTAAAAAAGTGGTTTTGGTGATGTCATATGCTAACCTTGCCTCTTTGTGACAGGACATGTACTTTTTTTATATTCTGTTTTTATATTAATGAATTTTCTGCTTTGTTTGTGACAATACATACTCTTTCCTGCAATCATGTGTTTCCTGTTCCCAAAACAAATTTAAAAGTTCTGCTGCAATATTGTAAATGTAACCAAATATAGCAGTTTTAGGATATTATGGAATAATTTGAGGGTTGTTTGGCACACTCTCACCACTGTTGGTGAGTACGCTTATCCTCTCAGGTGTATGGGGATTTACTTATATTTAACAGAAACGATACTGCACCTTTAACCATGGGTTGTTTTCTGAACTCACTGGCCTGACTTCCCATTTTGTCCACCAGGGGGCAAAGAACCATGGCGTGGTCATTCCTGATGTTAATAAGGAGAATACATTGAAACAAGTGGTGGGGGCTGTGTTTGGAGTGGCTGGCCAAGGCTGCATTGGCCTTCTCCACTGCCATCCTGGTAAAATCTGGTTGCCAGAATTGGTGGAGAGTGCTAAAAACCCACAGGGCATGCATGCAGCCCGTTTATTTGCTTCTGCTATTGCCACAGCCTCGCCAGATTTTAAACTCACCCTTCCAGAAAACAAATGTTTTGTTTAGTTACACTCTGCATGCGTTGTACAAACCTGTAATTGTGAGATTCAGAAACTGTGTTTCAGTTTTGTGATTTTTTTTTTAATGCCTGCCTCTAAATTGAATAAACTGGTTGCTGAACATTTTACAATGGCATATACAGTCCTTAAGCTGCTGTGGCACTGTAGGTACACTACACGTCCGTTAGCAGTAAAACATGAACATGCTATACTAGACAAGATCACATTCAACCACAGTGGACTGGTTGTTAGAAATACCAGTGTGCGTGATTGACCATGACCATTTGTGGGTCAGCTGTTAAAAAAAGAAAAAAAAATGTACATAGTGTAAAAAGTAAAGCTTTTATAGGGTGACACAGAGCTTTTTCTTCCATACCTCTAGCCTTACAGATGTACAGTTGTTTAACGCAAAATACGCCTGCTGTATTTGTCCTCTGTAACCTGTTACATGAGTTTAAGATATAGTGACTTTTGAGCCAAAAATGGTCTAATGCTTTAATTTGTCATGTAGACCTGTCAAAAAAATGACAGATCATTAAGAAGTAGTTTATTTCGCTTGGACCTGGGGTTTTCAAATTGTTGGTGGTTTTTCCTACCAAAACACCACTTCATGCTTCATTGTAATTGTGTCCAAGAAGGGTAGTAAGTAATGTGAATGTTCAGCTCAACATTTTTTTTTTGAACTGTCAGATTTTTAATCCCCTGTAGTTGTATTTTTGTGGACCGTTTACTGATGTTGGCTACTGGTTTGAAAAGAGGACCATGTTTCCAAAAGAACTGACACGCTAATACATAACAGGACATTCAGACGATACAGGAACCATTCTCTAATTTGAGGTGGAAGAGAAAGCACACTGAACTGTTAAAATACCTGACTCCCTGAGAATTCACTGTGTCGCTGTCAGAATGTACTGTCTATGAAACATTCACCCTGAAGACATATAAATGTTTATAATCCTTTTTAATTTGCAAAGACAAAAACAAAACCATGTGTCCTCTGTTCTCATTTGTAGCCCTCCTGCCCTGGTTTCTCTAGGAGGGAGCTGGCAAATCCAGAAACGGTAATGGCCTCCTTTTTGGTATAAAAGAGAAAAGAAACTTGTGTGGTTATAGGATAAATGGCAGTGCACTTGTTAGTTACTGCCAGCTCAATTCTCTTTTAGTCACAATACATAAGGCTGTATTTCAGCTGTGAAAAGCTCATGAGGACACCATAAAGATCTGTGACAATTACGTTGAGTTCTGAGCTTTTCACGCATCCCAAAATTCTAATATACTTATTCCTGTACTGAATTCAATTTGAAATGTTCACTCCTGAAAACTGTTCCTAAAACAATGCAATGGCCTTCAGAAAACAGCAGGTATCTACTAGTAATGGAACGATGTGTCTTTAGCACATAGTTTTACAGGCTTTGTCTCATGTGAACCGATTGACAGATCCTAAAACTGTTTCCTGTAATTTATAAATGAGCAGTTTAACTGACGGTTTGTGTTGTAAATTGCACGAATAATCAGACTAAATGGAACAGTCCTTACCTAATTTTCAGTCCATTCATTTTAGCAAAGAGCAGGCAAAGAACTCTTTCCTTCTGTTCCCAGGTCAGCTCTGACATGTGGACCCCAGACATTGGTAGGCTGTTCCTGAAACATATGCACAGTTCTAAGCTGTGTTGACGTTATGAAAACCATAACATGGTAAACCATAGCCTGGTATCACTTACCACTTCTCTGCCTCTTCCAGGTCAGCATGTACGCTGTTGGTGCTGTGGGGATTTTTGCTGAAAGTACGTATGCATGGGTACTCCTGTCTCCCTAACCTGGCTTGTTCCATTCTTCTGCAATACTCCCTCTGTGCCTCTTTCCTTCACATATAATGAGCTTTGATGTATGTTGTTCAATTAAGCAAAGACAATGCATTCAAAGAGCACTAGAAACCCACTGGAATAATTGACGCAAAGGGAAAACTGACACAAAATAGGCTGTTCGTTTTAGACTGCTCAGATGAAGTCCATTCAAATGTAACAGGAATCAAGTGTTTTTGTAGTTAATACGGTTAAACATTCATCATTTATTTCAAGGAAAGAAAAGCTAAAATGGGAGTAAAATCAAGACTGAGCCACCAGTGACAGCAGTTTATCACAATCTTTATTTAATTCTGTTCAAAAGAGAACAAACTGTACTTTTGGTTAGGTCATTTCTTTCAGCATTGTGGCCAGATGGCTCCTGTAGAAACAACCATCACGTAGAGCAATGGCTTGATGAGATGTGGTGTACAGAGATGTGTTTGGGAGGTGTTTTTTGTCTGAGGATGCGTACAACATGATTCACTGTATTCAGACAACTTGCTGTAATTTCACCTGTGCTGTAGCCTACTGCACTGTAGTTGGTTTGTTTGAATTAAGTTTCATGTACTGGCATAACTTGTGATGTAAGTTAGAGAACTGTAGGATGTGGTTTGAGATGGATTTACCTGTATTGTGCACGGCTGGTGTTTATCTCTTGCCTCACGTGTTGCAGAGCCTCATTGAAGAAGACCTCCAGTTCAGTGCGTTGCTCCACAAAGCTACGTGCTAGTGTTTTCAGACGGCTTAGCTCTCTCTCACGCACAGCCAGCAGCTTCTGTAGTTTGTCCAGGTCTGCCTTACTGGCCTGCGTGCTGTCCAGAATACGCTGCTCCAGGAGGGCCTTCTCTTTTATAAAGTCAGATGTCATTTCTGTTAAGGTTTTCTCCAGTGTGGCCAGTTCAGCCTTTAACTTTGAATTCTCATTCTTCTCGGCCGTCATTTTCTTTACCATCACCCCGCTGGTCTCCTCGTTGGTCTTCTACAAGTCAAATGAGTCCACAAAGTTAATTGATTTACAAAGTTAAACAATAATTACATAATACATAACCAGTGCTTATTTGTTTAACTGTCAAACAGTGCAATAAGATCTCTACAAAAACAAAACTAAACCAATCACTGAAACCAGGTGGTAGGTAGAAAAAGACTACATGTTTCTTTACAAACTGATGTGTCTCTGTACATGCTCAAATGAAGATTGAGATTTTTATTTATGTAAGATTACTTTTTCATAAGAATTTCTAAGAATTTCTGAGTTACATTGAACTGAAATAAAATAGTAAGTCTCTGAGCTGCTGATGGACTGGCTGTAGTCCTATTAATGAGGTTGCAGTGCCAGTTGCTTTCCAGAGCACCACATTGTTAAATGTGGAGCAGGACTGAGATTGAGTTTGTTGCTTTAATTACTTGCATCAATAGAAAATAAAATATTAGCTTATCTAACCCTTTTCTGTCAAATAGATATAGGCATTGACGTGCTTGTTTAGAGTTTTTTAAAGGTTGAAAGAAAATGTGTGTGCATGTATTATAGGGTGAAGGTAAAATCAAAGTTCTCAAAACATTTTTTTTTTTTTGCTTAGGAGCTTTTACTGTCCTTGATGGCTTTGTCAAAGATATTTCCTTATTTACCACAGATATTTCCTTATTTTCTGAAGTAGAGTTGTAAATCGAAGGGATCATTATTTTCTGCAGGTCATTTCAAAAGCCAACTATATATTGACATTTCTGCATGTAGGATGACTACTTTAACGATACCCAATATGTACATTAAAGCAGACTTTTATAAAGCGGTACCTTCTGAAACTTGAGAGAAGCAATCAATTTTGCTTGGGCTGCATTCATTTTTCTCAGCTCATCTACTTCTTTGATGTGGTAACTTAGTGACTCGTTCAGTCGCACGTTTTCCTTGAACACAGAGCGTGAGGCTTCATTCTGCTGTCTGTTGGAAAAGTCCCAGGACATCAATGTCTCACTGTCCCTTTCAGTGTAGTGTAAACTGTACCGTACATTTCTTTTAACAAATAACACAGCAATAGTTTCTCTCTGACTTATCTCCAATTACCTTCGGTAACATTCCAATAAAACATCCTTAACAAACTCCATGTGCTGGTGTAATTAACAAACACAGATAATATGCTGATCTTTACTAGGTAAAAAGAACACTCCCATAAATTAGCACTGCATTTAAGCACTTCAACATGATCATTTACTTCACATACTAACCTGCAACCCCCCCCCCCCTTTTTCACCCAGCATTCCTTATTTCACCTTTCTCTCACACAGTAATTGATAACAACAACAACAACAACAATAATAATACTAAATCGAGTGCTTGGGCAAAAAATTCATTACTGTTGCAGGCAGCCAATGATCAATCAATAAATCAGCTTAAATAAGTCAAATGCATTAACTGTTAGGTGACCTACTTAGATAACTTTAGCTCTATTGTAAACATTACCACAAATTGACATGGTGGAATTGCTAAGAAGGACGCTCAGTTGTCCTGCAATTTGATTCACATGTTGAAATACAATATTCTAAAACTAGTCTTATGTCTTAACATGATTTGTTCTGTTTTGCCAGGTGTGCTGTGTAAATTACACAGAAATTTACAAAGTCTGTATTGTAAAAAGTTTGTTTTGAGCCTGAAACTGTTAGTAAGCACATTAGGGTAGTAATCACTCTTAAAGTAAGTAAGAGTGAAGAAAATGATGATTTTGATGAAGCCACTTATCCTGATTAGGGTCGCGGGGGTGCTGGAGCCTATCCCAGTGCTCATAGGGCAAAAGGTGCAGAAACACCCTGGACAGGTCACCAGTCCATTGCAGGGCAGACACACAGACAAACACACTCACATTCATACCTGGGGGCAATTTAGTGTCTCCAATTCACCTAACCTGCAAACCAGAGCTCCTGGAGGAAACCCACGCAGACACAGGGAAAACATGCAAAGTCCACACAGGAGTCGAACCTGAGACCGTCTTGCTGTGAGGCGACAGCGCTACCCACTGCGCCACCGTACTGCCTGATGCCATATCAATGACTGTGAAACTGAAGGTTGGTTGGAGAACATGGTTTGGAGAATGTATGAACTAAATGAATGTCTGACTATGAAAAACCAAAACCATGAGAAAATGTTCACACATTACACACAGATCTGCACTCTCTCCCCCACACACTGCTAGCAGAATGATCCTGTCTGCTAGAGATGTAATCATAAGCTTAACTGATATATACTATCTCCAGGAAGAAAAACGTGGTGCGGTCAAGATAATAACCTTGTTTTTCTACAAAGATTTTTTTTTTTTTTTTTGCATGCTGTGCAACAGTGCAGTTTCAAGCGTAAAATTAGCCTATTGTTGGACAGAGGGAAAATGGAGGTATGGAGGGAGAGGACACTCACAAAATGGCCTCATTGTGAGCTCTTTCTTCCATCTCAGCGATTCTCTGCTCAGCTTCCTTCTCAATGCGAACCTGTTTGGAGGAAAAAAGAGCATTTACTGTTGCCTATTTCATCTCATCTCATCTCATCTCATCTCATCTCATCTCATCTCAGCTATCTCTCTCTCTCTCTCTCTCTCTCTAATCTTTATCATCAGTCTGCAGAAGATTTCTTTTCTAAGGAGAGTTTTCTCATCTTAAGTCCAAACCTTTTCTTTAAGAAACTTGCGTTCCATTCTTGCCAGATTATCCTTGTGTCCTCGGTCTGCACTCAATAACTGCTGTTTCATCTGGAAAAAGAAGTGACTTCTGAAGTGAAATTTTATTCAGTTAACACTCAAATAAAGTAAAAAACAACAAATTCAGTAATTTGATAATCAATTATGGTCTACAACTGCATGTTGAAAGTCTTGTGCAACTTATACTCTTGCAAGCTCTTTTTCCATGTGGGCCTTGTTCCTCTGGAATTCCTTGAGGCTCCTGAGTTCTTCCTCAACAATCAAGAACTCATTACATTTCTTCTTATACCTCTCTTCAAGTTCACTGATCTTCGAATTATATTCACCCACCTGCCACAGTCAACAAAAGACAGTTACACAGCCCTGTTAAATGTCTCTCTTTCTTTTTTTCTTCCGTTTTCGAACAAGCTTTTACAGAGACAGGAAAAGAGAGATCATTCATTTTCAAAGACATGACTTGGGTGTGTAGCAATATTTTAAGATGTCTAAAGCCACTCATTTCTGGAACTGAATTGAGAGAATTAAGATCAGCTATGGTCATAACAGAGCTTGCCATAGATGTTCAGCTGCAAAGAACCAGTAATTAATTCTATTCAGGGATCCCGTTTTCCATGCATACATGTATGCCAACTGTTATTCTGCTATTCTCAACTCAGGAAAATAAAGGACAAAGCCTAAAGTGCTCAGTCCACTCATCCCAACCCTGATTAGGTTTTGTATGGACAATGGTCAATCACCTACTCTTAGGATATTCATTACTTACCAGTAGCTCCTTCTCCTTAAGGGCCTTTTCATTCGCATTTCTTAAACGCTGTTCTAATGCAGCGATCTGGGAAAGAGGGAGAGAGGTGTCAGTCATTTAGCCTGCTTGGTGAACCAAGAGGTATCCGCGCGTGTGCCACAAATGCGCACAGGGCAATGTGTCAACTAACCTTATCTTCCTTATCAATTACGCTTTTTTCCAAAAAAGCAAACACTTCATTGCTTTTCCTCTCGTCTTCATCCTGTTTACTCCTGAGTTCCTCATTGTGTCTTGCCAGTTTGCCAGTTGCTTCGCGGTATTTGAAGAGTGTGTCTTCAGCTGCATCCAACCTTAACTGCAATAATGCTGCGTTGGCTTTTGCCATCTCGACTTCCGACTTTTTCTCGGCTTTTGACTCTTGTTTTCCGTCATGCTTTGTTTTTCTGGTGGAAAGACTATCATAAACGGAATATTAGATGATTAGATGAGGAATACTTATAAATTTGGCTTTGTCTGAGTTAGTTTGTTAACCCGATAGCCGATCCTGTTATACACAAATAGAAGAGTTTGTAAATGGGCTTGCACACTTGCATAATGGGAATATGAACAGGAATAGTCATGAATTCATTATAACCTACATACGCCATCCACATTTCCATTTTTCAAATATTCAAACACTATCAAATATTCCGACAGCCTTGTCGGAATATTTGATGTGGATGATGCTCACGGAGATGGCAATTAACGCGAAGTTAGCCTGCAACACTGAAGCACAGAATGGCAGGCATGTGGCTTTTAATTTCTTCTTACCCCTTTTTCTTTGGCTTAGGCATTTTTCGGCGCTTTATCAATTTACTCCGCTATGTTATAACTTTGAGTACGCAGCAGTTCTTCAGCGTGGTTAGGAGACAGCTTGTTTACATCTGTTGCCAAGGAAACGACGGAGCAGCGCTAGCCATGCCTCAGGTAGGGTTTCATCAAAGCCCGCCCCTCTCTCAAATCGTGTTACTTTCTAAGTTAATCTCTGTTATGCATGGGTGCATGAATGCATGAGTGCATCAATATAGACCTGAGTCATAGTTTAATGCCTGTTCAGACATACATAGGATGTTGCACTCCGGATGGTTTTAAATTGTGTGCGGTACCACTTTCAACGTCCTCGTGAATTTTAATTAAAAAGGGGCCATAAAAGCTGCTAACCTGTCATTTATAGTTCTCAAAGTATCAACAGTTTGCATTTGTAACTGCAAAACATTTCCAGGTATCATAGCAATACTGTCAAGTGAACGTTTTGAAGTTTCCACAATATTATTCATCTGTTAAGTATAAATCTGGCTAACCTGATCAACAAACTCTACATAAGTCTCCAGAATATTGGCCAATTGTGACATGGGATAAGTTTCGAACAACCTGTCCATAAAAGGTTGTAACAATACATTTTCCTAAATTGTTTGTATGTTCAAACAAATTTAATTAAAAATTGAATTCTATCATGTCACCTCCGGAACTCAATGCAATTCTGACTTATCAGAAAATTAACAGAGGTTGAGGTAGTGTACTCAGGAAGGAGTGTAACTGTTTAGGCTCCAGTCTACATTTTTTTAAAGCAAGACAAATTTAATTTATGGATAATACAAAGCTGATACACAGAATCATGAGCCTCAAACAGCAAAGGCAAATGTAGTGTGTTGGACATGTTCTTGATCAAATGCAGTAAATAAAAACTTAATTTAAACAACAACAACAACAAAAAAATCATGATTAGAAATACTGTAAAATGTTGAGTCGCTGTGCCCAATTACAAAAACATGAAATATTCTTTCATAGTTAAAAAAAAAAAAAGGTCCTGTCAACTTTTAGTCAATACACAAAGGGTGCTAAATCAAATACAAACATATTTTATGAGGTTTAGATCACCACGATCATAAAAAATAAATTTACATTAAAAGTAAAAATGGGTAAAATAATAGTAGCATAGAAAAAAATACAATTCACAGTAATGAGCAGAGTATCACAGCAGGGGTGGACAGATAAATAAGACTTCCTTTTAGAAATACAGCCACATAGTCTTGTTAACAGATACCCCTGTTCATTGATAAAGTAGCAATATCAGCAGCTGAAAGAGATGTGTCATCTCATTGAAATGATTTTTATCAAAGTATTACATTCTGTTGGTTGCAAGACCCAGATTTTCTCAATGCTCAACATGAAAAAGACTTTCTATGTGAGCAAGAGAACCAATTACTGGTAGCAAAATGTTTCCCCATAAACTCAAGATTTTAATAAACTCAATTCCAAAGGTTAGAATTAAAAAAAAAAATCATACTCAGTGTCTCATGAATTCAAAAGTTAATTAGAGACCATCACCGTATCTTTGAATGGAATTTCAGGCCTCAAATTAGACTCAACAAATTTAGGTCATTAAAGTCCTGACAAGAGACTTAAAATGTTCTGCACTGCCTTCACAATATATGTATTTTGTTTCTTACAGTAATGTACAGTTATGGTTAGTTCAGTCACAATTTTAATTTCTAAAGCTGAAATTTACATCACATTTCACTTTCTTTCATTACCTGAGAACATCAGATTCATACTCAAAATACTATCATCCTTAGCTGATTTGGTTCATTTCCCTACTTTTTAATTTTTGATGTCGTTTGCGAATTTTGATCATCCACTTCACGCTGAGTTTAGCAAAGTCGGCTGCCTTAAAAAGTGCCAAGAAGACACCACACAAAATGGCAACAGTGTTCCAAGGGTTAGCTGTGACTATCTGTTGGAAATGGGAAAAAAATGTGTGATTAAATCATGACAAATGGCAAATTAATTGAAAAAGTTTTCAGAAATCAATTAAGCTTTCCCATTTTCTCATGGAGTAAGGTCTTATCTTCATGTGAAATTTACAAACAGGAAACTGAAAAGGTCACTGTTATCTGATGAGAACTGCACTGTGAAGTATGTTTAGCATCTTTACCTTAGCACATCCATGCTGACATATTGGGCCCATTTTGACAACTGTTTCCCTGTAAAACTGTGGTAGCTTCAGTAGACCCGTATTTACCATCGCTTTATGTTACCAACTGGATTTCAAAGTATAAAAAAATGTTATTTATACTTTAAAATCCATAACATATGCCAAGAATAAAATATTTCATACTGCCTCCGTTGAGAAAGAAGAAGAGCAGTATCAACAAGACTACATGTCAGAGAAGTTCTGAGAGGCTCCAAGGAAACTGAGAAATTCAAGTCTTTAATTTAATCTATAAACTGTCTGAGGTACTGACAAATGCTGCTGGAAAGTTTCAAATGAGCCAATATGTCAGCAAGGGAGAATTTCCTCTTGTATATGGACCATCAAGTCAAAATACATAAATAAGTCCTGTCAGGATCACTGTACTATACTCACGTCTTTGACTTGTTGTATGAATGGATCTCGCCATTGGAATACAACAAAGAAAAGCTCTTTTGCTTGCTCATGTTGAGGCCTTCTATCATTGTACTTAACAACACTGGACTGGGGAAAAAGAAGGTTAAGTATCAATTAATAATTTATTCTGTTGTGGAAAAACTTTTTGACATTTCACATGGAACATAGGAAATTATTTCTGATCATATTTCAGTGGAAGATATTACCTCTTGCCGAAATTCCACAGAGTCATTGCCCTTTGCAGATGTCTTAACCAAAGACATCTTGACCCAGGTTCGAAACCCTCCAGAGAAGGTCCACATTGAATAATTCTTCTCACATTCCATCATAAAGGCAGCCTTGTCTGAGCTGACAAAAAAGAGAGTGCTTACAAAAACCTCAGTAGCACTAATTCTCTTATGTTCGTATAAACAGATCAAAATGCATAATGCTTATCCAAACCTAATCATAGCTAACTACACACCAACCTGAGTGTTACACTGTTTAAAATAGTTCCACCCAAACTAGTACTTCAAACACTGAGAAAAAGAGATAGTTGTGGCATCCATATACCTTCCTTCCATATCGCTATATCTGGCAAAAAGCATGTAACTGATTGCACTGAAGTCCTCTCCTGTTTCATTCCGACTGAACTGCAGAAACACCAGTTCCCGGTTCCTCACGTCGGTTGGACCCCGCACGACCAAAGCTCGCTGTTACAACAAAATATTAAAGGGGCAAGGGAGACTTTAACTGGCTTATTTTACGGCGCAAAAAAAGTTGCTGTAGTAAAGAAAACATTAAGGCTTACCGTTGTGTCATTGGAATATGGTCCAGTGTAGATAATCTCCTCTGTTGTGCAATCTCCCTCCTGCAGCTTTCTTCCTGACCCATGAGGCAGGATGTGATCATGGTAATGGTGTGTGCAGCTCAATAACTGAGCTTTTCCAGGATAGAGTGCGATTCCTTAAGTTATGCACAAAGCAAAATCAAGTGATATTAATTCATCACCTTTGTTCCTCATAAAACAAACAAACAAAAAACCCACCCCCACTCTAGATAAAAAAGCAAAGGCAAGGCAGTAGGGTCGAAAACAACATTATGCCCTAAGCTGAAGTAATTTCCTTCCATTAATTTAACAACATTAATTTCCCTGTCTGTAGCTAATGCGCGTTATTATTTAATAAAAATGTTTTTGTAAGTGCTTCAATATGCTGAACGTCTCATTTTAAAGAGATACATCCCTCATCTCAAATAATGTTCCAAAAGCAAACGTTAAGAATAACAGAACTGTTTTCCACTTTTTTAGTTCAAAAGCATAAATTCACCTGGTGGAGCAAACATGTCCACCTCTTTATATGACACAGACATCACCGGGTGGTTGAGCTTTTCCATGAAGTCAGAGATTGTTTGATATGCCAAGAATGCTGCCACAGCAGTTAACAGTAAGTAGATGAGAACGAGCAGAGCTGTGAAGACATTCTTTAGACAGGCCTTGTTAAATGCCAAAGGCAAGGGGTTGTTGTCAGCAGGGTCTTCGTCTGAAACAAAGTTAAACGTTGCTTGAGTTATTTCAGTCATTCTATACTGATATAAATAAAAATGCGAGTAACCTGCGGTTTCTGTGGATATACAGCACTAATGATAAATTAACAGCGGGGCTTTGATGATGAATTAAAAAAAAATGCTACTAAATTTAGGGATTTGCAGTATTGCATTTGTACTTTTCATGCATTTACATTAATGATAAGTGGAGTAAAAACCTGGTAAAGCAACGCTGTCGGCTTCATCTTGCTCCACACCATTATTATTTTCTTGATAAGATGTTCGTGTACAGTCATCGTCATTGAACTGCAGAAGAAAGCTGGATTAAAGCTTTGACTTAAAACGGCTGTTTTCAAGACGACACAAAATGTATTGTCATCTCGGCAAATGATGACATCGTCAGTGTATCGAGTCTGTGTGCGACAGGCTACCGCTATTATATTAACAGATAACCTCATTCGTTTATTCTGTACCTGTCTTCTTCATTGTAAATTAGCGTTATTGTTATGAAATTAAACCAATCCATCATTGTGAAGGTCATCAGAAAGGACTTCAGACTAAAGAAGTAATTTTTGAAGGAGAAAGGCAAGTCAGCTGCTTTGTCACATGATCGAGCACTGCGTGGGTAAAAAGTGTCGCTAATGTAAGAGCTGCAAGTATGACTTGAAACTAAAACACTGCCTTTCAGATTATAATTAGCATAGCAGGTAGCGATACAATCAAAACAAAGTCCTGCAAAAATGAATTATTTTATGTGATTACATAAAGAGCTCACAATTCCGTCCGGTACCGTAAAGTTTTACATACCTCTTGGTAAGACTGTGATGTCTCTTTTCTAAGCATATTGATTCCCTTAATAAACTCTTGTCTGTCGACTTCACTGTCACGTTAAGTTCCCGGTTTTGCATAATGGACTCATCTTGTGCCTAAGTGCTATGCTTTCCAGGACAAACAGATAAATCCAAGATAATGAAGAGGAGACGTTACTGGAGAGGTGACCAGTGTCTGCTGAACTTGCAGCTGAGTTGCAACTTGTAGCTTGTGACATCACTAATTCCACTACAAAACAGGATGTTCACCTGGCTTTGTGGCTACAGCCCTTGTTGAAGTACGAAGGGGCAGAAGACGTAATGAGGACTCAAATCTTTTAGATTTTGTGTCTAATGATATTATCTTTGTTGCCTCCCAAAAATTATGGTAATGCAAATGTAGATAAAATCTTCCTATCATGTCTTATCTTATCTGATTTTAATCAGACACCGAACTACACAGACAAACCTCAAATTCTAAATTTTAGGGGTAAAGAGTGATTTTGCCCGTTCAGACACATCTTCAGTTTTATCAAATGATGGGGTGGAAATGATAGATTACTCAATGTTTATTTTGTGGGTGAATTTTTCAGCTTCAGAAAGGAGAAAAAAACTTTCAGAAAGGGGTCCATGATATATTTAACTGATTCTCGGTCAGTACCTGAGAATAACCGTCAAAAGGATGACATTGTTTTATCGTAGCTAGGCCTATCGCAGCCGTAATCATACCGATAATCCACGAACCGTGATTTCCCAGCTGTACAGATTAAGCCAAAAGTCAAATCTGCCCAGTAGCAATGTTGCTTCGGTATTTCTTTATTAGAATGTTTTAGCTTTGATATGGAAGATCTATGTATTGGAAAGAAATCCTGGTTTGTGAGGATACTCCTTAATCTTTCCGGGAGATATTTTGTTTTAATGCCAAAATTAGGGCAAGGCTGATCACAGATCAGTTGAAGGCAACTTCCACTACAAACAACCGGTCGAGAAACAGGAAGTGGCCGCAAACATCGCTTGTCCTAAAATGAACCAAAAAATTACTGTATACGTGTACACGTTCATTACCACAATTACCATTTGTTTTGCTAATGATCCTAGAGTCATAAAACCTAGTTCAAAACCCGTACGATTGTTTACCGAGGAGGAACTGAAAAGATACGATGGAAGTGAGGTAACCTAATTCGTGATACGCGCCTGACCTACACGCGTGATCTGTATTGTCCGAGGTTTCAGTTCTGTAAATTCCTAATAGTTCTGTTCAACCTGAAACCGGGTGACGTTTCCAATTTATGTCAACTCAAAGACTGAACCTTGACAGGTGTTATGATCCGTGGTAGTATAGCTGTGGTTTAACCTAGACTCTTCAATTTCACTTTCAGGATGGCCAACCGATATACATGGCTATTAAAGGAGTTGTATTCGATGTGACGACTGGAAAAGGTTGCAAGCCTGCCTGGTGCGAGGCGTTTTTTCGCCCCAAACAGATTGTACTCACGTGAAGCAGTTTAACTCAAGATAGAGTCAAAGTGTGAAAAAAAATCGTATTCTCACATTACATTTGTACATTTGTGCGACGCCACCGTAAGGTAATAAACACAACCGCACCTCAGACGAAGTATGTGAAATGCTGAAAAAGTATTTATCTTTTTTGCAGAGTTTTATGGAAAAGATGCACCTTACAATGCTCTTGTGGGGAAGGACTCCACAAGAGCCGTGGCCAAAATGTCCCTTGACCCTGCTGATCTGACGCATGACACTGTGAGTTGCAGAAATGTATTACATTTTATTTATTACATTTATACTTATTGATATTCTTAGTTATATTAAGATATTAGTCCATAATTTTACACTTAAATAATGCTTTTGTTGCCCTTTCATCCAAAATGACATTTAGACTAACAGCAGCAGTAGTTTTTTGGCCTGAGACTACCTGGTCTTTTTTCCCCCCAGCTATAATGCATTAATGTGTATCTTGTCCATCTTGTGTATTATGTGGTGTCAAAAAATATACAAGCAAACATTATATATGTTGTGCAGGTAATCACAGAATTTGATCGTACAGTCGAGAAGATTTCATGTCTGGTGTGGTTGACATAGGTCATTGTAAGATGCGGAAAAAAAAGTTTGACTTGTCTGTCGAGGACTGAAGAGAAAGCTTCAGTGCCAGCTATGAATGAACAGTGATGTGCAGCATTAGACGTATAGTACGCATAATTAGTTATGCATATTGAACATTTTATAGTCCGAGTGTATGTTTATTACTGTTTCTGTGTTTTCTAGACGGGTCTTAACGAGCAGCAGTTGGAGTCACTAGAGCAAGTGTTCACAAACACGTACAAGGCCAAGTACCCCATAGTTGGCTACACCTCTAGACGAATCCTTAATGAAGATGGCAGCCCCAACAAAGACTTCAAACCTGAAGATCAACAAGGCTTCAGTGTAAAAGATGAGTTTTGACATTGAGTTTCTGTTTATGACTTTAAACACATTTCTGTCCTTGTACATTAGATCAATTTCCCAGATAAGTTTCCTGTTTCACAGCGAACAATACCACAGAGTTTCTTGACACTATTTTTAGACATTGCATATACTCTAGCTTTTTGTACAATGAAAGTGTAAAGGAAGAAAGAGCAACAAGTGAAATTTGGCAAAATAGAGTGTCTCTGTATGATTTCTCAACACTTTGCTCTCTAAAAGAAAATTATCAAGTGTTAATCAAATGTTGTGTCCACAAAGCAGGTTTTGTATTTAATAAGTGACAATCTTACCCTGTCATTTTGTTCAAGCTATTTTTATATCTGCCATGTTTGATTTTTTTTATTTGTCTTTAATAAGACAAATTCTCTGGATGACACTGATATATGATGATGATTTAGGTACTGTATGTAGTATTTGTATGAATGTGTGTATCTTTAAGTGTGATTCAGTCAAAAATGATTGTTCTCATGACCTACAATAAAATTATATTCTTATATTGAGTTTTCTTTCCCCAACTCAACCACTGTCTGCTGCGATGTTGATTTTGATGTAGTTTGGTGGTCCCGCTACCCACACTTTGGTAAATGAATGATGCACTGTCTCCTATGTGGGTTTTCCCTAGTGGGCTAGCTAGAAGGTCATTCAAAACAGCCCACCCACTGGTGTAAATGGTGAAAGCTTTCACCTATATTAACCCAACCTACAGTAAGCTGTAGGATGATTTTACAGACAGATTTTATCAAGCTTTGATGAACAGTTTCAAAACAATATTTGCAAGTCAAGTGATGTTTTTCAGTGTTTAAATTTCCATGGCCATAAATATATGCCTTTACATACCTTTACTAAAATACGTGCCTTTAATAAAAGTTTTAGTCTTCTTTCTGTGAATGTGTTTGTTTCTATATTACTTGGGAAATTTCAGTGATTCATGCCTCTTCATATAGAAAATGAAATTGGTCCGTTAAGATATGTATGATATTTAAGACTGAGTATACAAAAGAGTGAAGTTTTGACTGGTCTTTCTCTTGAACACAACTTCTTACTAAAAGCCTCCTTCAAATCATAACTGATCAGTGTACAGACAGGTTGGTAAAATATATCTTGTGTTCTGTTCTGTTTTTTTCACTGGTGTTGTTCGTACTCTTCATTAGTTCATTTCCCTGACAATGTTTAAAGTGACTGACGACTTTTTTTTTTTTCCTATCAAATGTTCCTCCATATGCCCACAAAATTCTGAAACAGATATGTTACTCAGTGAGATATACTTTCAGCTATGAGTTGCTTTAACTGTAGCCTCCCCTTTCATTCCAGTTATGCCAATGCTAATCTCAAGAATGTATTTAAACTTTAACACCCCTACTGATGATGCTAACCCAGAAGACTCTGAGGTGTATGTTTTTTCATGAAACCTCATTGAATTTATCTCTAAACTCACACTCTTAATGTGTGGGAAAATGACCTAGTTGTAGCAACTGTTAAAAACAACACCTTCCAAGCTGTGTACTTTTCAAAAGCATCCAAGAATCTGTGATGCAATGTGACAGAACTCTGTCTTGATTTATAGCTGTACTGATTTATTGATTTGATTTATATTTGAATTATATGCAAAATTATGAACCTGAGATGGTGAAGAAAAGAGCGAAGAATTTCCTTACATCTGCTGAGGCACTGTCATATATTGTCAGTGCTTTCACCCTTGATTCATAGCTTTGATATCAAGCATAAGAGAAGTCTTACACACCTGACTCCGTCCTCCCGCTTAATAAGGGTCAGGTTCAGCCTGGTGGCCGAACAGACCCTTATGTATCTGGTAGGTATAATTGTGAAACTTTGAGAAAGTATTATGTTTTTAGCACAGTTTTACCACAAATAGTCAGTTAGAGGGCCAAAGTCTTGCTCTGTCTCTCGAGACTCCCACATTTCTCCATCTCTGTGTTATTTCACTTTCTCCTTTGTCATTGTTGTTGCTCAGAAGAAAATGACTGATTCAGCGAATCTGGTTTGGTTATCACCTGCATCCATGAAGATTAATCTGATAACACCAGAGTCAGTCAAACAGTGTGTATGCATCACAACACAATTGCCACTTGATTGAGGCTCTCCTCACTTTTTTGATCACTGGAATTTCCTTCTCACCAATCTCCACAACACTGTACTCAAACTTCAAAGGTGTTGTGATCAGTGGGAGTCAGCCTAATTTCCATTTAGACTATGGCTAGTAGGTGGTTATTTTCAAACATATGAAGACACTTCTTGAATGTTTTTTTTTTAGCTTTTCATACTCTTCATAATTTCAGCCAGTACCAAAAATATGGGGGCTGGTTAGTTTCAGAAGAAGACCAGTGAGTCAGTTAAGAATGTAACTTGTTGATTCTCAAAATGATGAATTTCTTTGAAAATTCCCAGATCTGCAGTGTTACTTACAATAACTATTCATATTCAGTGTACTTACCATAAATGCTTACCGGGCAAATAATATCAATATCAAAAGTGACCAATGTTTATTGTAACTAGACATCTGATATATATCTGAAAAACGTTTTGAATCTATCAACCCTTGTCACCCAAAACCAGAACGAAACATAAGTCAGTGCCACATCAGCAGTTAATTACACCAAATGACTGAATAAGAATCAAACACTGGTAATATTTATTGAATTAGTTTACTTTTTAATAATAATGTTCATTCTTGTCAGTTGAACTGTTTACTTTAAGGTAGGAGGAGAGAAATAACCAAAAGCTATTTGTTATAATCACTATTGTTGTATTTGAATTTTGTGGTTTATGAACTTTGTGTTACAGTATGTATTCATACCAGATGATATCTTTTACACCTATGTGTTACCTGCTGAATTAATGTTCACGTTGGAATGATGCATGTGACACTTTCCACCACAAACAACACGGTAAACCCATATATAGTAAAAGGGGGTGTTCGCAGTGGGAGTCCGTGATGCAGTTTCCTGTCTCCATTGCACATCAGAATTTCCCCTCTGCCCGCCTCCAGTCATTTAGCGTGGTGTGGTGGGCTGTTTCACTTCAGTCTGTCAGCGACTCTCATGAAGATCTCTATTGCTTATGAGTCTACGCGACTGTTTTGACTAATTCTGAGGACAAAAACGTGAATTTCTCATTCTGGTTTTGAATAGATGGTTTTTGAAGGTGAGTTTTTACACATTGTTATAATGTAATTCATATTTTTAACAAAAATGTCAAAAATCTGTTACTTTTGGTTGTGAAGTAAATTTGTTCAGTCCTGTATACAGTACCCGTTGCTTTCATGTTATGTTTGGAAGAACATTAAAATCCTTTTTTTTAAAAAATTTCTCCTATTTGTATTAGCTTTGGCATATGGTGTATACTTGCAGACTGATTAAATGTTCCTTTTTAATTTGTTTTTTGTTTGTTTGTTTTTTAGGAACTTTGCCTTAGAAGAAGGTTAATATTTTCAGGTATCCACATATACCTATGAAGGTGCCAAGTGGTCACACTGTGGTAAGTTATCACCCTGACACATCTATCTTACATACCTTCTGTGTTTTAATGTCATTAGGATTTGATGAGATAATTATGTGTTGTCTAAGTTTTTTGATCATTGTAAATATTTTTTGGATCTTTTCTTCCAGTCTAAAGCACCAGCTGAGGACAGCATGGACGCATTCATTGGATCATCCCCAGCTGTAAGTATTTTATTTTTTGGGTATAGATCTGACAATTGTTACCTCTAAGTTGATTAACCCTTTCAAAGCCATAACATAATTCTGATGCAGATAAGCTAGAGTCAACAAAAGTAACTGATTGGTCTGGGAGTGGTGTTAGGTCCAAGGAAACAATTCCTTACAAATCCAGTCAAAGGCAATTCCTCATTGCAATACTGAGTGCAGATTAACAGCTTTTGCAAAGAGATAAGTTGGTAAGAGAGTTTTATTACATTAGCTCACTTAAATGCTCTTGTTTTGCTTTCAGGACAAATCGGGACTTTCCCTCATTCTGCCACCAAATGCAAATCCATCTGCTAACCCTTCCTCAAATGGTATGCTTACAGAATATCTCAGTTATTTGCAAATGTCAGTGTGGTTCTATGACCTGTTTATGACTGCACTTTGGAAATCAGTGTAGGAGGCATAAATATTTTCAATGCAAGTTTAGAGATCAAATTCTAAATTTCACAAATCACATTCAAAACATTTATCTTCAACTTTTACTTAAAACTAACAATTCTTGCTGTCTCTCCACAGAAAACATTAACCGAACTAGATGGATGAATTTGTTTCGTCGGATGCAGAAAAGAAGCATGGATTCCAATAACACTGTTGCACATCCCAAGAGGCCCTTGTTTGGACAGCCTCTCCCTGTCATTTGTGATGAAATGGGCAATCTTCCAAAACCCATCATAGTAAGTCTTCTTTATCTTATGGTCTAGATAGAAATAGTAAAATAATAACAAAACACAGTTCTACAGAAACAAAAAGTTAATCTATCTAGGTTTGCACATTTTATCAAAAATAAAATAAATATAGACATTTCACTATGTGGCGATTTTTACACGGAATTAATTTAAATGTAGGGATGCAACATACAACCAATATGCTGTGTTTCATGGCATAGTTTTCAATTGTATTCTCAGTCTGACTGATCTAAATGTTTTGCAGGAGATTCTCACACTGCTTTTGAGAAAGGGCCCGTACACAGAGGGTGTGTTCAGAAAAGCCGGCAACGCCAGGATGCTGAGGGAAATCAAGGACCAACTTAACAATGGAATAGAAGTGGACCTGAAGGACAGGCCTGTCATTCTACTCGCTGATCTCCTCAAGGTAACATACACATAAACAATTCAGCTGAGTGATCATTCCAAAACAAAGCTTCTTCCAAAATAACCATTACAAATGAACTCATTATGGGCCAGCAATGTCAACATACAGCAAAACATATGAATGAATTAAAAACTTACAAAAAAAAAGAGTCATTAGATCTAATGTCCAGTCCTTTCCTGTGTCATAGGATTTTTTGAGGCAGCTACCTGGCAGGCTACTGTTGACAGAGCAGTCCCAAGCCTGGATGGCTGCAATGGAAAAACAAGATGAAAATGAAAAATATGCAGAACTAAAAAGGTAAATTTCAGGGTCTATCGGTGTTATCGAGAAATAACCATTATCTACAACATACATGACTATAAATTCATCAACAATAGATCATTTAAATTAACATTCAGCAAAATTAATATTAATCAGGAATTTGTTATGCATTACAGACTATTTATTTGCTTCTCTCAAATTCTTAACTTTCAGGGTGGTTGATAAGCTCCCTCAACCAAACATCATCCTTTTGAAACACTTAATGGTTGTACTCCACCACATAAGTAAGCATGCAAATACAAACAAGATGGATTCCAGCAATTTGGCTCTCTGTGTTTCTCCCAACCTGCTCCTGCAAACCGACAAAGTGGAAATGATGACAAAGGTGAGCCTAAGATCAATCAACCAACCACTAGGTAGCTAGCTATATAGATACTTTCATGTATAGTATGTCGATCTGGTTATTAAAGAAAAACAAATTGTTGATGTATTTGCATGCTCTTCTAAAATGTGTCCATTCTTCACAGGTCTCTGGTCTAACACAGTTCCTCATTGACAACTGCTGTGAAATATTTGGAGAGGATCTTCTGACACTCCTTGGAGATTCATATGATGAAGAACTCGATAACCAAGGTAAGATAATGCAACTTATTTAATCTCTATTAGTCATTTGTTTGAAGGGCATCTCACTGCTATGCTTTTGCAATGATGACATATAATTGAAGTACACATTGTCTCTTATTCCCTTCAGATGAGTTACATCACAACGACTCCGCCTATGAAAGCAATGACCCCGATGCAGAAGGGGACAAGGGCAGCTGTAATGATGTGAAGTCAGTCACCTCCAATGTTCTAGATGAGGGCAGGTCTAACTACAAGCCTTCCTCTTCTCCTTCACCAGCAGCAAGACAAACCTTCAAGCCCTTTACCCGTCGTTCCTCTGAACCAGCTATTACCAACGCCCAAAGTGAAAGAACACAGCCATGCTTAACCAGAAGTCACACTGAGTCAGACTTTCAAGAAAAAAGTTTGAGGAAGCAGATCTCAGATGAATTTATTACTATAGGCGGGGAAAGTACGGTTCTCAAGCGGGACCCTTTTTCATTTGCCTGCCAAGACTGTTCCCGCTGCTCCTCCAGCTCGCTGGAAAGTGGTGTTTGCAGTGCATCAGAGAGCCCTGTCTTTGCCAGTTCTCCCCATGTCTCACCCTGCAGTCGGCGGAAAGCCCTCCAGCGCAAGCAGTCATTCCCCTCTCAACCAACACAACCCACTCAAACTCAGGTGGAAGTCACCAAAAAACGCTCACAATCGATGAAGAGCTCTCGAAACAGAGCATGCATCAGTCGAGGTGGATCAAACAGAGCTGCTGTCATTAAGGCTCTACGTCATAGCCAGACTCTTCCAGAGGTCTCTCTTTCTGAAAAAGCTTCTTTTGACCAATCACATAAACCCAGACGTCTTTCCAGTTTAGAAATATTTCAGCAAGTGGACCGTAAAAACCCGGGTGAACCTCCATCTTACAAACAAGCTGTTCAAAATATCTCCCATCCTGCCCTTTCACGTGAAAACTCCTTGACTGTGAAGTGTGCTATGAATTTGTCACAGCGGTCATGCCCCTCACAAACTGCAGAGGCATCAAATTCCCATCTAATGAATGACTGTACCAACAGAACCAGTTATCAAGCAGGAGAAACTTTTGCATCAGAGGCGGCAGAATCCACACTCATGTTTAGGGAGAAGTCTACATCTGAACTTGTTTATGAAGCAACTCATGAAAGACTATGCTGTCGCTGCAGCCAGCCTCTCTTTGAAAATATGTCATATGTTCGAGAATCCTATGTGTGACTGATTCTTACATTAATGCTGTTTTATATTCTGGTAAAAAAAAAAAAAGTTGAACATCCAGGTCTTAAAGCACTCAGATTTAAGTTAATCTGAAAGACTGAAACAAAATGTCAGCTGACTAGATCTGAAAATGCTATCTGAGGGATCAGAGCAGAATTTATCAATGTTGTGCATTGTGTAGTATATGTTAATATACATTTTTTTAGCTGCTACCTGCACATTTTCAGATGAAGTTCATTACTATGATTTTTACTTTGAAAGATTTGTGAGTGCATTTCTTTACTTCTCTTGGCAAAATGAAATACTGCACTGAAAGGCACTTTACACACATGCCACTGCCACTTTTAATTAGAAATGCTTTCAAAGTATTTACAGGAAATACTGTAAAATTCTGCCAAGCCAATGTACCTGTACCCTTGTCATACAATTAAAAAAAACAAAAAAAACTGGCATGCTCCAAGTTGACTTGTTTGTTTTATGAGTCATTATGATAAATTTACTTCACAAGGACTGTACAAAGGCCTTGGTGGATGTGAACACCTTCTTTTGTACCTAAGCTCTGGGTACTGTGTTCACTTATAGCTACCAATGTAAGATGGTCTTGGAGGCACAAACAAAAGTAACACTGGATGCGTTCCAGCCAGTATTCGTATTTGACAAGTTTATCAAATTACATTATAATAATAATAACAATAATATTAATAATAATAATAATAATAATAATAATAATATTTCATAGTAATAAACACGGGCATCAGTTAAACGAACAAAACCAAACAATTCTACTGCGCCACCTTGCTGTGTTGGCACAATTCGTCTATCACCCTTGAACAGCGAGGGCAGCTTTTATTCTATGTAGGGGATCTAATAACATTTCTGTTCTGTCGTTTGAACTTTGGACACCCTGCAAGTGTAATCTCAGGCGTCGTTCTCTCCGCCCATGTTACCGTAGTAGTTGATGGACACACTGACTCTATGTAAATCGCGCGGTAGCTAGGGGTTGGTCCTAGGCGCTGTCCAACATCGATCAAAGTCCGCGTTTGTCAAGGTGCTGAATTGGGCCTATTTGCTCTTTAAGTGGAAACTTGGCACTCTTTAACTTGAGTACACGCTAACTTATCGTAATCATCATCTGGGTGAGGCTCTGATACCACGGAGCAAAACGAGTAACCAATGACCCCCTCGCTCAGTCATCCCCGCACACACTGATCTCACAGACGGAAACGGAGTGTACGAGCACGGGTTTACCGTGTTTTGTGAAGAGGAGTAAGAGTCTTGGAGCCGATTTAATTTTGACGACGTCGTATCCGTGCGGAACAAACATAACCGAAAATGCCTAAGCCAGTGAGTACTTTTTTTCTCTTTTTACATACCCTCCTCGTTAAAAAACAAAAAAATCAATCACTGCAAATGAATGTAATAATATGAAGAATAATTAAAAGAACTGAAAAATGTGTTGCCTGTATGTATGAGTTGAAAGGTCGAAGAGAGAGATTAAGTACATATAAATGTATAACTTGCTAATTTATTTGTTTTATATTAAAGTATTTGCATGACTTCGGTGGCTCTGAGAACAGTGGCAAAATATGTTAGCAGAAATCCTTACCCTTTCAAAGGGCATATGATATTTTGCTGAACAAATACTACTCTGAGGGCAAGTTTCCCAAAACGCCACACTATAAACTCCACCTTAGTCTACAGTCCTAACCAAATTTTGAAAGTAATACTTGATGAAAATTTAGCCCAATGCCTTTGGAAAAAGTATCTTTTAGAGAACATGGACCTTCTGTAATGATTAAAATGTTATGCAACAAGTCTTTGATAGTCATGGATACATTGTTGTGCAAGTAAAACTCCTTAATTAAGAGCTGACATGTTAATATTAATTCAGTAAAAGGGAAATAGCCCTTTTCATAAAACTGCAGACATTAACAAGCTCTCCCCCCCTCAAAATCCTGGCTGTAAAAAGGAGATAAAGGCCAGCTTTATGAGTAGCTAACTTTATGAGTTTAGTCATTGTAGTATGGGCATACTCCCACCACTATAGGCTGAATCTTGTTTGTTTTTAATGGGCTCTAACTTTCTATTAATATCTTTAAATAGCTGAGTGTTAAAAACATTTAAACAGACATTATATATTCAGTTATTCTTACATATGGGAGAACACGAGACTTCAAGAATTCCATAGTCTCCAAAAAATGTGTAATTGTCAGTATGCTCAGTAACCAAGTCATTTACTCATTAACCAAACTACAATGGCCTTCACAGTTATGACAGTGGAAATACATTAGCTCAGCATGGATTGAGCTGTGGCCTGATGAAAATGTTTATGGTTGATGTGGCTGATTGTGTCAGATTATAACCATAACTGTTACTTTGCATAAAGATGTCCTCTCATTACACTGTAATCCAAATGGATTTTTTCTGTCTTACTAGTGCTGTTTTACTAGCACAGTACTATTCCCAAATGCCTCAAAGTAAAAGGAAAGAGATGCCATACTCCACAATGGTCAGGTGTATGGTTCATAATATTAGAATATAGAATGTGCAGATTTATACATCTTTCATGTGTGTGTATATGTATGTATGTATATGTGTGTGTGTGTGTGTGTGTGTGTGTGTGTGTATACATACATACATATATATATTCTGCATCATGGAATTTTTCTCAGCTCAGTTATCTGGAAGCTATTATCATGATATAATTGTCAACATTATTTGGTTCTGGAGATATGACTCAAAGCATAATTGCACTCTGAAACAATAGCCCTTGTGTTAGGAGCAAGCATATTACTGTGGAAATGACTGGAGAAAGGTGCAGTGTACACACTGGCTGGCATTTGGTGTGGAATGCTGCACTGCTAAGGAGGGAAACCTGCCCCATAGCAGTCATACTGACTCCTGTCATTGTCTTGGACCATTCTCCTTGGCAGATAAAATTTCTAAACTTTGATAAATAGTTCTTGGATGCCTCAGAAAATGCCAGAATATTATTACAGAATGTGGACTGCTGACAAGTTCCTTGTGGGAGATCCAGTCATGAGGAATAACTTTGTAGGTACCTTTGATTATAAATGGAGAGGACATAAATGATTCCTAGACCTTTGTGTAATGTGTATTTTGCTGCCAAAACACACAGGCATGGCATAATGGGCTGAGATGCCGTACAATTGCATGTGACCTGAACAGCTCACAAGTGGCTCAAAGACGGTATGTGCACTAAGGGGTGAAAGGGTGTGGATCTTATTGCTGCCATAAGATTCCATATTGTAGAGATGCACATGGACACTGAGGCAATAAAGCTGTCAACGTTACATTTGGGGCCAGATACATTATACGTTCATTCTGGACATTTTCTCTTCAGGGAACTGATTAAATTATGATTTAGCAAGTTATGATGTTTGGTTCAGTTAGGGAAATTAGAAAGGGCAAGACATGCACGGACACTTGAAAAATCATATTTGTTCTTGCGTTTGTTACACAAGTCAGGCTAGCTTTATCTTTATAGCATAGGAAAAGGTTCATAAAGGGGTTGTGCAACTTTGACAATTCAGACTTTTAAAGTTCTGTCAAGGTTCAGTGGACAGTTATGAAAGGTTGTGTGAAGTATTGGGACTACAGATCGTGATGTGAAACAATAGAGTCATATCAAAATGTTTTAACACTAATCTAAAAAATTTATTTGAAAAAATCTGAGAGCTGTGTGCTGTGTTTTATGTAAATATAACATATACTACTGATTCTGAGAGCTTTTCATTTGCTTTTCCTCATGTGAAGCTGACCCTGTTGGAAGACTGGACACTGTAAAACTAAAATGAGAAGGCTTTGTGAAGCAGAGTGCTACTTTATACCATTGCAGCTTTATTTAAAGTTATTTTTGGCCATCAGTTACAGTGAAACACACACACACACACACACACACACACACACACATACACATACAAGCAACACACATGTCCATATATTTTCATGCGTAAGGCTGAATCCATAGGAACAATAATGTTCCTGTTCCCATGACACATTCAAGAAATATAATTTATAACATTTCAAAATATTCTCACTGAATTTGAGTTATTGCCCATATGAGCCATTCTTAGTCTTTGGAAGTAAGCAGTCTTGATTAATATTAATATTAAGATTAAGATTAAGATTTAATCTCTGTGAGAGTGCACACACACATTGTGAGCAGTGAATTTGACCTATCCATTTAACCTATCCTTACACACCAGTAGTGAGCACACACAACCACTAGGTGCAGGAGCAGTGGGCAGCACACCTGCGCCCAGGGGGAAGTTGGGGGTTAAGTGTCTCGCCCAAGGGCACTTCAGCCGTGGGTGTTTTTCCTGCCGGTCCTTAGAATCAAACCGGTGACCTTTTGATCACAAGCCTGAACTGATATGAACTGATATATATATACACACACACACACACACACACACACACACACACACATATATATATATATATATATATATATATATATATATATATAGTAAATTGATCTTCTTCACTTATGAAAATATAGGGAAAATAGTACCAACTTAGGTAGTGCACTGTTATGTTATGTCTGAAAGCATATTTGTCAAATGCTTAACTGTTTCATGCTACATTCTCTCTCTTTGCTTCTAATCCGTGTCAAGACTCCACTGTTTCAAATGATTTTTCTTTTTTTTTTTCTCTCCACAGATTAGTGTTCGAATCACCACCATGGATGCGGAGCTGGAATTTGCCATCCAGAGTGTCACTACAGGCAAACAGCTGTTTGACCAGGTCAGACTGGCATTACGCTTCAAAGTATTTCATTGAGCTCATGAGTTTTTCAGTATCAGGCAGCAAGTAATGAATTACTCACAAGCAATTACACAGTATTACGCATTACACAGTATCTTCGCATTATTTCTGTAGGACAACACAGGACTAAAGGGAGATTTTAATTCACATGAATGAACTTTTTTTTTTTTTTAAATTTCAGTTGCATGACTGACTTCCTATGAGGGAGACTCCAAAATTATTGCCCTCTCAGTTTTATAAAGTTACACCCTTTACTTGGCAATCTTTGGGTGTAACCTATCCAACCTTGGAAACTGTCTACTTTATGGTATGACAGATCATATTTATGACATTACTTAGTTAGAGGCCTCCAGTCCAATTCATTATGTGAGAGATAAGCTGATAAGTGGGGGTTGGGAGGCAGTTCATGTTCTGATAATGTGACAAAACAAAATCTGATCCAGTACTGATCTGTGTTGTGAAGATCAATAGTTATGAGAAGGTGTCAGCTTCTTGTTTTTTCTCTCTATAGTCTCAGCCTCCTCCTATATGCCCCCTACAGTTCTAATTTTCAGTCACTCCTCATATTAGACGTGTTATCTGTGTAAGGGTGCCAGGTCTGCCTGTAGTTAAACACAGACCATATCTGATTTGGTTCCTTGTTGCTCATTCCTCAGGTGGTGAGGACAATTGGCCTGCGTGAAGTGTGGTATTTTGGCTTGCAGTACATGGACAATAAAGGATTCATTACGTGGCTGAAACTTGACAAAAAGGTAAATTGATTCAATCATTTTGTTATGTGGTTCTATAGATTTTACCATGTATGGCCTGTTCTATCAATTGCTCACAAAGACACCACAACCAAAGAGTCTTTTTTTTTTTATTACTTGTTAGTCTTAAATTGGTTTTAAGCCAGTCTTAAACCAGTTTGTTTTAATTGGTGAAACAAACATTATAGTGGTATTAAGGGGAATCATTTGAGAATGTCAGTGAAACATACTGATAAACAGACAATCTACCCCAGCTCAATTTTCTTGCTCCATTTCTTTTTTGCCGCCCAGGTCTCTTCCCAGGACGTAAAACGAGAAAATCCCATGCAGTTCAAGTTCCGTGCCAAGTACTATCCAGAAGACGTGGCTGACGAGCTGATCCAAGACATCACACGCAAACTCTTCTTCATGCAAGTGAAGGATGCCATCCTGAGTGATGATGTCTACTGCCCCCCGGAATCCGCCGTGCTGTTGGCCTCTTACTCAGTACAGGCCAAGTTTGGCAACTATAGCAAAGAAAATCACAAGCCTGGCTACCTAACAGCAGAGCGCCTGTTGCCCCAGAGGTAAGCAGGAAGAGTGGCTATGATCCCAGTGAATGGAACCACGTTAGATTGAGATATGGTCTACCGCAGTATTTCTCTTGTTCTATGCACTTATCATTCAGATTGTCGTCATATCCTACAGTCTTAAGTGACAGCACTGCAGTTTAAAGGGAGTTTTTTTTTCCTTCAGAGTGCTAGATCAGCACAAGCTGTCTAAGGAACAGTGGGAGGAGAGGATCCAGATTTGGCATGCTGAGCACAAAGGGATGCACAAGTAAGTCTGGCGCAAACACACTCACATTCAAACACACATTTTTCTTGACATCCCTGTGGTACTTCCACTGATTTCTGTGTTACTGTTACTAAAGCGCAATAAAGACTAATTAAAGATAATCTAACCCCAACCTGAAAATGTCATCAATAACTACTCACTTGTCTGCCATTTATATCCTCATAAATATGACTTATCCTCTTATTCTCATAGACATGTTTGGTCCAAACAGTGCTATAAGAATCTAAATCACAAACACAAACACACGTATGAGCGCGTACACACAATCAGAAAACCTAATCTCAGTCCTCCTCATGCAGGCTTTTAATTTAGTTTAATTTTATATTACCAGGGATGATGCTATGCTGGAGTATCTGAAGATTGCACAGGATCTGGAGATGTACGGAGTAAACTACTTTGACATCAAAAACAAAAAAGGGACCGACTTATGGCTTGGAGTGGATGCACTGGGACTTAACATCTACGAGAAGGATGACAAGTAATCATTAAGTTTTAGCTCAGTGATCAGTGACCTCACATTTAAACAGCTTTATCTGAAGTGACATTAGTTCAGTCTGGGGTATTAGGGTCAGTGTGCCGACAGTCATGTCCCCTCAGTCAATGACCCCCAACTAACTGTTTCTTCTTCAATAAGTTAACCCAGTCAGAATAGTGGTTTAGGTAAATATGACCGCATGGTTGTTGTTGTTGTCAAGGGTCATTGAACCACTTCAGTTACAGGTCTTCTAAACATCTGTCTATGTCTTGATATTATATTACCCATTAGAAACCATTAGAAATACAGATTTCCAAGTATAATTCTTTTAAGTTATGATGTGTTTTCCTGCTGTTCACTAGGCTGACTCCAAAGATTGGATTTCCCTGGAGTGAGATCAGGAACATTTCCTTCAATGACAAAAAATTTATCATCAAACCCATAGACAAAAAGGCCCCGGTAAATTTTCTGTTTTTTTTCTTTGCTGTGAAAGTCACATAACACATTATGAGGCTATCAACCGTGTGGTTCAGAATAGGCCATGTCTCTTCAACAATTAAAGATGATGTTTACCTGAACCATCACACACAAACACACGACACACAAAGACATTTGAGCCTAGGGCTGAAACCATTAGAACAATGACACACCCGAGAAATATTATAGATCTTATTAGATTTTAAAATATTCAGACTCAGTCTCAAACACTGAATGAACATACAATGTATAGCAGAGCCTTATGTGTTCTGAATGCACAATCCTGGTGTTTACAGTCATTTGGAAAGATCACCCTTTTTACACATGAACTCATTTTATCACTTATTTGGGCATTTGGTCTGCACCTCGTTCTTTAATGATTTCCATAAAAAAAAAAAAAAAAATCACAACAGCCTGCGACTCAGCGAAGACAACATAAATGTACTATGTCAGTAACAGTGGAGTTCCCATATTAAATTCCCAACTGCATGTTTTTGAAATGTCCAAAGGGATTAAAAAAAATGGATTTCTAACCACATACTTTTGTAGGGTCAACCTGCAGTGATCAAACACTGACAATGTAAACAACACCAAAAAAAAAAAAGAAAAAAAGTAAATCTTGCTTCACCGCAATAATGTGTCCAAACATTTGTACTGAGGATGAAATTACAAGCTAATATATAATGTTATTATGGGTCTGTATGCCATAAAATTTGAACTTCCTATTAAATGTGGGATGAAATCTAAAAAGGAGAACCCCTCATTCAGTGGAGCCACTTTTAGTTAGCCTGAGGCTACGCAGTGCCTAACTTGCATCAACACACTAGCATATTTGTTTTCGGGAACAGAGCCGTCCACTTTGTCAGGAGTTGAGGACTCTGTTGAAGAGTCTTGTGATCTATTCTGGGAAGAGACATGATGTTATTAACACTGCGTGCATCCCTCGAGACCTATGACAGCATTGTTTCACTCATCCTGTTTTGAGTAGATCCAACATTTTATCTTTAAGACAATACTATAGTTTAAGATTTACATCTGACAAATTCTCTTGATATTTTATTAGTAAAGTTTCACTTAAGGCCATTAAGACTAGTTTTAGATTATTTCTCACTCTCTGCTTTCATACTATTTCAAAATTCAATTACATATTCTTAATATAAACATTGATTGAGGAGCATTTTAAGAAGATTTAAGAAGATTTTATTTTTTCTGGTGTGTCTTCAACTTAACTCAGTGTGATTCTCCCTCTCAGTGTACATGTTTTTTTAACATGTTAAGTGTGTTTGCCTTTTAATGTTCTTGGTGAGGCTTAAACAGACACTGGAAAAATGATCTGTAGCATATCTATTCATCAGAAATGTTAAAACCACATCTCTCTTTTGTTCTCCTTTTTTCAGGACTTTGTGTTCTATGCTCCGCGGCTCCGTGTTAACAAGCGAATTCTACTGCTTTGTATGGGGAATCATGAGCTGTACATGCAGCGCAGAAAGCCTGATACCATTGAGGTGCAGCAGATGAAGGCCCAGGCCAGAGAGGAGAGACAACAGAGACAGATGGAGAGGTGAAGGCCCTCTGCCAACCATACAAAGCACAAATTGCAGTGACAGCTCTGCATAGCACAGTGCAGCACAGCACTGCGCAGCACAGCACAGCACAGCACAGCACAGCACAGCACAGCACAGAGCAATACAGCACAGCTGATAGAAAGCATACCGTAGTGCAACACAACATAGCAAAGCATAGCACAGTGTAGCATGGAACAGCACAAAACAGTTGAAACGACACAACACAGCATAACCCATAGTTTGTCACAGAACAGCACAGAACAGGTTACCCTGGAACAACATAGCACAATTTAGAATAGACCAACACGGTACACTTTTGCATGGAATAGCACAGCACAGTTTGCCATGGAAAAACACAGAACAGTTCAGCATGGAATAAAACAATGCAGCACAGCAGAGCTGCTTAGTGCAGCACAGAAAAAGCATTGAAACTTTTCAGTTTAGCATAGTTAGGTACCAGTCCTCCACTCATTTGTTTTTTTGTCTGAAAGAGCTTTTACAGAGAGCACACCAGTTATCACAGAGTGGCTTACACCTTGTTTGAGTCCATTTGCTTTTATTTGCCTGCATTCCAGGCCTAACCTTCCTTGGGAAATCATTGCATTGTGTCTATTTTTGAAATGCTAATGTGTGTTGGTGGCCTTATCACTTCAGGGCTCAACTGGAAAATGAGAAGAAGAGGAGAGAGGCCATTGAGAGGGAGAAAGAGCGAATTGAGAGAGAGAAACAAGAGATGATGACAAGGCTGTATGAGTTTGAAGAGCAGAACAAGAAGGCAGAAAGAGGTAGGCAGTCTTTCAGACATTGGCTGATAAAGATTCAGCCTTTCACAGAACCCTTCTTTGTTTAAGTAAGACATCTGTCTATCGGACTTTATTATGAGATACTTAGGTCATTATCAATCATGTCATGTAAAATGACATACAAATCCTGTGTTTCTTGCAAAAACAAAAAATTATCCATTCACTTTAGGTTTTGGGAAAAGCAATACACCGGCTATCTTCATTATTTTCTTGATTTGTTCCCTTGAAGTCAGTTTTAATGAAACATTATAGTATACTTTGCATGGGGAAATGCTGCTCCCTGCTGATGAGATTTGTGTGCTGCGCAGAGCTGAGGGAACAAATGGAGAGGGCTTTACAGCTGGAAGAGGAGCGCCGCAGGGTAGCAGAGGAGGCTGCACGGCTGGAGGCCGAACGACTTGCTGCTCTGGAGGCCAAAGAAGCACTGGCCAGGCAGGCTGAAGACCAGATTAAGACCCAGGAACAACTGGTGTGTCTGGGACATCTAAAATACAACTTTTACCCATACACACAAACACACACAAACACACACAAACACACACACACACACACACACACACACACACACACACACGTAGCTCACAAGTGACAGTATAGATATACTAGTAATATACTTCACAAAATTATCCAGGCTGGCTATTAACCCAGTCGCTTAATTGAGTGATACCACTGGTTGTGATGGAGTAATGACTTGACTCTATTGTAAAGTAAAGTAAAGTAAACTGCTATAGGCAGCCAGTTTGGTATTAAAGAAATAATGTGTCCCCTTAATAGGCTGCAGAGTTGGCAGAGTATACAGCAAGGATTTCTTTGCTGGAGGAAGCTAAGAGAACGAAAGAAGAAGAGGCTGAACAATGGCAAGTCAGAGTGAGTAAAGACTGTGCTCATCAATATGCTCATTACTCAAAAGATGCAATGGTATTATTGAGTTTCTGGACTATGTTTTGATTTATGTAAACTCATGGTAAAAATGTATAAATCTAGAAATCAGTATCTGACCAGCTGCTGTTGTATACTGTACTGCTCTGTTTATTTAAATCTTCTACTTTAGACAGTAGATGTGTGGGCTTCTAAATGTAATGTTTACATAATGATGAACTTTTGTCTGTAACACTGTCATACATTTACTGAAACATCCTCTCTTTCTTGATTTTTAACTGTCTTAGGCCAGAGAGATGCAAGATGACCTGGTGAAAACACGGGAGGAATTAAACTTAGTGATGTCATCACCTCCAGCGGCATCTCCAGTGGAGTACGAAAATCATGATCATGAGAACGAGCATAATGAAAATGAGGAGATCCACACCACTTACAGTGCTGAGTTCCACATAGATGGCATAGTGGACCACCGCTATGAGGAGGAACGCCTGACAGAGGCTGAGAAAAACATGCGTGTGCAGAAACAGCTCATGGTGAGACACACACACACATACACACACACACACACACACACATACACACACACACACACAGATATCCTGGAATCTGCCAACTATCTTGGAATTCATATACCTTACAGACCTTAGTAGTGCAATGGATTAGAGAGTCCTTTATGGTCTCTGACCTTCTTGAATCCACATTGCAGTGGTCAGACCAAGTTTGCAGATCAATCTGATAACATCTAAACTAAATGTGACCCTCTAGGCTCTGAGCTCAGAACTGGCTGAAGCGAGAGACAGCTCCATGAAGACTCAAAACGATCTTCTACACATGGAAAACGTCCGCCTGGGCCGGGACAAGTACAAGACGCTGCGCCAGATCCGCATGGGCAACACCAAACAGAGGATTGATGAATTTGAAGCTTTGTAATAACTGATGGTCTCTGTAAATTGCTTAAGCTGTAGCAAACTCTGTACCTGGGTACATTGCTGCTCTTTAAAAACAGGCGCTTCACATAACATTCAAGCCCACGTTTTTGAAGTTTCCTAATATCTGCGCATTCACTAAAATAATTGAATTTTGCCTAGAAGAGTACTGATTAATAAACAAGATGACCTATTGTAAATGCAAGTGTCAGCCACCTTGCATTAATTAGTGAGACAATCTTGCTTTCTGTGTCTATGATAATCAGCTCCCTGCACTCATATGTAAACCAAGCTGGTATATGCACAGCCATTGAGGACACCTCATATACAGCTGGACTTCAGTATTCACATTATTCACATTACTTCATATTCTTTTGGATAATTATTTAGTTCATAATATTTGTGCCAAAGTTTTTTTTTTTTTTTTTTTTTTTTTTAAGTGAAATCATGTGTATGGTGACTTTTTTGATTTCTCATTCTGTAAAAAAAAATGAGACAGACTAAGCTATTTTTGAAATCTTAAAGACAGATCAAGAATTAATTAGTATTAGCTTTATTGTGTTGTGATTTCCTTGGAAATTGTTCTCCACATAGACTGGTGACCATAGGTGACCTTAGGTGACCATTTCTTCACGTTCAAACAGCTTACCGTTTTTCCCTACAGAGTATCTCAGAAAATGTGTCAGAGTTTGAATTTACAATTTCTCTCTCTCACATACAAACGCATTATTTATAGAACAATTTTGGTAAAGTGCCTTTTTAAATTTTGCCTTTTAATGACATTTGAATGAAATTTTAAACCTAGCTTTTATTTGAAAGATGTGGTCTGTAGTCTGTGTGATTCACTAAGTGTGAACACGTGAGTGTTTGATGCTGTGTTGCTTCTGTATATCTGATACTGGCAAAAAGAGGTGTTCGATTTTCATGAGACAATAAAGATCAACGACACGTCTACCACCCGGGCCATTTATGGGCTGCATTCTCGTTTATGATGCCGCAACATCAATCGAAGTGTAATTTAAGTTTGTGTTGTGGGTATTCACTGTGACATTTGCTTGGATCTGCCGATGCCGAAACTGGTTAAAAAAACGGGGTTTATAGAAAGGATGTACCTTCAGGTCTACAAAGGACACCGATATTGACTCAAGGACGAGAGCGCTAATTATGTTGCTAGACAACAACTTATAAAGCCTGGAAACCCTATCTGTTTAAATATACATAAGGTCAACATCGTCCATCCTTTTTGTTTTGCTGTGATCATGCATCATGTTCCCTACTCATTTGAAAACGTTCCGTAACGCACTTCATGCAATTATTTCAGGCAATTTAAGTGCGAAGCACAGCACAAAATAATACATTCAACTCACTAAGTTAAACAGCGCAATTAGTGTGCGTATGAGATAATACGTGACATACTGACACACGTGACATATATATTTATTAACTTTCCATGTTTCATATTTCAGTCACATTTCTGTTTCTAGTTTTGGTTTAATCATTTTAACTGGGCGAATAAAAAGACTGATTTTTAATGGTGTAGGCCTACAACTGATGTGTGGATGCCCACATTCACGAACAGGTACCTAATCAAGAGTAGAGTCAAATGCGTATAAAATGCAATAACTTGTCTGGTAGTGAAGTAGGCTACATCACTTCTCGATTCCCTAAACAATCTCCCCATCGTTTCACTACTGAATAGTATCCAAATACACCTTGAGGGATCAAATGACCAAATAAGGTACACTTACCATTCCCCCTCGAGGGTGGTGCTGAAGGAACAGCTCCTAGTCAGCGTTTGATGAGGGACTCCATGACTCTGAACAAGACGACAAGAGGACCCCTCTTAGAGAGTTCCGTGCTGCATGAGTTACTATGAGATACTATGAAAAGCAGAAAACTTAACGGTAAAATCAGCACATTCGAGTGAGGAAAACTAGAGGTAATGAGAAAATGAAGCGACAAAACGCAAGGACTCTCGCTTTAATTGTTTGCACTCTGTCCTACTTGTTAATTGGAGCGGGCGTTTTCGACGCTTTGGAGTCCAAGCATGAAAAAAGCATGAAAAGAAAATTGGATTATCGGAAATTCGAACTGATGAGAAAATATAATTTGTCAAAAATCGACTTTGATGAGCTGGAAAAGGTTGTGTTGCTACTGAAACCACACAAAGCTGGAGTGCAGTGGAAGTTCGCCGGATCTTTTTACTTCGCCATCACGGTGATTACCACAATAGGTAATAGCTTGGTTTTAACTTCTCGTAGTTACACGACCACGTTTTCCATTCTGATTTTCTAGTGTGCACTAACAAGGGGTGAACGGGATGTGTAGAGAGCACGCAGGGAATTTCTGTAGAGAGTAAGCGTTGTATTTATCTGTGCTTAACTTGAAAGATGAACATTTTCGACTTTTACATGTAATTTGAGATCATTGGCTTTGCCTGTAGAGGAGATTTCAGGTGATTGAGAACGTTTACCAGTTCAGCCTGGATCGTACAGTGACTCAACTGATCTTTATAGGTTAGCTGTTATTGAATCCTGTTTCGCGCCAAGTCCAAACAATATACGTGGTCTGGTGTTGATTATCTTCATTAGATTTTTGTAGCCAGTTGTGATGGTGCAACAAAAGTGACACGCTTAGGTGCAACTGACAACGTTTCGTCATCAGTACCTGTCTTTTGCAGAACTGTTGACGATCTGGTAGCGTAGTCCACGCGCATTTAAACAAGGGTCTCGATTCACATTTTAAGGGTCCTGGGTACACGGTGTGCCTCTTGTAACGCTGGCAATGTATGCAATCTTAACTTTATAGGTATACTCATCACTGTTTAAAGCGAACCGTTGTTTCTGTGAGCCAACTAGTGTAAGTGTGTGAATTGTCACAGATAAATTACACAACGTTGACTTTTTTGGGCTTTAAAAACTCTTTATGATTACTGCAAGGTAACAGTAATGTGTTAAGATGTATCATATCGCGCTACGATGGAAAAAACTGAATGCTTCGGGATAAAAAAAAAAAGGACAGAGTTGTGGTTTTCGGCTTAAAAGCGTGTCTTCAATATCATATTTTTTCAGCATATTATGTTATTTTTTTGTATATGTGAATAAAAACTGTTGAACGAGAAAATATTGAATACCATCTGGAATGTAAGTGGACCAGTATCTACTGTATGCAGTTACCTACAAAGTACTTTGCATCTTGGCTTCCACGTTACCCTTACTAGATGGTTAATATTCGTTTTTGACTTGAAACCAGATCCGCCTGGACGCTTGCCAGCGAATGACATCCGAGAGATTATGAGGGCGCTTATATGGACATGAATTCTAAAACATTTTTACAGATTTTCTCCCAATTTAACACTGTATTTCTATTTTGTTTAGAGAGGTTGACCACAGCTCTTACAGCCTTTGCCAGCCAATGCAGGCAACTTAATACTCATGATAAATTTCCACAACCTCAATCCAAGTGCTGTGTTTGTCTATGCACAAGGTAACATTTACAACTGACTTCATAATAGCAGTGGAAGAGCTGATTATAATGGATGTCAGTACTAATATTTACAAACTGTCTAAACACAGAAGACTCGGATAAACATGGTGGATATACACAAGACTGATGTTATTGGTTGGTAAAAGCCAGGACATTTACCAGCCTCCTTGCCTCACTCTGTTCTGTGACAGGTCAATACGGAATTGGCTAAATGCAAACTTAAAGTGGCTGTTTAATTTTTTGAAGCACTGTCTCAAATACAGATGTGAAATTAACAAATAAACAGTCTCACCATGTTTGAGCAGAGAAAAGTACTTTGCCTCTAAAGTTCTGAACCTCTCGGTGTGTCTCTTCCCCTTGTATTTACATTCTCTATTTGAAGTCAGTTTTGTTCGCCACAGTTAGGGATGGCTGAATGACAGTGGTATCTGACATAGTTCTGTTGTTTAATGTCAGCAGTTGCATGTGTAAATACAGTGAAGTGAATCACCGGTCTCATCTCTCTGCTCTCAAGGTTATGGCCACGCGGCTCCGAGCACTGATGCAGGGAAAGCATTTTGCATGTGCTACGCTCTCCTGGGGATCCCACTCACTTTGGTGATGTTCCAGAGCCTGGGCGAACGCATCAACACGTTCGTCCGTTTCCTCCTACACAAAGCAAAGAAGTGCGTGGGCCTGCGCCGCACCCAGGTGTCTATGGCAAACATGGTGACCATTGGCTTCTTTTCTTGTGTTGGAACTTTGTGTTTCGGAGCAGCTGCCTTCTCCCATTATGAAGGTTGGAGCTTCTTCCACGCTTTCTATTACTGCTTCATCACCCTCACCACCATCGGCTTTGGTGATTATGTGGCGCTACAGAGGGACAATGCCCTTCAGAACGATCCCCATTATGTGGCGTTCAGTTTCGTCTACATCCTGATGGGACTGACGGTAATCGGAGCCTTCCTGAATCTGGTGGTGCTTCGTTTCATGACAATGAACGCAGAGGATGAGAGACGGGACGCCGAGCAGCGAGCGCTTCTTTCCAGAGACAAGCCTAAAACTCAAGCTCCGCATCGCGCGGAGCCCGTTACGTCACCGACCAGGGGCCGCGACAGCAGGAGACGCGGCCTAAAGGACGTCTACGCAGAAGTGCTCCACTTCCAAACGATATGTTCGTGCCTGTGGTACAGGAGCCGGGAGAAGATGGTGATTCTTCCGCAGGACTTGTCATTCACAGACGCACTCATGGAACAGGGAGATTTGTCGCCCCAACACTTCTTTGAGCCCAGTCCTACTGGCTGTGTGTGCAGCCCACAAAGATGTTCAGCCATCAGTACTGTATCCACTGATCTACAGAGCGTGTCAGCTTTTAGGCTCTGCTCCAAAAGACGCAGTTCAGTTTAAAGTCTCTTAGCAACATTTCAACTGGTCTTTTGCAACCAGTAATAAAATCACAGTAATTGCTGAGTTAAAAGGGGAAATTCACCACTGCTGACATATGGGCCATTTTAAGAGTTGCCTCTTCGTGATCAAACTGTGGTGATTTCTTCTGTCAGTAGACTAGCATTCATTTCTCTGTTTGTTCTCTGTAGTTTACATTTTGATTTTCAGTAAGTATATCAATCTACAGCTAATTGATCTGAAAGAACCTTACATCCTGTCTTAAAGATGGATAGTAGTAGGTTCTGCTTCACTGAACATCCTGACAAAGAATGACATTAACCACAAGATTACACACCACTTAGAAAACCCTGCAATGTCAAGTAATTGGTCTTTATATTTCCCCATTTAATCATTTACTTTGAAAAGCTAGAACAGTTATGGCACAGAAAATCACTGTAGTTTTCAGTGAGTTTAAGGTCATTAAGGAAGCCAAGAATTTTAATGTAAACAAGTACTAAGGGAATCCAACTGTTTGACTGAAAAATCACCTGAGGCATATTTTGAGGTAAAGGTGATAATGAGCCCATGTATCAAAAGAGGTGAATTTCTCCTTTAAGATCTCTCTCTTACGTAATTCTCTTTGTGAGAACTTTTTCAGCATGTTGAACGTGAAACGGTATAGGCATGGTGTAAGAGCACCTAAATACATACAGTAAGACATAAAGTATGTTGACAATAGTTTTTCTTTGTTTGATTTTAAAAGCCGTATAGCATGGTCTGTTATGCTGATGAATGAACTAAAACAAACCGTTTTGAGCTATTACAAACTGTTGTGAGCACTCATTAGAGTGAGTTCTGAGAAACCTCTGATGAAGCAATGACAATAGCACAGTGGCGCTATGGATCAAACTGGGGAAAGCATTTTGAAAGAAAACATTACAGTATTCTATAACTTGGCAACAAATAGTTGCCGTAATTTTTTCCCCAGAATTTACTCAGCCTGTTCCCTATTCTAGTCACTGTTTTGGTCGGACTACTTCATCTCTGGACTAGATTTTTTTTAAATAAATGAACAGTGTTACAGTTTCTACTGGTACAATTTCAATGACATTTTTGGTTCCTTGAATAGTTAATGCCAGCATGGTGGTGTAGTGGTTAGCACCCAAAGTTCTGGGTTCAAGTCCCAGTTACACGTCTTCTCTGTGTGGAGTTTATGTGTGTATGGGTTTCCTCCAGGTATTCTGCATTCTTCCCACAGTTAAAGACATGCATATTAGAGATTTTCAGATGTTCCTACTATTGTCCATGACCAAGGCATTGGCCTCAGAACTGGAACTGGTCCCTGTGCACCCCACAGAGGCTAAATAGTCAGTATGGGTTAACTACAGATGAATTTTCCTATGGGGATCAATAAATTCTAACTTTAAAAGCCCATAATCCATTTCTGAAATCTGTCAGAACATTTGATATTATCTGCTGCATTATTTATTTATTTTTTTCATTTTATTTTAAAAATCCCTGCCATTTTACTCTACATTCTGACTTCTGGATTGTATGCAATTATTTGTATCCACTGTGTAAAACCTTTCTGTGTTTAGAAAAATCAGAATGATTTTAAAACAAATAAAGCGTATCTGTGATACACTATGCACACTTGTTTGAGTGGATCTAAAGAAAACTGACTGAAGATTATAGCCAAGAAGAAAGCATGGCACAGTGGCTGACCCAGATGGCATCCCGACAGGACCTCCGCTCTCTGTCCAGCTCTCCGCACCTTGCAACCGAAATAAACTCTCCCTTTGAGGACACTCAGACTGACCTACAGTGATGACACTATTTGTCTGAGTTTAGTGGTCTAATGCCAGTATGTTCTGATACGGCTTGCAGCGTGTAGGATGATTTGGAGTCTCAACTGCTTTTGTCGTTACTTTTTATGAAGAACATATTTTGACTAATAACAATTTATAGACTATTTTAAGTAAATGGTTAAATATGCTAAAAGCGAAGACTGCATAAGGCGTAATCATTTCATTTTCATTTAATATTGTTGAGCCATCCGCCAACTAAAGCTAGAAGTGCAATTTTTTATTCCAAGGAATAATTATTACTGGCTATTAAATTGCTATTGATTGCTATTAAATTCCCAAAGTCACACTCAAAATTGCCATTATAAATGCACTGACCTAAATTGAAGTTATATTAGCAGATATGCCCTGAATGCTTTTAATTAGTGTTTGACCCAGCTCTGAACTGCAACTAAAACAACAACAGCAGTTATTCCATAAGGTCCTTCCTAAGCCCCTCTCTAGAGTCCCAGTATTAATCTGGACATTGTGTTCTGTGTTTTCCCCTCTGAATCAGAAGGTGACTTGCTGATCGAGCTATGTTTGGCACACGTAGGAAAGAGTGCCATGTTTGAACAATGCCAAGTAGAAATCGCTTCGTGCCTAAGACTTGCCTGCAGCTATTAAACCTGCATGACACATCAGCAGACGGAGCTGCATTGCAACAAATGTTTGTATTGCTCCCCTACTGTGACAGCATCTGCTGCCATTTTTTCTCGTTACTTTGGCCACAGACCTGTACAACCTTGTCAATGATAAAAATAACTCTGGCCAACAGGTCAGTGAGGCCAGTTTGTACAGTGCAATTTTCCTACAAAAGCTCTGAAGGATTTTTTTTTTCATGAAGTACAAATGAAGTATAACTAGAGTGTATAAATGTTTATGAAACAGTTAGCTGATTGTTTCTTCCCATCAGTTTTGTTCCACATAGGTACTCTATCACTTCCATTTAACTTACAATATTAATTCTTCACACTGTCTATCCTGATTATCTATTATTATTGTTTTATCTAACCTGACCATGTATGCCAAAAAACACACAAGCAGACCTCTTGGAAATTCACTGCAGCTATAAGCAGAATACAGTTTGCATGCCTGATATTCCTAAGAGTGACCCGGTATCAGCAAGGTTGCCCATGTCCTGTCTAAACTTTATGAAGAGGCAGGAGCTGCAGTTATTTCTACCATCCGAGATTTGTGCTATTACAAGTACTTAACAGCAGAGATATCAACTTCATAAAAAATGCTGGGGACAATAAATTGAGTAAAGTATATATATTATATTATATATATTTAAATGACCAACAATACATCTTTCAACAACGTGACCAGCCAAGATTAAGAAAAAAACAAAAGACAAAGAAACGACAACAACAACAACAACAAACCAGTTGAACCATTTGATCTACTCTGCATCCATTAAATTGACTTGGAAAAAATGGGCTTGACATTTTTAACAGTAAGTCAACTCTAAGCTAAGTTCTGCGTTCGACTCAGAATGCTCAGTAGCTTCACTGGCCTACTTCTTCAGTTTGAAACAGTGAAATGCGTAATTTGAGTTATTTGGAAAACACACACACACACAATTTCTGCTTTTGACTGACACCTTTGTGTAAATTTACATCATATAATTGGAATACTGCAAATATCTAGTATCAACTGCCTTGCAACACAGTAGCGCAATATTTTACGACAGCAGTACTGGAGATGATGTCTAAATGTAACAACGGAACAGAATGCCTTTTGAAATCTGGTTCCCAGACTGGTTCCCAGAGAAAATCCGCTTTGCCCTGATCTGGCCATTTGTAATAAAAGTGTTGCGATAGCGATTTACGAGTATTGCTTCTCTTAGATCAGCGTAAGAGTACGAGATTTTCAAAGGTCAAGATTTGCCAAGAGCGAATAGGCTAAATTTTAACTCTGACGTCTGAGGATATCCTGAAACAGACGTCGTACTACCAGCAGGACATTTTCATAGGCTGCCCTTATGCCAACCCTGTTTAACTCTCAGTCCAAGACATATAAACTACTCTTTTTGTAAGACACCAATTGTGCAGAGTTGTTCTTCGCAGCGTGGACAGTTTAAGATGGAAATCAAAGAGATTTTGACGAAAGTGTTTGACACGAACAAAAAAGTTGTTATTTACGTTTCAGCTGCAAGCCTTGCTTTGCTCGGGCTTGGACTTGGGTACAAGTATTTGCGAAAACCGAAGTTAACTCCAGTCGGAGTTATTTCGCAGCTGATCATTCATCCACTGAAATCAGGAAAAGGAGTTTTAGTTGACGCGGCAGAATGTCAACTTATGGGACTAAAATGCGGCGAACTCAGCGATCGGTGAGAATTTGCAACGTCGCCAGTCATTTTCTGAGCTACTTGTTCCTACTGCACAAACCTACTAAACTATGGAGATTACTGTTTGTCAATTCAGATTGAGTTGATCAACGAAAACATGCATATTCAAACATAACAATTTTGCAGAACGTTGTCAAAAACAAACTCAGTCTATCGGCAACTATACCGTATGCAGAGAAAACAACAGTGTCACTGAAAGACTTTTAGCCTACACCGTAAGTGTAGTCTTGGGCTGAACCTTGCACTTAAGATACGCCACTCAACGCGGTTCAAAATGGAGAGTTTCATTGCGTTTGCTGTATTTGTGTTTTGATGTTGCAGCCACTGGCTAATCATCTACGAGGACGGTCAGATGGTCACGGCCCGACAGCAACCCCGCTTGGTGCTTGTGTCACTGAAGTGTGAGGGGGGACAGCTTTGTCTAGATGGACCGGACATGGAGACATTGCGAGTCCCCCTTCCGAAATCAAACAATGCCGTCTATAACTGCAGGTAGCATAGAGCAGGACATCATCTCATGGCACACTTTGAGTGTATTTGATATTTTTTCTGTCTCTACGAAGTATTATATGTGTTATTTTTACTTGTCCTCCATTTCATTGAAATAAGGATAGTTGACCTGTTTGAATTTCTAGAGTGTTTAGCGAAGACACGCAAGGCCGGGATTGTGGAGAAGAGGTGTCTCGCTGGCTCACGCAGTATCTTCAGACAGACAAGCCCGTTCGTCTGGTGCACTATGAACCCCAGCTGAAAACCGTTAGGTCTTGTCAGAGAGAGCCTCTTTTCCCACGAGATGTGAAGGTCTGACATTTATAACGATTCAAAATCTCTGTGAGCTAATTACGCTGACTTGAAAATGACCATCACTTAGGCATAGAGCAATGTCACGTGTTTTTATGACCATATGGCAGGCAGTTATGAGATGAGCGTCATTTTAACTACGGCATATTATGCTCTTACGCAAATATTTGAGCAGACGGGTTATTTAAAAATTTCTAATGAAGGCTACACAGTCACCTGATAAACTGTAGCCTACATCCCTTCTCCTCCAATCCAGCACCAGATATAACAAGGCCATGTAGATGTATTGGTTAGACTTTTTCTCTGCCACGCACACAGATGTCTCTGATAGATCGTTCTCAGTGCAAGCAATAGCTGTGTTATATGCCCACTCTATTTACATTCTCTGTGGAGTTAGATTCATTTGGAAGTCAGTAGTAATTAGTTGATTATATCATTTCCACAGGTGGCCTATCCAGATGCTGCTCCTATCATGTTACTGTCGGAGGCCTCAGTGCGGGACTTGAACAGCAGGCTTCAGAATGATGTCACGGTGTCTCGATTCCGGCCTAGTATTGTGGTCGACGATTGTGAGCCCTTTAAAGAGGTATGGTTAAACAGTTTAGCCTAAAGAGAAATCCATGTAGCCTTTTCTGTTTTTTTTTCCTTTTTTTCTTTTTTAACATAAAGTCTTGCATGTATTGCAGACCTTGGTCAGTTAAATATTTGAATGACTTGGCCCAATCTCCTTTCCTTGTGTCCGGATTTAGGATATAGCCAAGTCAATGCAGAGACTTCAGATACTTATTAGACCAGATCTGGATCCATGAGTGGTTCAGCCTGTGCTTTTGTTCATTGTATGTTTTTGCCCATTTTGTGAGGTTGTAGTTAAAAGTTATTTATTAATTTACTTGTTTTCATTGACCTGCATCGTTAAATATTAACATTTTCAAAATTTCACACATTGTTCTTTTGGACAAATAAACATTTTTTTTTTTCAGTCAGGGAAGTTAAGATTTCTTTTTTCATTTTTTCTTCTCAAGGACACATGGGATAATATACAGATTGGCCAAGTGCAGCTGAAACGAATAATGGGCTGTGGAAGGTGAGGAAAATTCATGACATTTCCGATTGTCAGTCCATGGAAGAACACTCTTCATCATGAAATTACTCCATTATTCTCTTGTCCTCAGGTGTGTTTTCACCACCGTTGACCCTGAAACTGGAATTATCAGCAGGAAAGAGCCTTTGGACACACTGAAAACGTAAGTAGGCCAGTTTACATGCATCAAGTACACTCAGCCTACACAGTCTAAAAATGAGTTGTATTACTTACTATGCTTAGTCAACAGAAGCAGTGTTGTGAGTATAATGAAAGGCTGCTCCATTTGAAACCCCACACAACAGCAGTTATCACTGTTACTTTTACATACATTGATATGGTTATGAGTTTTTTTATGGTGCCTGCCTGGAGTGAAATTGGAACAAGCTTGCAATCTAAGTTCAAGGCTACACACTTCTCTTTTTTTCTCTTCTACCCAGCTCTGTTGGTTCTTGATCCTCGGTTAATCAGTAACATGTTATCAGCCCTTGATTTCTGGTTAATAATAAAATTTTGGTAGTGGTGCTTTGATAACCCCAGGAGAAGAGGGTCTATAAATTACATGAAACACAGTTTTTGTTGACTTAATATAATTAAATGTACACCGGTCAAAGCTTTATGACTTGAGGTCTCCAGCAAATTTTACAGAGTTCTTTAAGCTATAGTTATGTCGTTTTGTGTGATCTTGTAATTAATACTTCTGTGCTGATTGTATTTCTGTTTTTTAGCTATCGGCAGTGTGATCCTGCACAGAAGAACATATATAAAAGTGCACCAATATTTGGCCAGTATTATATTGTCAAGAAAACTGGAATACTTCATGTTGGTGATCCTGTTTATAAGATAAGTTACTAAGTGAAGGAGTCAAGGCGTTGGTAAATGACCAGATGGCTTGTTATAATCAAGAGAATAGGAAAAATAGGAGCACTTACTTTGAAATTGGTGAAGTCTTGATTTTTGCATAGTACAAAGGTAAATCTACAGTCAGTTCATTTGATTAAAAAGAAGAAAAATCCAGATAATGTAAACTGTTTCTTATTGCTTCATAGAAAAAAACCCAGAAATCATTACTCGTGGAGTGATTTTCTCACCTGAAAGCTGAGCAAGAGTACACAGTTAAATAGTTTCATAATTTTGATAATAAGCATTTATCTCTATCTTAAGAGCATTTTACATTAGTGGTCACTCTGGAAAGTAGTCAATTTACCTGTCATTATGATGATTCATAGATTCTAACACATATTTGTGTAATTGCAAGGCTTTTGAGATTTTGAGTCTAGCTTCTTCAGTGAAGATAATGTGATAAAGAGATAATGCTGCTAGTGTTAGCAGAGAGGTCCTAGATGGTTAAAGGAGACTGTTTTGATGGCAGTATCTCTGTTTTATATGAGTAGAGACCATATAGTGTATCAGAAGTGTTTGACATATATGTGTAACTGTGGTAATAAAGAAGAATGAAGCATGTAATGAAGTTGTTTTTTTTTAAGTCAGACAATACATCATTTCCCTTTACAGTTGTACTAGTATATTTTTCTCTCTTCCAGTCCTAGATGGTATATCATTATTGTAAATGAGTTCCTGCTTGTAACATAATGTTATCTATTCAGTTCCTGATGCTTTCATAAGCATTGTCATATGTGGAATTTTATAAACAGACAAATCCATGCTGGACTAGTATGTGTCCATTAGAGGGCACCATAGTACCTCAGATGGGAGCTCTGGTCAGTTACAGAGAAGAAGAAACCCTTGGAGCACTTTGCCACAAAGAGCTAAAACCAGTATGACACAACTCTGATGATACCTTAGTCATTTAAACAGTGCATTAATCTGAGAAAAAATTTTCCTGAAGACAAATAGAATTCCAAATACCATTTTGCTGAAGTTTTTTTCTTTGATAACAAAATAGTCATGTCTTAGAGATTTTGAGTTAATGAAAGTATGTACTTAACGGCCATGTGAAGCGGGTAACGATACTCTCTCACTGCTTTATTCCCTAATTCAAGGAAAATGCATGTGTGTTGTATCAGGGGGAGTGACTGTGCCCTGAGGTGACACACTTTACAAATACTCAAGAAGCTTTGATGGGATACGTGCCAGAAGGAAAACACCAGTTACCCACAGGGCAAGAGGAAACAGTTGTGAAATATGTCTAAATGTAACAAGCGTTCCCTTGACCCTTTAGCTCCTTTTTGAAGTCATAATCTTCAAGAAGTTGTCACTGGTTTTAGTCAGAGAGTATCAATTGTGGGTTTATAAACCATAAGCAATGCTATGATGACCATGTAATATGAGCACTCTCTTTGTTTAGAGGTCACCATTCGGACAGTCGTAAGTTTTATTGATGTTAAGTAGAAAAAGCTGAAAATCCTTCAGGTAATTCGGTAGTTACTGTGGAACAAGAATTGTTTAAATATTATTTAATCTGAAACATGCTACCTTAGACCTTGTCCTAAGAATAGGATCATATAAATGAACCTAACAAGGAGAAGTTATAAATGAGCTATTCAGTTGTCTCTGGGGAAAAAAATAAGAGTCCAAGAAATACATAAATAATTCTAATAAAGAGTGCTCAGCATTTATTTACTTTTTCAAAAGCAGGTCTTTCAAATCAGATCTAAAATGAGAGAATTCCAGTCTTCTGTTTCTCCTCACTTGCAACCGTTATTCAGAAGTTCAGAACGCTAGTCTTTAAAGATGCTGTTATAGCATTTGGCATACCCCAGGGAGTTCTTCCATGAACCATGATTTCTCCATTAGCCAGTAACCTAAGCCAAAAGTATCCAATTGGGATAGTGTTCATCTGCTGAACAGTTGAGTTTTTATGCACATTCTCTGAGAAATCCTGCTTTGTGGGGTATACCGGTGAGCTAAAATGTTGTTGTGACTCCAGACCATCTTGTTCCAGCGTCATTACAAACTGAGTCTGAATGTATGGATCAGCATCCCCACACACCCTTTTGCAGGTTACTAGAATAAAATCCAAGACAAACCTACTGCACATTTAATTAACAAGACAAACTGCTGAGCCAGGCATGTTTGTCACTCATTTAGACCAAGCAAATACACAATCCACATTCAGCCTGTAGTTGGCCGAGAGAGTTCATCATATTTAGTCAGAACGGAGAGTGGCACAACAGTGTGAAATATCTCGCAAAGCTGACAGGGGTTTAGCCCACCCTCTGTAGGGTCAGAGCTATGGCAGTCATATCTCAGCTTTGCCTTTATCTGAAGCTTTCTCCACACCTTTCACTTCAGTTATTAGTGTCTGAAGTCACGAAGAGCAGTCCCTGAATCCCTCAGCTAAAGATATATAATCACAAAATTTAAGTGAAGTACACCAAGCTTTTGAGTATAAAGAGGTTAATGCCTTGAAGAATTGGAAGCTATATTAAAACTCTTTAAAGAAACTATAATGAAACTATCACTATGCATAGCCTCCTCTCCTGATCAGTGTACTACATCTAAAAATGACATAAGTTATCGTACCATGATATACTAACAGCCAGAGTGATGTGAAAAAAGCACACCTTTTTTAATTCTATGACTTTAAGCATATATATATATATATTTATATATATATATATATGAATGAACATTTGGCCTTTACCAGGTCCCAAAAGTGGTTAAATCTAACCTTGGGTGACAAACACAGAACAGATTTCACTATCTCATCATTTAACAGAAAATAAGCCATCATGCAAAAGCCATGTTGGGAAAAGTATACACACCCCATGGTTCATTGGCTTGTAGAATCACCATCAGCTGTAATATCACATCATCGCTTTGGTCTGTTGATGTTTGAGGGCATTTGTTTATGCACAGTTCACTTAGGGTCCCATCAAAGCATCTCAGTGCAGTTGAGGTCTGGACCTTAACTTCATCATCCCAAAACCTGGATGCTTCTCTTTCTCAGCTATTCAGTTGTAGATTTGCTAGTGTGTTTGGGATTATTTCCCTGTTGCATGACCCAGTTTCAGCCAAGCTTTAGCTGTTGGACAGATGGCCTCACATTTGCCTCTTAAATACTTTGGTATAAAGAGGAGTTCATGGTTGACTTAATGACTGTAAGGTACCTAGTTACTGCAGCTGCAAAATGAGCCCAAATCATCACACCTCCATCCACTATGCTTGGCAGTATGAAATGTTTGTGGTGATATGCTGTGTTTGGTTTTTTCCAAACATGGTGTTGTGCATCACAACCAAACATCTCCACGCTAACATTGTTTCAGAAATCTTGTGATTTGTACAGACACAACTGTTTAAACCTAAGCTGTGCTACTGTGTTCGTTTTGGAGAGATGGGGCTTTTTCCTGGCTGCCCTCCGATGAAAGCCATACTTGTTCAGTCTTTTTCTGATCCTAGAGTCATGAACTTTAACGTTTAACATGTGAACCAAAGCCAGTAGACCCTAAGATGTAGCTCTTGGATTCTTTGCAATCTCTCTGAGCATTATGCAATCTGACCTTGGAGAGAATTTGCTGGAACACTCCTGGGAAGATTGACAACTGTCTTGAATGTTCTCCATTCACAAATAATCCTTCTCATTGTGGAATAATTTCAAACTGTTTGGAAGTGAGCTTATAACTCACAACAATTGCTTCTATTAGATGACTGCTGTCCTTTCTCCTTGACATGGTATCTCCACAAACCTGAATGATCCAGACCACCAAAGTGTTAAAAGTTCTGCTTTTATAGACATGGTCACACTGCCAGATGATCAACTAATAAAGTGCATTTGAGCCGCAGTACCTGGCTGCTAATTACCCTCTTAATTCCAGTGGAAATATTGAGGATGTACTTACCTTTTCCCACAAGTCTTCTGCATTTTGGCGTACTTTTGTTGAATAAATAGTGACAGTGAAATCTGTTGAGTATTGTCTAAGGCTGGATTCGTCTAATTTTAGAAGTTGGTGAGGACCAGACGACTGTTATTTATATTTTGATATGTGAAGACACAGAGGATGTGCTTTCTTTCTCACATCACTGTATATCTCAAAACCATAGCTTGGTTTAACTTGTAGAGCATTGGAAAATGGCTACAAGGCCTCAAAGTGGATGACAAGTATGCCTTAAATAGAAGACTGTAAGTTGGATACCAAAGCTTATTTGTTTGAGGGACACTGTCCTGAGACGGTACTGAAGAATTTTTTCACTGCTTTGAGCTCTGTGCAGTGATCTCTGTGCAGTGACTCTCTAAATCCCAAAGTGAGAAAGAATTCAAGGTAACTCTTGCATTTACTTTTCAATGTGATCCACAAATTGTATAATGTAAAAATGGTTCTGAAACTTTAAGTGTTTATTTTCAAATGTTTTCTCTCACCATGTCTGGCAACCATCCAAGGCTGAGGTGAAAATATATCTCTGTACTCAAAAAAGAAGTGTGCAGTGAGCATACCATAGTTCAATTCCTAAAACCCCATCATTAACCTCTTCCTATTGACTGAAACACAGTCAGTCTGGTCTCAGCTTGTCTGGAAAATGCAAACATTCCACTTGGTATGACCACCTAGTCAAGTGTAGTTTAATGAGAGGATAGACACAGTATGTGAGTAAAGATATTTCTTCAGTAAAGAAATGCACTATCTGGGCCTCTGTCTTTCTGAGCTAAGATTTGTGAAAACAACAACAACAACAACAACAACAACAACAACAAAAACACTTAAAATCTGGAAACATGTGGGGAATCATTTGCTGATGCTGGTGACACTTCATCAGTAAAATAACTCATTCATGTTCCAATGAAATGATTCAATGAAATATTACACAAATTTGACTTAAAACACAGATTAACACATATTATGATATTGCATTATAATTAATTGTGCATAAAATGGAAGGGGACATTAAGTATGTCTGCACATGGATTCTTGTTGTATTTTCCTACTTTTAAATGATCATTTACTTCGAAATATGGGCTTCTACTTTGTTGAAAATGGTGAGAATCTTGTGGGCTCCTCCATAACATGGGTTTTGATTCAGTCATAGTCCCCAGCTTACTGCAACTTTCAACGGAATGATTGTGGCTTTGAGACAAACCCCACATCTCTGTATTCTTTTTTTAGTTTTTTTTTTTTTTTTTGAGTTAAAACTTTGTATTTGATGTGTTTGTTGAATAAGTGCAATTTTGACTATATATATATATATATATATATATATATATATATATATATATATTTATATATGTTGGCTTCAAAGAATCATGTTTATGAAACATGCATTCCTTGTTCACATAGAATTTCCATTTTTAAACTTGTTTGGATATAACATAAGAATCTCTGCCGTGCAATAATTACCAAACCACAGTCCAAAATAAGACCTACATCTGAAGAAACTTCACGCTGCATGCAGATCAGGAATCAAAAGACGTGGCACAGGATTTTTCAGGGTACATTTCTTAAACAACATTATTTCCTGAACATTCACTGTTGATAGGTTAAGTGATAGAACTTTTGGTCATGAAGTAAATCTCCTTTAATTTTTAAGTAACACTTGTTGAATCATGCATGTACCTGAGCATGCTTTACAACTGTCAAATGTCAGACTTCTTCACTTTTGACTTGATAAAACTGCTCTTTGGCTTTCTGCTGTTGTCCTTGCTTCTTTTGGGAGAGTTCATCTTGGATTTGAGATTCAGAGGTTTCTGGGGCCCTTTACCGATCTTTTTAGTCTTCTGAAACCAGGTGGCTGGTTTCGACAGTTTTGAAGGTTTTGTTGATTTTATTGGTTTGGTTTTTTGTCCTTTAGAAATGCCCTTCATGGTGACTTTAGGCAGGAGAGGCTGTTTTTTCCTACCTTTCTCAACAATACGTTTCTTGGTTTGGGTCATTGTTTTCTGATTGAGAGGAACAGTTTTTGTTACCTGAGAACGTCCTGTGGCAATCTTGACTTGAGCCTTGTCCGTAGTCATATTCTTAATTTTCTTTTGTAGTTTTTTGGTTGGCATAGTTTGGTTGAGGGCTTTCTGGAAAACTGTAGTACGTGAAGCTTGGGAGGGCTGGCCTGTGACAGGTGGCTTGGTGGTGGTAAATTTGATTTTTTTTAGTGGAGGTCGTGTGGGTTTTTCATTTATGTCCAGCACAGTTACTGAAAATACACAGAGGGTTTTTTTTAATCCATTAATTCAGTTCAACCTCTGCCAATTCTCTTCCAACATACACTTGTATACATCTGTATAGAGGACACCTCTACACACATCAAAGGTCTACCTGTTTGCTTAGAAACCCTTCTGCCTATATTTTTTAACAACATAATCCAACATTTTAGGATTATAGAAGGATAAACAGGTTGTTAACAGCACTATAAACAGATAACATATATAAAAGACCAACCTCCCATTCCATTCTGCTTCAGACAAATTGCCATTGCATGAAAGTACAGAATATTTCTTTCTATCCCATAATAGAAGTTGGCGGCATTTATATTCAAGATTAATTTTGTCTTCAAAGACTGGCTAAAAGAATTTCTTTTTTTCTTTTTTTTTTGGGTAAATCAACCACTGATGTTTAAAAATACTCCCAACAGCTACAGCACATAATCTTGTGTAGTTAACACATTAAGCCCAAAGGAAAATAGCATTTGGAACTGTTAAAACTAGAAATATATCTTATGGAAACCCTGTTTAACCTTAGACCTGTCACTGACCATAAGACAAGGCCAGTACAGAGTGACTTACATTCTCTGGGTACAAATGGCATCTTTTTCCCTTTGACCTTCACAGGAAGTGGTTTATACTTGCATTTTCCTGGAGGTGCTCGTCTATAAGCAGAGGTAATGGAAGGGAAGGAACAGATGTGAAATTTTTCACATACGTTGCAGCAGCTCCCTAGAAATTGTAAGAACTCTAACAAAAAAAAATACAGCTTGCAAACTGTACGTAACATCCCTGACTGAAAAAATATCCATGACCACTGATTTCATAAACACTAGTTAATCCAGTACCTGACACTATAATGCGTGCTCACTATTAGTATTAAAAGTAATATCACCATATGCCATGGCATTGCACTCATAAGGAAATGGCACCAAGGAACACTACTGTAAATCAATTCATAAATCATACGGCAGGATTTATAAAAGAACAATAGGTTCTGCGGGGCTTTTTTGGCGTACTGCTGGGGAACAGGACTCAGCTGTGACCATGGTATGGTGAAGAGATTATACCGATTGATTTCAAATGTGCAGATAAGCCAGCACAAATATTCAAAAACAGCCCTATCACTGGGAACCCTCAGAATATCCAGAGAAAATCTGCCTCAGAACATTTCAAACTGATAATATCTTATATAAATATCAAATCAGAAAGTACATGAATCTTGAATAGATCTCATCTTGAATTTAAGTTTTTGAATGATGAATTTAAAATATTAGATTTACATTCATAGCATGTAAGATTATCATAAAATGCTTTATTTCACTGATAAGGTAAATATTGTTATGATTATTTTGGGTTAATTTGAGGAGTAAATATAGCTTCAAGCTCAGGAGCATATAATTCTCCATGCTTTGCAGAAGCAGAGAAGAAAGGCCATTTGGCTGATGTACAAGCCAGAGATTCCAGATCTCCAAGGAAAGAATGCAGGCCATGTGATTCTTTAAAATGACTTCAACAGTAAAGACCCTCTACATCACAGGGCATGGTGTCATATCTGCAAAGCAAACTTGGCCACACATGGGAATGTTTACACTCCAGTGTGTTTGCTAATCCAGTTCAAAAATGATTTGACATGGTCGTGAAAAGGATCCTGTGGTTTCTGTATGTGCCCAAGTAGACATTAAGCACAGAATTTCATAAGCTGGAAACATAACATCAAAGATTAACTGGTCGTTTTGTTAATAAAGCATTTTTCATGCTGTGACAAAACAAGACCCTTGGCAAAAGTAGTGGTGGATTGTTTTAGCGTCGTGCACCCCTGCTCTTTCCTCCTTTTAAGAGGACTAAGGTTTTCTACTAAGTTAACAAATTTCCTTTAATAGAATTTTCCAACCTGTGACATATGGCAAAAAAGAACAAATCTCATGTCCCAGCCCTTTCTCTGAAGCCAAAGGTAAACAAACAGATAATGACTTATGTCAGACAGATAGCTTTTCTTGCAGAGATCATTGCTCACCACCTAGTTTTCTTACTTCACTGTGGATATGTACTAGCTACTGATGGGGGGGGGGGGGGGGGCAGTGGTGACAGTGTCTTTCATTTGTAGATTCACACTGTAAAACAGCTGGCTCAAAAATATAATTGCTATCACAATTAAAACTTCCACTGCCGTTATTTTTAAATGCCATATTTACAAAAAGCCAGCCTTGAGAATTAAACATCACAGTCACTCACTCACAATGACTTATGAGTACAGTCTCTTTGTTTTCACATTTCCAATCACCGCAAACTATACAAATGATACTTTACCTAGATGGATCCATAAATTTGTAGATTGTGCCGAAGGGAGACATTGCACTTGGGTATGAGGTGGCAAGAAAATACAGTTCTCCTATATATAATAAAAAGGACAGAAAAAAATGGTCAAATAAATTCCATCTGCTGCAGTGCAGTTGCAGATGCAGGTGCAGCACACTTGAAGACAACATACCAGCTTCATCCTCAGCAAATGAGATGATAAACTTGTGGTGATGATTGATCAGTCCAGGGAAGGAGCAGGTTACGGCATCACCCATGCAAACATTTCTTTCTTTCCAGGTTCCTGTTTTCTTATCTTCCTGTAAGGCCATCAGCCGTCTAGTTCCCGAACAAAAGTAAATGGAGCCATGCAAGCTCTAAACTGACTTACATAGCACTTTTTAAACTTTCTAACAGTTTTCATAGAAAGTTTTGGTAACATGTTGGGATATTTTATTACTTTTTATCTTCTCAGATATTCTAACATTGGCATAATTTTTCATATGTCCTTAATAAAGAAGAATGAGTTATTGTCTTCAAATGGTATTAAAAAATAGAGCAAAATAGTATAGTCAGTTGAATAGTCTACAACACTGAATGGTCTATAGTCATCTTGAATACTGTGATTCCTTACAGTAAACGAACAAAAAGAGTGGGAGTGCCATTTTGTAAATTATTACTTAGAATATTTTTGTAAGAGTCCTCATTCATACCCACTCATGAAGTCTCCAAAGATGTAAAGGCCATTGAGGTTGGGTGATTCACAGCCCCTGTACACATATCCTCCTGTCACTGACTTCCCCACATGATGACTATAAGCAAATATGGGAAGAATGTCATCTGTCAAAACAAGGAGAGATCTTTAAACACATGATGAGATGGCTCAGTTATGCTTTGTATGTCACAGAGTAAAGTGATAAGAATGTGTACTTTAACAATACAATTATATCAGTGGGTGCAGCAATTACTGTGACATTACTAAAAGTCCTCAGAAGAAAATGTACATGTGTCTTCCCTCCCTCCACAATTCATTGACTGAATACAGTCAGGAACCAAGCTTTTTAATGTTAGCTTCTGCTGATTTACCTAATGAAGAGTTTTGACACAGCTTCATGTCAAAACACTCAAATCCCTCTCTCGCCCTCCACCCGTAGTTTCCACCTTTTACAATAATGTCAATCTCTTCATATCGATTCTGGCCCACATCACCACAGAATATCCTCCCTCTCCCATACTGGGTAACTGGATCCCCCCGATCCACGGAGCATCGCCACATGTTCCGCACACCATAGGCGTAAACTTCAGGCCGAGCATCTGGGTCTCGTATGAAAGGATTGTCGGGAGGAATCCGATATGGTTTTCGATCCCTACCGCTACCATCCACATTGATGCGGAGCACTTTCCCCAACAGGGCACTCCTGAGCTCAAAAAACAAAGAAGTTACCTGTAGAAAATGTAATTTTTTTTCATGCTGAACATCCCGTATGGGCTAACAATCTTGAAATAACAGGGACTGAGCACTTATTATCTTTTAGAATTGCTCTGCTACTATAACGTGTAGAAAATTAAATGGATTCCTTGATATAAACTGCTTGTGATTCAGAAGTGAATTCTCACTTGTTTTGTGCATTTCCAAACTTTCCAAAAGGATCTCCTGCTTTTCCACCATCTCCAGTAAAGATGTACAGGTATCCATCTTGGCCAAACAAGAGCTGTCCACCATTATGGTTTGCTGCAGGCTCCTCAATCTCAAGAATAACTCTGAAAATGAGACATTAGAATGTTTTTACAAAGTGCCACTTCAGGATGAAATTCTACGGTGCACATTCACAGTCTATATCATCCGCACAATCATTTAATGATTTATGTATTATTTATTGCAAATAATCTTCAAGACAGATGTGAGTGTTTTTGTAAGTCATCAGTATCACTGATGAAAGTGCTATTCAGCTCTTGTACTGGTGGTACTGGTTGTACGGGTTGCCCATGCATCATCCTCTCTGGATCAATAGCCCTTACCTCTCAGAGTTATGGTCTGCCCTGTTCATATCATGGGTGGACACTTTCATCTCACTAATGCGGATCTTCTCCAGCTTGCTGTTCATCAGGATGGAGTAATAGATGAAAAAGCGTCCATTATCACGATAGTGTGGATGGAAAGCTAAACCTAAGAAGCCTCTCTCATCTCCCAGCCAGGGTGTGGTCAGCACTTCTCCACTCATGTCAAGGAATGGTTGTTCCACACGGCTTCCATCACCCAGGAACACCCATACAAAGCCCAACTGCTCGGCCACAAACATCCGGTGGGTGTCATCACCACTGTGGAGCATCAGCACTGGGTTCCTCAGACCATTTGCCACCTCCATGAGGCAGAGCTGCAAGCAACCCTTTGGGTCTTCCACCACTTTGCCTAGGTTGCTATACAAGTCAGTGTTCTTGAGCACGTTGGGGTAGCAGTAGTCTTGGTCTGCCAAGTTGATCAGGTTACAGAACCTGGATCGGTCCTTCTCACAGGACTCCTGCAAGACTTTGCTGTCGGTCAGGTACTTGACCACAGAGTGACACTTGGTATGGAATTCAGAGCAGTAACTGAAGCAGAGTCCTGGGAGATGGCGTATTGGAGTGTAGGGATCCTCTGCATCATACAGATGGGCAGCATAAGGCGAACACTCCTGTAAAGTACACAAGGCAATGACAAAATTATCACTGATAATTTACAATGCAAGTTCGAATGAAGAAGAATGAAGAATGAAGCTGAATTAACACTGTATGCATAATGTAATGCATAGCTGAGTTGTTCCAACAGTTGTGTCATTCTTAGTTCTATATGCTGAGAAAACTCCTAACTTATATTTGAAAACACAAGGGGTAAATATGATCAGTAAAAAAAAAAATAAAAAAATCAGTATTTGTACAGGAGAACAGCGTACCATCCTGGGTTGTAATTTTAACCTGTTTTTCCTTTACAGCCAAATAATCTTCAACACTAAAATCTTGAATTCTTGCCTTGAGATCTAACTTCCTACTTGAAATATTGTGTGATCTTTTGATCATTTCAATGTAGAACACAGTGAACTCCTTTACTTCTTATTGTAAGACACTTAAACTTCCTCCAACAGAAAATCACAGTGGATGATAATGAGAAATCCGAATATCATATTTACCTACTCTCTCATTCAGCAAGTGAACTTAAATGCCTACCTCAGCAAACAATACTGGGAACAGTTAAATTCATCCATCAATGTCCATGAGTCACTGATGAAAACCATTGGAACAACCATTGGAGCAAGCATTATTTTCCAAAGTCGGTACATACACTAATAAGCATACAACATTAAAACAGCTCTAGACAAATGTCCATTAAAAAAAAAACAGTGGTATGGATTTTAGTATTTAGTATGGATTTTTAGGATTTTATTCAGGTGTATTAACACTAAAAGGCCCAGAGAGTTTGTTAACTGCCTTGATACAGTGGAGCCAAAATGACCCCAAATGTAAACTTGTGTTTTGCAATCAATTTCTGAAATAAAAATCAACATTTATGTTGTTGTCAAATTTCACACTGTTTATGTGACTTTGCACAAACAGAACTGCGTAAAGGTCGGTTTTGCCAAAGTATTGGCGGTCTAAGCCAATTAATCATCCGTTTTAACTGTTAATGTAAACGCTTTTCTAAAATAATGTTTTTTGCACATTAGTTTCCCACAGCTGATGCACTCGATGCTGCCCTTCTCTTTTGTACACTTATCACAGTAAACTCCTTTTTTTAACTGGTTCGTCCAGTACATGAGTGCACCGAGCGCAGCTCTTCTTCAGCTGTCTGTCCTGCAAGTGCCCTTGCGAGTTACAGAGGAAGAACACAGTATGTGCATAGTGCAAATGACAGTTCTACATGGGGTCGTTTTAATCCCAGCGGATCATCTAAGGTTACAGAAACTTGAATAAAGACACGTTTGAAATCATTAAACACTGTTACTCTGTGGAATTTGTGTCTGACATGTAGCCTAAGTGCACATACCTGGCACATAATGTCTTTCACCAAGTCAGCACAACGTTCATACCCCTGGTCATCCAGTAAGTCCATTATATCCCAGTACCTTTCAGCAATTATGTTGTCCGTTTTTTGATCACAGCAACCAAATTTCTCGTAATGGTTGCAAAACTCGAGATGGTATAGGGGTTTGAAAGGTGGTCGATAATCCAAACATTGCGGGTGACCAGAGGCGCACCGCACAAATATTAGCAAAAGGAGTAAAAAACCGGTTAAGATAACTTTCCGTGAGAGACACGATACGGGGAACGTCTGGTCCCATTCTACCTGTGCACGCGTGAAGCTATCTTTCTGACAGCTTGCGGTTTCATTACCGGGAGAGTTCTTCTGTCCCGGCATTTTGCCGTGTGCTTAAGAAAGAGCTTAACTGTTTGCTCTTATATATATGCCTCTCTCTCTCTCTCTTTCTGTGTGTGTGTGTGTGTGTGTGTGTGTATGTGCGTGCGTGCGTGCGTGTGTGTGTGCGTGTGTGTGTGAGTGAGTGAGAGACAGAGAGAGAGAGTTTGTACATGTGTCTGTGGTAGCGTGTCGAAGGCTGTCACTGCGCGCGCGTTCTCCCCTTCCCTAGACCGCATGGGATCGTGCGTGTGCATGTGTAAAGAAGAGTCATCTGTTACGGAGCTTTGCAGGAGGCTGAAATGTGTGGGTTATACCGTATCTGGAATTTATTCCAAGTCGGCATATATAAGTAACAATACAGAGCTGCTATATTTGGATAAAGTTGTTTATTATGCTATTATTATTATTGTTGTTGTTGTTGTTGTTGTTGTTGTTGTTGTTGTTGATGATGATGATTTTATTCGTAGTAGTAGTTGCGAAATCAATGCATTTAAAAGACTCTTAAGCAATATCCCCCGAAAAACACTGAGGTGCACGTATTGTAAGCCATATTCTGTGTTCACAAATAGGCCATGGATATAAATTTATATTTATTTAACGAAACTTGTTTTGAAAAGAAATGTTTCGAGCACCAGCATATAAACAATTGGTTACGTCGACTCACTTTAAGTGAAGTTTATGGCTTTACGTGATTCTCTTACATTGCACCACACTTACTTACATCGTATGTTTTGCATGCAATTTGTCTCATATGTTTTGCTCCAAGTTCCAGGAAAGGCTCGGTTTGGAAGCAACTTTGGCCCAGGATTTATGAAGTGGAAACGGCGATAAGAGTCAGTGGCAACACACTATGAAACTGATCAAATATCGGTTTGTTGAACCTATTCGTAATCATTGCTGAAAATGTTTTAATTGGTTTTAAAAAGCCTATATTTATTTTAAAGTTAATTGGAATTTGGAAGACTATGTGTGAATAACATTTTAGCTGTTTTTTGCAAGGCTTCACTGTTGTAAAATAACAACTCAGCTTCATGTACCAACACACTGCAATATAACCGAGTTGTTATTACGTATACGCTCAATCTAAACCTCTAGTTTCGGAAATCTGTCTCTGAAATCTAAAGAGAGCGTGTAGATGCGCACACACTCCACATGCGAACACTGCCGTAATTACAGCCTTCATCATTTCTTTGACAGCTTGGGGCCGTTAATCAGTTGTCTGTCGCTACAACACATAACTTTGTACTTCAAGGTTTTCAGGATTTGCATACGACCCTTCTTTCTCTGCATGAAGGTGGTAACATCCCGTGAGTCAAGTTTCTACATGAGTTTATTTTATTGTCTTATATAGGCTTAGAGTTTTATAGGTTAAGGTTAGGTTGAGAGTTATGGTTATCGTTATTTAATGGTGGCAAAAGTATAATCAAACACACTAAAGGCTGATTTATATTTCTGAGTAGGCATAAATATAAATCGGCCTTAAGAGGTACGTAGATACATAAGGTTTAGTAAGTAAATTCACATTGCGATGATGGAGATTACATTTCAGATTAACTTGTGTTTCATCTATGATTTTTTTGTTTACTTCGTTTTGCATCGTTTGTAAGATATTCATTCGAAATGTTTTATGCGCTGTTTTACAATGTTTCTGCAATTAGTGAGGTTTACTGTACGCTGCATAAAAGCATAAACAGCAAGACTCCACAACTGAATTTAACTGAAGTGAACTGAACCGGACCGAAATGAAATTGAAATGAAGCTGAACAGAAATTAATTGTAATCGAACTGAATTTGATTCAAATTGAGTAAAACTGCCAAAATTCTAAATCATTCACTATTATAGGCTACATTAATTCATGCACTAATATTCCAGTGCTACGCAGAGGTGGCAAAAGTACACACATTCTTTACTCAAGCAGAAGAACAGATACTTGTGTAAAAAAAGACCCTGATAAAAGTAGAAGTACTGATTCAACTTCTTTACTCAAGTAAAAGTGAAAAAGTACAAGCTTTGAAATGTACTCAAAGTAAAGAAGTAAAAAGTAGCCATTTAAAGAACATTTCTACGGGCTGTTTCTGTGCTAAGTTAACTGAACCTCACGCCATATTAACATAATTCGAAGACTATTAAACCATTCTAACCTCAAATAAAATGAAAAAACAATATACTGAAAATAATGAACATTAACTTCGCTCCAGTGTGCAAATCAGTTTTCAATGTCAACAACAGAACTGGAAACATTATGGTCAACATGAGAAAACACTTCAGGTCTGATTAAGCCCTAAACGCTTATGTTAGAAATTCCCTTATCTCTACAGGGCTATCGACGAACATTTCTCTTAAATAAGGCCGTGTCTTGCTGCTCTGAATCTGCTCTGTCGGCAATATTGTCTGGTTCACTTTCATCCATGTAGCTACTAGTTCTCCCTGACAGGAGTCCCTGTCACGGACATCCTATTCAATAGATGCCTGTTCTCCGCGGTCGAGTCTCCCTTTCTTGTCTGTTTCGTCTCGTTCCATCTTTTACGTAATTTTCGTCTTGTTACGTCTGTCGTGCGTGATATGCACCGATGAATACATCAAGAGATCGTCTTTTCTATGTCTTACTCTCCCATTCATTTAGGTTGAACTCAGTCTTGATGTTGGGAAGGCGCGCAATAATGCAAAATGAAAATAATCGATAATGCCCCTCAAATGCATTAAAAATAAAGTAACGAGAGTGTTTTGATATGTAACGAATAGAAAGTACATAAATTTGTGTTAGAATGTAGGCGGTAACAATAAAAAGTTGTCAGAAAAATAAATAGGCCTACTCAAGTAAAGTACAGATACCTGAAAACTCTACTAAAAGTAAAGAAGTATTTGCGCTTCGTTACTTCCCACCTCTTGTGCTACGTTACATACTGTGATAATGTTGACAGAGAAACGAGAAAGAAAACAGTGATATCAGAAGATAAGATGTCTATTTTATGTTAAGCTCATGGAGAAATAAAACTATTTTTATGTAAGTTTTATGTATCTTTTACTTTTACATGTATAGAACATTGTTTTTAACATTTTAAATTATACAACACATTTCCTTGGATTCTATTTCCTTCGACCTTCTATTTAATTGCACCAAAAAGTGATTGCCACTGAAATTACAACAAGTATTTATGTGTACCTTACTGACTAATGTGTTACTAATGTGAACTGTTCAAAAACTGCACTAAAATGTGAAAGCACTGCAATTGCAGGAAAACTCAAACTTGGCTCCAGTAGATGGCACTAATTGAACAATACGGTTAATCTTTCCGGCAGAGCACACAGCCTCACCTTCAACCACCAACACATCAGAAACAAAACGTGTTTTTACTTAGACTAATGCACAACAGCATGCAGAGTAACCGCTTATTACCACTTTGTATATTACTTTTGTTAGTTCCTGTACTAATCATGTGTTTTTCTTATGATGGAAGCATTTATTTTTGCTGTCTTAAACTACCCTGAGTTACAGGCTACGACTCAACTTTAAATTCCTATAAAGATATGAGCAAAAAGGCAGAGGTGTGGAAAGCTGTCAGCTTGCAAGTTTATTTGGTGGGTAATATGACTCTCTCAGAGGAATGGGTTAACCTCTCCAGCTAAATTCATCTATAGTTCTCAACTGTCCATGATAAATATGACTTTATATGTGAGAGGTCGGATGACTTTTATAGTACAACTGTGATTACTGAAGGAGGCATTGAATATGGATCCTGATAGAGCGTTAGACTTAAATTTTAAAAGGTTAGGTTTAAGACTCCCATGTTAAGTCAGTATTGTCAGTTATCAAAAAAGTGATAAACAGTTATTTAGTTAATTAACATCTTGGAAATCTTGAAGATTTTTTTTAATCTACATGATTAAGAATGTAGTCTACACGATTGCGATCCTCTGACACAAACTTTATTGCCATAAGTAAGGAAGCACACTGAAGCAGGTGCTTAAGCAGGTGAATGCAGTAGAGAAGTCTGGTAGAGTATCTGATGGTAGTTGGTTCTGTCTGTCCAGTAATTTTTGGCTTTAAAAATCTTGGAAGGATGTATTAAATAATGATAAGGTGTAACTTCTGTTAAATGAGAATGCATTTTCAATAAAACATTGTATCATTACAAGTCATTCTTGTTCACCATTTACCTTTCCATTGAAAAATTTGATCCCATCGTTATCCAGAAAAGAGTGCTGCTATTTTGGCATAGTCTGAAAGAAACACAGCTGGAAGAAAGTGGGAATAGTTTTAGAGAATTGAAAATCTCTACTTTTTTGTGAGAATGCTAGTATCCAAACCTTGCAGGCTTCATACACAATAATCAGTTTCATGACATTTAGCTGACCTACTGAGGTATCAGTCTACTTAGGAAATTGGTTACCTCATGATGAAAGAAATATTTTACATTGAGAATGTTTTTTATTATAGTAAAAGAGTGAAGTAAAGTTTATTCAGTGTTTTGGATTAAACAACATCCACTGATTACTTTGTGTCAAGTTTTTATGGGTCTAAATTACAGGCTCAAGAGGTCCAGAAGTAGGATTACAACAGACAAAGACTTAAATCAAACAAGATTTAGCACACAGAGCTTTACAAGGGCAATTGTCACTCTTTTTTCACACACCTGTGTCATATTCTACACTGCTTACAAGTGTGAGAGCCATTATGTTGTATGTTTTTTTCAAACCATAAATGTTTTCGTTTGTTTCAAAACACATTGGGACACTGCCTACTGTCATCAACACCTAAAAGGACCACACCAATATTATTATATATTTTATATGCACTTTTTAAATGTTGCTAGTAAGGTGACTTTTTCAGATAGTGTTCATCATGTTTCTGAATAGAAGTGGACGGTATTTTGTTAATGTGTGAAGCACATTTATTGCATTGACATATTTATTGAGAGTAGTTAATCCTAATTGTGCTTTTACCAGCTATAATATTTTTACTTTTCTGAAGCAAACATGCTTGTAGTTGTGATTACCGTAGCCCTGGCTCATTGTTGTACTGGCTAAATATAAGTAAATCAAAATGTTACATTAATCTCCATTATCTGTGAAAGACAACAACATCCGAAATTTAGAATTTAGTTTGATTGGTGGAAAACATTGTGACATAAACTGGAAGTTTAAAGCTCTGCTTACTGTACTGTAAGGTATGACTTAAAATCAAACCGTCATGAGTTCAAATAGGTGCATAGCTGTTTCATAAACACTGTATGAGAAATATCTTTAAATTATTTTATTGCAAATATTGCTCCAATAACGGTGATAGGCTCAAACAGCAAGGTGCAAGTGTTTCAGGAGATCAATAATTATATGAAATCATGTAGTGTAATAAGACCAAAAATGTTTGCATTGATAATATTATCCTCTTGACTCAATCAGCTAGTAATGCACTGCGACATGAATTCGTCAATCCTCTTCAGCTCCGTCTTCTACCAGACGAATTTCTGAAAAAAACAAAAAAACAAAAAACAAAAAACAAACAAAAAAAACATGATCATATGATAATGCTTTTGAGCTGAATGTTAGATGGAAATCTGTTTTGTAAGCATTTATCCACTAGTTGGCACCAAAGGGCAGTTATACCGTCTGCTATATCTATGCTTGGGCTTGTGGAGGCTGTCTCCTCAATGGAGGTGATCACGTTAGTCCGTTCAGACACGTTGTTTGGCCCACTTGTATTCAGGGAAGATGGTTGTGTGCTCTGGATGCATTCAGACAACTCAGAGATACTCTCACAGGTTTCACCTTCTCCAGTGTCTAGAGGTGCACTGTTCTGACTTTCTGGGTGACCTGGGTATGAAGGCGGCTCTTGGCTGTCAAGGTGCTGTGTGTTCCCTGGACTCTCAGAGGGAAGCATATTGGGAACCTGGTAGTTCGGACTGTTGACTGCCTCCTCGTAGGTGGGAAGAGGCACGGGAATACCATCCACTACAAGGAAGTTTGGGCCCCGGGAATCCTCCTGTTGTTCACTGAGGAAAGGGATATGACTAATTGTTAGTGTACTATTTTCAATCATATACCCAAAAGTCTGGACAATGTAAAGCTGATGCATTGCTCCATACCTAGAGGACCAGCCAGTCCTGCATTTGGAGTGGAACACTTTGACCATAATGAGTAGGAGCAGGGCGACCAGTACACTGGATGCTGTACATGTCATTGCTTTCCATGTGTTCATCACAGAGTCCTCAGACCCAGGCCAAATAGTCTCTGCAGGAATACAGAGCCTATAAAACTTGTAGCTCTAGCAATTCAAAAACTAAATCTACACTTTGTATTGTGGCATTGAGGAGTGAGTTCTTAGTTCTTGGTACGTGAAAAGTGTACTGGTAAAGAGGGTAGGATGCACAGGATCAAAGAGTTCCCTGTTGAAATCCCTTTTGCAATGTTTTAAACTATCTGGTAAAACCACTATTTAATTTACTGAGCAAATACAGTGGTAATTTAATTTGATCACTTGTACATCACTTCTGCAAATACACCATAATTACATATTTAGACTGCTCAAGCTATTTTTGTCTCATCAGCAATTTTTTTAGCAACGAATTAAAGTACTTTTTACTGAACAAAGAATGAACTATTTACAGTGGGCACACTGTTTATCACTATACTGTACACCCTTCAATGGTAGGAAAACATCCCTGAGTAGTTCCAAAGTGTTTGATCAGATTAACGATCATACCAAAATGTGTCCAAGATCATTGTTTGACACAGAATCTTTCCATATTGATATCTTTTTTTCTTTATTTATGAACTGACCTCTTTCATTTCAACCACAGGTTTTCATTGCAGTTGAAGTCTGAAAATTGAGGTTGCCAATGTAAAATGTGTGTTCTGCGGTCAGTCTCGCCAGAACATCCATGTGTATCTAAGTTTTAGACTTCTGGCTCAGACAGCCAGGTTTTGTTCCAAAATATCCTGTTATTCTATGGCATTTGACTTTGCAGAGATTGTAGGAAATCAAAGGTCCTTTTATAGGAAGTTGTACAGGAAATTCTTGTCAAATGCCAAATGTGCCATAGTCATGCATGACCAAAGAGTTTTCTTTTCATCTTACCTTTGCTCCTCACAGTAAAAGCTTTTTTTCTGACAGTCATTCCAGAAAGCTTCTTGGCATGCAAGGCATGGTGGTTTCTAATTCTATGTTTAGTGACTCCTAGATGCAACCAAGTTCTGCAGTTCTCCCGCTAAGGGCTTTGGATTTTTCTTTGCCTCCTTAACAACCTTCGTCATTGTGAGTGAGAGCAAGATACACTTATATCCTCAGCAGAAAAAGTTTACTATTGTTCCAGAAGTTTTCAACTTAACCCACCTTCTCTGATACAGTAAATCTGGATTTGGGGAAACCACTGCCCGTACTGGCAGGTGATGTATTTGTAATCATCTGCAAGAGCATAGCCAGGATCACAATAGTATTCCACCACCGTCCCATGGATATAGCGGTCACAGGGCTGTGGATGGCATATATAATCTCCATGTTCCACCATAGGGGGAAAGGGACAAACTGCACAAATTAAGAACAGAATTATTTTTAATTAAAGCAACTTGTTGTTAGTGGTATAACAAAATCCCAGTATATAGGAATGACACTAATTTAGTATAATAAACCCTAAAGCTGCTGAACCAGGACCACACTGTCTCAAATGACTCCATTTATCAACTGTGTGCCTGATATCTGTGTAACTGATTTGCTGGAATATTCTAAGAAGTAAAAACTGATGTCTGCACTGACTTATTTACAAATTACAGACATCCACATATTAAAATGAGTTTTGGTGTAAGCACTTCAAACTAATTTCTTTTTTGCTAAATGCATCCTCAGCAAACTTGGCAGGATTCTAGGCTGAGGAATCGTTGCTGGTAAAGTTACAGTTTTAATCTCACCTTCAACATCAAGGCACCGGGGTGGCACGTGAGACCAGATGAGGTTATACATGCACTCCAGTAATGCTGCTCCCTCCAGTTTGTAACCAGGGAAACACTGGTACAAGACCACTGTTCCTACTGGGACAGAGAACTCTGTTTCCGAGATGTTCATGTAACTGTGAGGAGGAATCAAAGGTCGCAAACAGCCTGTAGAAGCAGAAACACAGAAGTACACATCACATAATACACATAATACTTCCAGTAACATGACAGGATTAAAACAATAACTTCAAGTACACAGATTCTGCTCTAGTGGTGTCTGTTTTGCTAATCTTGGCCCTGCTGACATTAGATTCACTTGAATGGAAATTTTTAAACCCACATTTTATTAAACTGAAAATTGGGTGAAAAGAACTACCTCCCCCCACACTCTGGCAATATTTCATGTGCTTTCAAAGGGATAGACTTAAGTTCTACAATCTGGATAAAACTACCGTAAACTACATCAGCATATTACGACATGGTCTCAGTAGAACTTTCCAAAAAGACTATGTTTTTAGTCGCTTGTACTGAATCACCTGTATAACGCTGTGGATCACATTGATGTTCACATGTATTTCTCAATCTCAGTCCATGGGAAACTGATTATGAAGCTTTCACTGTTCACCAAAATGATATGGAGCAGCTCTATAACAAAATATTTATGCTATTCTTTATAAATGCATTTTGTTTGTTTGAGATCATTTGGACAGACCAAACAGAAAAAGTCAGAATGTACAGTGAACTTAACTATATTGCTTGTCTTGTTCATCAAGTTAACTTGCACAGATTTGGCTCATTGTGTTGCCTTTACTGATGCATCAATTCCCTCCATTCTAACAATGATATCTTTGCACTTAGTACCTTGACAAATGGGCTGATTGTCCCATGTCCCATCGTCCTGACATACTGACTGCATGTTGTCCATGTCAGGATATCGTATCTGAAATCCTTCGTGGCAGCTAATGATCAGACTATCTCCTGGTCTGTAAGTCTTGTTGGAGATGTCAGCATCCTCAATGTATGGAGGCAGACAATAAACTGAGGATAGAAAGATTGTTTTGAGAAGACAGTATCATTTAGAACCATCAAAAGGCAAAGATAAAAGGAAAATGAAATGTATTGAGACTATTAAAACCATCAAATTTCACTCAAAATCAGACTCTGTATTTCAGTTTGCAAATATGTTTTTTTCATTACACATAACTCTCCTCAATAGTTTGACCATCTAATGTTTTATTTCAAGTAATTTAGATCAACCTTGTCTTTGCATAGGCTTCATCACAGGAAACAGAATTACATAAAAGTACATATGTACATACCTTCTGGAAGGCACACTGTTCTGAGGCTGGGCATCCAGTCTAAAGATCCATTTTTAAAGCGTGTACATACAGTCTTTGCTGGTCCCTTTAGACGGTAACCTTCTAGGCAAGAGAACCTAGCCACTGCTTTCTCAAAGAATGTTCCAGAAACTGGTGTTCGTCTTCCATGTTCTGGGACACCTGGATCCCTGCAAAACTGTTCAACTGAAAATCACAAACAATTGCCATTTTCAACCAAGCTTTAAGTAAATAACTAACCAAGCATTCTAATAATTCGCTGTGCAAACTGTTTCAAACATTTTCTCAACACCATTGTGATTTTATTTGCTTGACTTTGTATCTTATGAGTTTTATGGACATAATTACCGCAGTAGAAACCTCAGGTTGCAGCTTTGTCATGATAACAAGTGTCTTGCACAAGTGTGTAATAACTTGTCCATTGTAAAAGGTTTCTCATTGATATTTTAAAAAGGCACAGGCACTGCATTAGGGTGATTCTGTTTCCAGACTATTGGTTAAATTAGGGTCCTGTTTAAAGTCTCAAGCCAAAAAACCTGTCTGGTCTTCAAAAATCACAGTTGTTGGGATGATAAAGTAGGCTACACGCAAATTACAAGCCCCACTGTAAAAATGTGTGAATTTGAAATAACCTTTAACATCTTAACAACGTCTCTGTACGGATTTTATCTCACGGCCCTCATGCAAGGCAAGGTTATTATATTTTATTCACAAATACAGTAACGAGTGAAGCCTTACCAGCTGTGGGGTCTGGGGAGGCGGTGACTATTTTGTGAAGGAGGATAACCAACATCAGACAAAAAAGGGAACAGAATGTGTTGCTCCCGCGCGGACTGGTCTCACCTTGTCTGTCAGCATGCTGAGACATCTTTCAGTATGAGAAACGCATTGGATCCCAGCGTTCTGGAAATAAGAAATCGACTGTTAGACACATCGTATATCCTCACTAACGGATAGTGATGAAATCGCATTTTGATGTCTGCAAACCCGAGTCAATCTATTCGCTGTCGTTACCGGATACCTTATTTTAAATCGGCATCATAGAGGTTCACAGATGAGTAGTCTTCATGTATCTCATGCAATTTGGAGAAGGAATGCCATAAATAACGAATACAAGGCCTGTGATGTTTCCAGTGGAGTGTTTGTTGTGAGTCGGTAACGGACTACGTGAGAATGCGTCACCTGCATCAGCGCGCTACCTTTTATCGAAACAAGGACGATGGGGCGTTTTAAAATTCTCTCTCTCTCACTCACACACACACACACACACTCTCTCTCTCTCTCTCTCTCTAAAAAACCGATGGTGTCCCTTGTCCTACCTGCAAAAGCCATGCACGGAAAATTAATTTCGTCTCGGTCTTCCGTTCCACCTCCTTGACGGATGGGTAGCTTTGCAAACAGTTGATTAAATAATCGCAGATCTACCGCCTGTACCACAGCACTAACAAACACCTTCGTCGATAGTTCATGAAATAAAACATTTGTAAGAGTTTTGAGGATTACACGGTCGCTGTTTGTCTCTCCGTGGATGTGTTTGCACCTCGTGATAAAGGGATGGGTTATTACATAGGTCAAAGTACTAGTCGCCTAGACACATTAGCTGTGCGTGTAGGGCATTTCCTTTTTTCGGCACTGACACGTTCTCTTAATTACGCAGGATTCGACTTAATATCCTAATGTTTCTGGTCTATTTAACAACGATTTATGAAATCAAAAGGAGAAGCATTTAACACAGCTTATGTCTTTAAATTGCGGCCACTCATACAGCCATGGTTACCTTTCTAATTTGATTCGAGATTCGAGACTTGAACTATGTTTTCCCGCCACTGACACGCAGTAATCTGCAGTGGCTACAGTTAGGCCACGGTCAATCGAATTTATGCGTCGCCAGTAGTTACAAGTTAGCTGAAAGATGTCATCCACTTCTTGAATTCTAAAGTGTCCATTGTGAGGGGAGCGTTTGGAATAGCGAATCTGTCCGTAAAGAGCGTTGCTTTGCAGCTTCTTCTGCCCTTGCAGATGTTCAGAACAACTAGATTTAGCGCCTTTTTTCTGAACCTTTGGCCAGGTCACACATCAAAGACCCCGCCCCTACTTTATGTTTTTCACTTACAGAGGCCTACTTGTCTTCAATATAAAGAAAAAATAGTAGTCTGCACCTAATCAGATACTGATTCGTGGTTTTAATGTGTGAACCACTTGATATTCCAGCAAGAAATGAACAGTTGTCAGCTTTTAAACTCTCATAAACACTAACTCCCACTGACTCCGTGATGTCCTATAGTGTATTACATTCATCTTAGACTTCATTGATTCTCCTAGATTTATGTGTTCTCTCTCCATATAATCATGAACCCACACTGACCCACTGCAAAGACCTCACATGAATTTCATTCCCATATAGATTATCTATATGTATCCCATTTAATAACTTAACTATACTCTAACTATCCAAGTGCCAACCAGAAGGGTTGGGCTTCCTTTTTGGAGTATTACCCACTCCCCCTCCCCATTTCAGACAAAGGGAGTTGGTCTTTGCCAGTATTACCTAAAGATGGCTCACTGAGGTCACTCCTCACTTCTCAGATCCTGTAGCCTGTGAGAGAGCTAGGCTACTATTTTAAGCATTTGGAAGATTACAGTGTTTCTGTTTGTCTCTCTGTGGATGTGTTTGTTCCTCGTTATGAAGGGATGGGCCATTACATAGGTCAAAGTACTACTCACATTGTCACACAGGCTGCATATGTATGGCATTTCTTTATTTCATCACAGAAACATTCTCTTAATTATGCAGGATCCAAATTAACATGTTAGTGTTTCTGATCTTGGGTTTTACATCAGTAATGAAGTCAAATGGAGGAAACATCATCCATTACAAAAAGTCCTTCTCAAATAAAAATTGAATTGAATTAGTTCCTTGTCATCCATTTATATACTGAAGGAGACTCTGAAACTGAATGACTTCCAAGAATGGTGTGCAAGACGTCTTCAAAATTTATATCAATACTAATTCCATCACCATACTTTTGGGTGTAAGTAAACAACTTTTTAAGCTTAATTTTTCGTATTGTAAACTAAACTGCATTTGAAATTGTAAAATTGCCCTGTTTGTAAGGGGTGATCTGTAAGGGCCATTTCGTAAACAGGGTCTTTCCCTTGGCTCACTCCTCTGTCACAGCTCCAAAAGTCTAGTCACTAAAAGTCAAGTCACAAGTCACAAAAGTCAAGGCATTGTCCCAGCCACTCTTAGATCCAAATTACAGATGAGCTTTGAATATTATCATTTAACAGTGTGTTTAACTTAGCTAATGTTTGTCCAAAGTGGACTTGGTCATGTTCAAAGCTCTAAAAGCACCTCACTTGTATTTTAATATGGTTATAATTCTACGTCAGCCCCTTATTAATGTGCATTACATTTAAACTACTATGTTGCTACACTGTATTAGACCATAATCCAAACATCTGCGGGTTGACACATCTCACATGTCAAAGAATGTATTTTAAATGACACAGCTTCTGGCAGCTTATACCTCCCATTAAGGGCCAGTTGAAGTAGCAGAAAACAGAACGTTATGACACTGAGGTAAAAATAAGAGCCAATCGTGATTTGGAAGGATATATGACATGGTATTGTGAGAAGAGACGGGACTTGAAACGTGAAAACGTGTAATTCAAAACGAACAAATTTAAGATTACATACTAGAGGAAATGCTTGGCCTTTCTCTGACGTTTAAGGGTGAGGTGGATTTTGCAGCCTATTATAGGATACAACATGAAATGATAACAACCACAACACTAATGATGTCAGTAATAATAACAGCAACAACAATAATAACAATAGTAAACAGTTAAAGTCTATGTCATGAAATGAGTACATCTGGATTTATATTGGTCTGTTCGGTAAAATAATAAACCCAATTCCTGTGTTCTAAATCTCCGAGTTGTTTTGGGGATTAATTTGGGTCTCGTGGTCGTCACTCGTTCGCATACGTAAATAACGCAAGAGAAACACCAGAATAAAAATCGCCACTATAATGAATATAGCTAATCCAATAAACTCCCCTGCGGTGCTAAAAGAAGCAATACTCATTGTGTGGTTACTGTGTGGTGTTGTGGGTACATAAATGGGAATACATTTATCTTTGTTAACTAGTCGAAAGGTATTGTTACACGAACATACATAACTTCCAAAAGTATTTTCGCATTTTTGCGCGCAGCTGTCCGCCTCACACTCGTCTATGTCATCACAGTACGTGCCCGAAGCATTTTTATTTAAAACAAAACCTTCTGGACAGTAACATGTGTTCTGTCCCTTATGACATACAGCGACGCAGGTTTTATTCGGGCAGTGATAGTCACACATGTGGCGATTTGTTATTCTGGGAATGTAATCTTTTCCACAAGAGCACATATAACCCCCTGGTATAATCTCGCAGTGGTGCTCACAAGGACCATACATACACTCATTAGGCCTACTGTTGTAAAAAAATCCAACGAGACGAGGATCACGAAAAGGAAGCACCGCTTTGCAGATGTTCCTTTTGACGTCCTCGCAAAGAAATCCAGTAAGTTTGTCAGTGCACAGTTGAGCTTTCCATATTCTGTCACGGGAAACAGACACGCAATGAGCTGTGTTACCCACGTTTTCACTCATCCAGTTGGAGGACTCGATGGTTTGTCTGGCGTTCGTCGATTCAGAACCCTTCAGCATAGAAACAAAGTTGGTAAATTCTCCACTGGCACGACGTAGGGTAATCCAAAAGGCTCCATCGGTATCACCAAGTAGAGAACCAATGATTTCATCGGAGGCATTTGACTTCATTGTCATCAACTCACCGCCCCACTGTCTACACATGTTTTGAGCCATTTCAAAGTCGACGGAGAACAGATGAACTGCTTTGCATTTGTTTTCTTCACAACTGCAGCGTGGAGTTTCCCCTACAGCTGATAAGATTAACATAGAAAATGAGATGATGCTTACTACCCAGTTCATATCTAATGACTTATCAGGTTGCCTCGAAGTTTAAGCGCCCATAAAATAGAGGAATTTCAGTCCGCAGAGGTGGTGGCATCTGAGGCTTGCAACTCTGATAGCGTTCTGATAGACTTCTCCAGTCCAGGATAAACACAGGAAGGAAATCTTTCCTTAGACGTGGAATTTCTGATTCAAGGAACCGCCTCGAAGCGTAGCAGCCTTTTGAAAACTGGGGTCGTTGTACATTAGGAAGAGTAGCCAGTTCCTAAAACGTCATCATTACACCTATTCCCGTCCTGAAGATCTGGATTCTAATTTTAATACTGTCAAAGATCACGTAGGCTATTTGAGAACGCTATGAGACGGTGGGTAGTTGGCCGTAAAGTCGCAAAAGAAAATTCAAATTTGTTTTGCTTTGAAAAATGTGACTTTTTAATCTACACAAGATGCAAATTGTATGACTAACCATGCCTACAATTATAAAGAAATCGGTAGTGCAAATTTGCCGGGTAATTACTGCCGGGTAATTTTCTTGGAAATACATTAGTTTAATTATTTATACAGTGAAACACCGGAACTGTCCAGAAAGTTTATTTCAGTAAATGCTTAATTTGTCAGTGGGGTGCCAGGAGTTTTCCAGTTTAAAATCATATTCTTCTGACATGAGTTTTATTAATGTACCACTGATGACTTAGTGCAGCCTACCAGTTTTAAGAGCATCGTCGGTCAATGTTTAAAAACATTTATTAATATGTATTTGAAGCTGACTATATAAAAAAACAAATAAAACAAATCGGCCAATACAGCTTGTTTTCGCTCTTGAATAACACATCCAGACATGCCAATAGAATGTCCAAAATATCATGAAACCTTCCATGCCTTGTGCTGCAAGAAAAGTTGCCACCATTCTTACAAAAGGAAACGCTAATCACATTTAGGACAGGCCTCTTGTTAATGAATGTACAGTCTCGGGATAAAACATAGTCTGTCGAATTAAAACCCAGACAGCAATAGCTGGGCCTACTACAGGTGAGCTATTTGCATCTGTTGACTGTCCTGTGCATTCGACCCTTTTAACTGACCTTAGCAATAACATTAAAAAACTTTAATACTGACAATGTTATTTAACACATATGTTACACAACTGGGTCATACCTGATCCTTATTTATGTGAGTGCCCAAACCCATTTCAAACCATGTCTACTTGAAGCGGCACTGTAACCACGTTACCACCATTTCCGAGACACTGTTTCTTAACTCAATGCAAATACTGGCTTTGCACAGGGTAGCAGCTGGACTTCAGGTTCCACAAAAGGACAGGTTAACAACGATAACAATCACAGGATCGTGCCACAGCTAGTATCAAGGGTTTTTTCAGTCAGTTTTGAAGCAAGCATGTGTAATGTATCACAAAGAATTAGGAAGTAATAAGCATAGTCTCGGACAACAAAATCTTCAGCAGGGCTCTGTTTCCGCATGGCGAGGCTCCTGTGTGTTCGCTCCACGTTGACTAAAAATAACGTTTAAAAAGTTTTATTCGACAGGTGTATTTTGAGCAGATACCTGAAAAAGCTGGTTCATATCTAATCTTTGTTCATATGAGCTTCAAGGCCGGACGACACCCAGCAATAGCCATCAGCTGTAGCGATCTTCTTCTTTGAATTTTTACGCGAACGATTCCATCTACACATGACGATAACTAATGTAAGCCCAACTAAAATAAAAAGAGGAATTGCGGATCCTAAAACACAAATCAAAAACAAATTGTTATTTAAATAGTTTTCTCTAGGCACGCTAGCGCCTGTGTTGTTACTGGTCTTGTATGGTATATTTTCTTTTGCTGTGTTGAGAGACGAATAATCCAACTCTGTGCTGTTTGGACTTTGAGGATATAAACTGGTTACATGTGGGACGTTTTGTACCTCATCGCATCCGTCAGCGTTCTTATTTTGTTCACAGTTTACTGAGGATTCTGCTGTAGGGTCTGGGACGCAAGTGATTCCGTTCTCAGCTAGTCTGAAGTTTTGTTTGCAAGAACATATATAACTACCCAGCGTGTTAACACACATGTCTTCGCACTGGTGAACATTTCTGTCCAGGCATTCATCAATATCTTCACACAGCTGTCCGCTTGGTGATATACCGAATCCAGCGAGGCAGTAACAGGAGAATGACCCCTCTGAATTAAGACATCCTTGCTGACATCTTGATTCTGTGCATTCATCGATGTCCTCACATTTTCCATTAATCATTTGGTAGCCCTCCCTACAATGACACTTATAGCTTCCTAGTGTGTTGAGGCAGTCATGATCACCACATGCATTTTCTAAGCACTCGTCTACGTCTGTGCAACTGATTTTATCACTGTCTAACTCGAGTCCTTCTGGACACGCACAGTAAAATCCAGTCGATGTGGATTCGCATTTATGCTTACAGGGCGAATTGAGGCAATAGTCCCTCAGAGAACAGACCATTTTATCATCCCCAAGGGCGTAACCATCACGACACTTACAAATCACACCTGTTGCTTCATTCTCTTCACAAAGATGGTGACATCCTCCGTTATTGAACCGACAGCTTTGTTTTCCAGAGGCGCAAAAAGGTCCCGAATTTGTCCAAAGTAAAACTCCATTCAAGTCTTTACACACGGAGTAAATAGTTTGATCAGAGCAGTGTATGTCAGCAATTGTCCCATATGGCAACATGGTTAAATTGAGATCTTGTGCGAGTGGACGTGATGAAAAGGGGGGGTTGTAACTAATTTCTCCAGGTCCATCCAGCAACAGAGGACTGCACATGCCTTTGAAAAGAAATTTACACACATAGAATGCTTTATTATTGCATGAGATGTCCGTCCATTTGAGGTCCGGATTTTCCACAGCAACGCACCTGTCCCCTATGCACGTGCTTCTGGGTGGCTTTTTCCAGTTGGAATATGAAGATTCCTCTACGCCCGATACCCATTTGAAACCATGTAGACTTGCGCCGGAAATGGTACAGTTTCCTTTGTGCAACCGCAGTCCAATCCAAAATTTGTTGCCGCTACCTGTGTAAGTTTCCTTGTTCAGCAGAAGAACAGACTTCAGATCTCCTAATTCACCGATATCCCTCACTGTAACCAGTTTACCACCATTTCCGAGACACTGTTGATTCGCGACATGGAACGATACTTTTACCAAATGTAAGGTGAAACACACATTAGCTGTGCATAGGGTAGCATCTGGACTTGAGTTTCCCCTGACGATAAAAATATAGTAGAACAACGGCAGCAAGCGCAGCATCGCGCCTGTTTTATCAAGAACAGTCTTCTCAGTCTTGTCACGGAAGGGAGTGTGTGCGAATGCATCGCAAGGCACCAAGAAGTAGCTTGCGAGGTTCTAAAGTTAGACTACAGAATTGCATATTCAAACTGCATCCTGTTATGTGGATAAACTTAAAACGGAAATAATGTTTATCAGCAGACCTCCTTTGTCTCCTTCAGGATCGAGGTCCGGCCTGGAAGCAAAAAACAATTGCCTTTCATAGTTATTGTTGTGACTGGTTGTCCAGATGTCTCCGCCAGTCTTTATTACCGCTCCTCTGCCTGAACACTATGAGAACATGCACGACTGCTAGATCACTATTTACTAGTGTAAAAGCAATTTCTTAAGAGCAGTAAGCAATCTTGCAAATCCCCAAATTTGATTACAGGTGAAAAATTCTGTTTAAGGAAGAATTAAATAAAAATGAATCACCTTAATATGTAGGCCTATTCACATTTGTTTTCATAATACTTGAGACAATCAGACAATGATCTTTTTGATAAGACAAGACAGTATATTGGTATTTGACACATCTGTACTCGTTATTTACCTGTCTTTTATATTTTTCCAAGCTCAGCCATCACTCAGAGTTTTATGCTCTCAGAGCAACTTTAACATTATAACTTACAATGCAAGCACTGCAAAATTGCTAATGCTATCTGAAAACAACGCATGTATATACATACATACATACATACATACATACATACATATATACATATGCATACATACACACACAAACACACACACACACACACACACACACACACACACAATCATTCTCTCAGCAGTAGAACCCATAGTAAATTATAAAAAAATCAGAGTGTTGCATATGTTCTGGCACAAGCATCCGTAATGGAAGTCAGAATAAAGCAGATAGAGTATGGGTGGAGTATGGTGTGTGGCTACTTGTTCTCCAGAGTCAATAAACAAGTATATGTTTCATCCAATCTCGAATGACATAGAAACAGACATCTCCACCCCAACCCACATGTTATATCTTTCTGGACAGTAGGTTTGGTTCCCATCATAACTTTTATCTTGTACAGGGGCAGCAAGTCATACTGATTTCAAGATGAGTAAAACGTGAAAATCAAGGGTTGAATAAAGTATAGTATGCTAAGGATTATTGTATTTTTATAGCAAGGATTATTCTTAACTAGAATTTAGCACTGAGCTTGATAAATGCCATATACACTTAATGTTTCATACCGTTACAGTTAAGATCATGGATATGATATTGTCATTTAGTTTGGCTTGAAACTTTAAAGACAAGAAGTTTTATCAGAGTGATATACGGAAACATATGATTTGAAAATGGAAAGTTTGATAAATTGATAAATTACTTATACATCATTTATATACACATACACACATTGCTTGGTAAAAACTTCTGCTTTCATACAAATGAAGTATGATTGTGCTTTCAACTGAAATATTGTTTTCACTGCACTGCCTGCCTTTGTGCAGATAAAACTGGCATTCAGGCACTTCCCGTGTTTGTTTAAAGAGGGGCAGAACCTCTGTTTCAATGGAAGGAAATGTCCCATGACCCCCCGGTCCATTACGACTCCTCAGATGCACATCAACAAATGTGTGTAGCCTTCCATATTTTCCATGGCAGAGGAAAAGTGGGGTTTAACCATGTATGTTTAACTGTATGGGGTTTTTGCATGTAGGTATTTGTTCATTCCTTTCTTTGGCCCCTCTAAACCAATGATACTTAAATGGTACTTTAAATTTCATTATGAATCGCTTCAGTTTTTTTCAGCAATTGCTAAAGTTCCAATATCACTGATTTCAGTCAACAAGTTAAATATGAATTGTGAATGTTTCAAACAGGAATTGCTAACACCCAAAACACTACAGAAGGAAAGAACTCAAGGCCATATAAACAATTACGCCCTAGCTTTTACATGGTAAGAGAATAAAAGAGGGGAGAAAACCCAAGGTGAAAGAAAAAGGAGGATGTTCTGACTGCTGACTCAGGGGCCATATTTCCATAAGTTCCTAATGGGCAAATCTTCCTTCGTTCCATTCCACAACTGAATCTTAAGACACACAATTTACTGGAGTGTTACTCTGAATATTATTTCCTTTCCTCAGTGGCTCTCTGATGGCTCTCATTTCTGTGTAACTGCGTTGTGATGACATTATGTCTATTGCAGTACATTGAAACATTTAAACAAATTTTAAGCACAGAGAATGCAAGTGCAGACTGGTCCACAAGGTGGTAGTGAAGCACACACTACAACCAGTCACGAGTGCGGTGCATTAAAATATTGTGTAATCCTACTTAGCTTAAGGCAGCACATTAAGAGTGTCAGACAATTGCCAAACATTCTGTCATATATACAAACTGCAGCAGAGTAGTTTTCAGACATCTCAAAACCAAACAGGCTGCTAAATATACAAATGTGAGAAGACAGGTCTTAAAAGTAAAGAAAAAAAAATTAAGTTTCACTAATAATTTCAGTATTTAGATATGTGTTAATGTGAAATATTAATATAAATATTGCATCTGACTAGAGCCTCAAAATAAAGACATTAGAATACGTTTAAAAAATTTAAAATACATTACATGTAAAACAGTTTTTCATGTCATTGAGTTGTAAGTTTAGGGTCTTGTCATTCACCTCTCCAAACAGGTCATACTCTGTAAGCATGCCTCAGTGGTGGTAAGTCAAATGTAAACAATATTACAGTGTGAAGAGTTTCCCCTATGTGTTAGATTTGTGCAAGCCGTCTCAGTGATCATATTTAAATTGAAAGACTGATTCAAAGTTACAGGTCTGAAACTGATTCTTAGTTACAGGTTTGAAAAAATGTTTGGTGACAGTTTATTGTAATGGCTGTCACAGAATTGAATCCGGGCCATTCATTATTGTTGTCATAACCAGAGGTGGGTAGTAACGCGTTACGTTCACCCTGTTACATGTACGTAACTTTTTCCAATAAATTGTAGGTTTAGGGGTCGTTTTAATGCTTAATACTTTTCACTCTTACTAGAGTACATTTACGATTTAAAACTCATACTCCGTTACATTAGACCACACACTTCTCACTAATTTAATTTAATTTATTTAATTATTTCCATACACGCGCGCACAGCTTCTACTACGTCGACTGCTTCGATACACATTTATAACAGTGGCATTATGGGCTAGAGAGAGAGCGTGGAGGGAGCAAGCGTTAGCTGACTGAGCTTCATGAAACAGAAAAGAGATTTGCTATGGCGCTCGTTTCAACGACGAAACAGAAGTTTTGGACGTTGCACCAAAATTTCAGTAAGCTCTGTACCTGCATCCTCTCTGTCTTTTGTGACGCGATAGTAGCAATATCCTCCGTTTCATATTCTAACATCCCCAAATAAACAGCGGAGAGACCTTCTTACTGGCCGCTGTTATGAAACAAACTCAATGAACACCCCCGGCAATGCAGCATGGGGGCTCAGAATTCTTAGCTACAACATTGCACACATACATACCTCATTAAAACAGATGTAAAGTTACAGAGAAAATCACTGTTGCCGATCAGCAGTCTGCTGCACTGCTGATAATTCAGTAGTGCATCCAAGCACACAATTATACAAAGCATACAGGATAGAATGGCCCTGCTATTCGAGGCTTCTCTGAGGCTTTTTATTTTTGGCATAACTGATACAGTTGAATCATCACAAATCATCATATGCAGTTACTCACTACTTGAGTGGTCATTTTATGAGATTCATTTTTACTCATACTCAAGTCGTTATTTTGATGAGTACTTTTACTTCTACTTGAGTCATTATTATTATAAAGTAACAATACTTGAACACAGTTTTTTCTTACTCTACCCACCTCTGGTCATAACGCTGAAACATAAATGATATGATAAAGCATTCTGGCCTTCCAGCCTTCCCTGGATTACCTGAGGAAGTTTCCCCCTTAGAGCATGTCTTGTGATGACAGAGCATGCAGAGCAATTTGTTCAAGTTTGAACAAGTGTGACCTTTTACAAAGCCTGCCACTTTTTATGGCTTTCAGCTAAAACATAACAAATTGTTGTTCCAGGGAACCATGAATGTTGTGATGTGACGAGTGCTTTGGTGCCAAGGACAGAGACTTGGCAGTAAGAGAACAAACAAACAAAACAACTGTAAGCAGTAAGCCTAAGGCGATTCATGTTGCAGCAAAGCAATTCTTCTTCTTCTTTTTTTTAAATGAAACAGTTATACAAGGTGGTAGATCATAAGGTCAAAAACTGTGTAATGAGTACTTTGGAAAGAGCTAAACTAGAGCTCAATGTTCTCACTGGGAAGAGGAGAAGGGCAGTCACAGGTTTGAACCACACATTCATACGTAAATGAGACTTTGTGAGTGTTTTGTCCCACTGTTCAGATAGAAATGTTAAAATATATCCCACATTTAAGCCACAAAATACCATGATATTATTATATTACTGTCTGAATTTACTGATTCACTGTACAGAAAAAAATAAAAAAAACATGAACAGCTCCTGCCCCACGGCTCCTCTTACAGGTGTTTGGAGATTAAACGAAGAACTGGGAGAAGATGGGGCATTAGCATGGAGGATCCTGTGTGAATTCAGCTACTTTCCAAGACTGGCATAACAACTTTATTTGGAGAGTTTGAGCAGCAGAAGACACAAAAGTATGCAGGGAGAGAAAGAGGGACCCAACAAAGCAGGCCTGAATACACACACACACTTACAGAAAAGGGAAAGGGAGGGTGGAGATTGCTGTTTCACCTCAAATCACCATTGTCTGTGTCAAAACATAAATGTAAAATTCAGTTATTAAAAATAAATTATAGAAGAATGAATGTATGCTCATAATTGCAGTAAAATAAAACTTCATTCCATTTCAAAGCAGCAACTGACAATGTCCAAATCCAGACATTACACTCCAGATGTCAAGAAGGAGTCCATCCCTGAATTCAAAGGTTTGGCTTTAAACTTTCATGGATGAGGTTTCCTGTGCTTATTATAGCTGCTGATCTTTATGCAAAACTGTCTGATACAAGCAGCCACATGATCACTACAGCTTTGTGACTGGTGGAGTTCAGTGAGGATATACAGGGGGGCCCTCTCAATCTTCACAATGCTTAATCAGTTGAATAAAGCCTTTCACCAGTGGGGCAATGCAGGCCACGACAAAGACCAATATAATTTGAAGTTGTGTTTGAGGATTCTGTGGAATCCAACCTTGATTAAAAATAAAATTTCCCCCTGAAGAGCAGCAAAATACTTGGACATTGCTGTCAGGTACACTGCTGCACTAACAAAGAAGCTCAAAGCACGGCTCCCAGTTAATGTGAATGTGACAGTCTGTAGTAGCAAAAACAAGGGGAAATATTTTCTCAATGGTGTCCAGTGTTAAAGTATTTCCTTAATTTTATCAACAGTGGGAGTAAACAGAATTAAGTGTCTGACACGTGCAAAAATAAACTTAGAACAGGGAGCAGATGTATGTTGGACTAATCTGGTAATGTTTACTGTAAACAAACAAAAGAAAATGGAGAAAAGAACAAATTGCTTCAACGTGGTAGTATGACATTCAAGTGGCACGTCAGTATGGTGCAGCCAGTGACTCTGTGTGCTGGCACCATTAACCCCTGCAAACCTGGATTACATACACCCTTTTATCTCCTCCTCCCATTTCAACCTATACCGGTGACACAGACACTCTAGGCACAGAATTTAACAATAACGTGAACTGAAATACAGATAAATATTTTATATAATCAAACTTAATTCTATAAATGGCTCCTATACAGGCAGTGCTCTTCTCTGCACACAGACATGGTCCTACAGCAGTGGGAGCGGCAGAAATTACAAACAAGTTCTGGTGTTAGGTCATGGCCTAAAAAGGATGATGCTAGCCTTAATCCCTTCAGTGAGTTGACCTCTGCTGTACTTTAAGTATTCTCAATCCCACACCTCAGTGCAGAGGTTTAGAGACTCTTTGGTCAAATGAAGGTGGTTAAGGCCAAGTGCAGAAACTGGTTGTCCTTAACTGTGCTCAACCACCATCCTCCTTTATGTTACATGCTGGATATGCGTGATACCAGCACAAGCTGCCAGAGAAATGTTGCTTTGGTACCACTGTTGGACGCTTGCTTCTAAAGGCCAGATATGATAACTCTGTTGCTGCGGGGAACAGAGAGGATGATGGTGATGATGATCCCTTTGTTACTATCACACATCACTATTTGATCTAGTTGCAGAGTTTAATAATAAAGGATGATCCAAAATACACACGTAAATCCAGTAACCAGGTCAGTCAGGGGCAAAACAATATCATAGAAAATTCAAGAAGCACATCCAAAAGAATAGGCAAGAGAAAAAAAAACCAAGATAGTCAAAATGCAGCAAGGCTCAGCACTGTTTCCTAGAGAGAGCACAAGGCTTCGCAAAGACCAGGGCGAACACAGAGGTTTAAATACACAAGACTTAATGAGATAACAAGAGACAGGTGGGCAGGGATCAATGAGACAAACCAGGAAGTAAGGACAACACAAGCACATGGCTATATAAACAAAAGAACACATGGCAACCAGGACGAAATACACACACAAGACTACAACCAAAATAAGAGTCCATTAGAATTCTGGGGAAGGGGAGCGTTGGGTTGTGACAATAATGTAATTATCACATTTACCTGTGTCTTGCTCATTGTCTTGTTGAGCTTGTTGAGTCACATGTATAAAAAGAATTTTGACACACAGGAGTGAAATAGGCTTTGTTGTCCCTGTTTAGCCTGGCACCTTCTATTAGGACATTTACTACTTGTTCTGAGTTAGCTCAGAGTTTTCACTAAACCCGTTTTCTGGAACACCGCCCTGTTAGACTTCCTAGCTCCTGTTTGCCTCCATGCTCCTGTTAGCTTCCCTGTTCTAGTTACCTCTCCTATTCTTGTGACCTTGTCATAGCCTGTTTACCAATTCTGATTCTTAATCTGGTCCCTAGTAGCCTGTTTGTCTTGTTCTAAATGCTGCCTAGTGTTTTTTTTTTATTTCAGTTGTGTTTTACATTAAATGTTTGCCTGCACTCTCTGAATTTTTGACAGTTATGTAAAATTGTTGCAGTGGAACGCACAACAACCCCCCCAAGAAGTGAGAAAAGGCAGACAAATCTGAGAACTTAAAGCAAAAAAGAAAAAAGTATCAAAAATATCAAAAAAGCAAAACTAATTAGCCATGAAACAACGATTAAAAAACAGTGATTAATTACAGCCTTTCTGTAATTGTGATCTCTTTCCTCTGTCCTCCTCAGTCCTCAAAACTATTAGATTCGAAATAATGTTTAACCTATTTTCTGTAAAAATAAATAAATAAATAAATGATAATAATAATAATAAAAACTAGTGTACAATCTGTGACTCAGTGTTCACAAGATGCAATGATGTCATTTTAGAATCTAATCACTTTTCCAGCAGCCAATTGCCTCTTTCCCTGAAAAATGTTGGTAACACTCCACTCCAGGGGAGTATGAGGAAGGCAACCTTTGCACCAAAGAAAACTGCCCATCGTCTGGCTTATACTGCTCCAGTGTGTTAACCTGGCCGTCCTCTTGGTCGTGAATATTCTGAATCTCATAAAGAATTGCAACACTATACTTACTAAGAGTGTGTTGTTGAAGATCTGGCACTTACGGACAGTTTTAGGGCTGTTCACAAACAGTTCCTGAAGTTTGTTTGCACAGACTTATCAGAAAATGTTACAGGCTATGTTCACTCCAGTATCAAACAAGTTGATAATGTCATGGAAATTACATGTTAACTGCAGATGGAACTTGTAGATAGTGATTGCCACTCCTCTCTACTGGAGATCCAGCTCATCATGGTTAAGGTTTGTGGGTTGATGGGCTAACTGGTCACAAAGAATCCTGAGTGCCTGGGGCATCCAGAAATTTGGACACTCCATCTGTAGGCTACTCCATTCCCCAAAGTCCATCTCCCTAGCCCTGTGGTCTCCGAATGAATGTTTGCTGTAAAGCAGAGTGAGTGATAGTATGGACACTACTATGTAATGTCACTACGAATGCCCCTTTGCTAAATTCATTGACACAGACTTAGCTTTGTTGTTGTGCCATGGGAGATTAGACATAAAGTGAATTTATTAAACTATGTGGTCAGCTTGGCTTCCCTTCAGAGATTTTCCTTGACTTCAAGATTACCTCCTTCTTCTTCCCTTTACCAGATATGTGCAGCTATGCCTATCTATAAAGGAGGTTACATAATCTATAGGTTAGCAAAGGAATGATGGTGCAATCTGTTTTTTTCTCAGGACACTTACTTGACTCAGCACACCTGTGAGCTAACACTCATTCTTTAATCAATATGATAATAGAGATGTTGGTGATATAAAATGTTTCAGGTGATCTGAAATTTGTTGTGGAAAATAGGTCAACAATTACTTTATTTTCTTTGTCATGTATATTCAGAGGCATAGTTTATACTGAGTATATTTATGTTACATTATGAAGTCAATAATAGCACCTTTAGAAGGCTGAAATGTTATCTGAGTGTTCTGAGTGTTTTATCTCTATTATATCTTAACTTTTACAGTGAAACATGCAGAGTATGCAATGTTATTTGCACATCCAAAATGGGATGCAAATCAAAGCAACTTGCGAGCCAAGCCGCTTTCCGAGGTATGCCCAGATGTCACCCTGGAGACATTTTCTGCTCTGATGTTAATCGTACTTATTATCTCGTCTCTTCTTCTTCTCTCATACCAACACTAGTTTTACTATAATCAATACTGGCAAGTTCATATGAAAATGTTCCAATAAATGTACCAATAAAAACACGGCATTTACTACCGTTTGCCACTACTTATGAGAACATTTCCCCACCTCTATTCTACCATCAACTGAAAATTCACTGTTTCATAACACTCCTTGATGCATGTCATTCCTAAAAACTACAATAATTACATTATGCATTTCAATGAATGTTATTCATATATTCATATGTTATTCATTGCATTTTCTCATGAGGTTTTGTACTGGATGTTGGCATATATTTAGTTGTCCTCTTCTCAAATTGAATTTATATAGCACCTTTCATACACTGTGGTCAAAGCGCTTTACAAATGAGAAAATACAAAGTACAAAGATAAGTCAAATTAAACTTGAAAAGATATTAGAGAATAGACATTAAAAACATGATTAAAACAATAGATTTAATAGAGAAGAAACTAAACATTGTTAAAACATGATTAAAACAGTAGATTTAAAAGAGAGGAAATTAAACATGAAAAAAGAAAGCAAATTAAAAACTAAATTAAGATAATTAGGTGATGTTGCAGGATAGAAATGCAGTAGAGCTAACAGTGTGTTAAACAGAGCTGAAGGCCTGGTCAGATAGGAACGTGTTCTGCCTGAAAGTGCCTAGTGTTTGGGCTCTTCTAACGTTCGCTGTCAAATGGATCCATTTAAGAGCAGTGTAATAGCTAAACACTGCTTCTCCATGTTTAGTCTTTACCTTAGGCAGGACTAATTGACCCGTTCCTAATGATCTGAGATTTTTGTTCAGCTCATATCGCTGCAGCATATCAGATAGATACACTGGGCCTATACCATTAAGCAATTTATAGACCAGTAATAGTACCTTAAAGTCTACTCTGTAACATACTGGTAGCCAGTGTAAGGATTTAAGAATGGGGATGATGTGTTCCCTTCTTCTACTCCTAGTGAGAACTCTGGCAGCTGTATTTTGAATCAACTGAAGCTGCTTGATTGTCTCTTTTGGGAGTCCAGTTAGGAGACCATTATAGTAATTAGTCCTGGTAGATATAAAGGCATGGACGAGTTTCTCCAGGTCTGGTTTAGTCAGAAAATCTCTAATCTTGTTGATGTTCTTAAGGTGATAAAATGCTGATTTAGTAACTGCTTTGAGATGACTGCTAAAGCTGAGATCAGAGTCCATTAGTACGCCAAGGTTACTTGCTAGTTCTTTAGATTTTAGGGTTCTCGAACCCAGATAAGCAGCTAGTCTGTGCCTCTCATTGCTATTCCCGAATAAAATAATCTCTGTTTTATCTTTATTGAACTGCAGAAAGTTTTGTCCCATCCAGTTAGTGATGTGCTCAAGGCACTTACAAAGTGAGTCAAGGGGACCACAGTTGTTTGGAGAGAGGGCCAAATAAGTGTCATCTTCATAGCTGTGGTAAGATATCTCATAGTATTGTAGGATCTGGACAAGATGAAGCATGTATGAATTAAATAAGAACCAAGAATTGAACCCTGGGGCACACTGCAGGTTACTGGCACTCTCTCAGAAAGTTCAGTTATAAACAAACAGACAAAACAAACATTATATTCTATTTCTACAAAGTAGTTCCTTCCTTGCAGGTATGAACTGAACCCAGTTCTCAAGTCTATCCGTGAGCATTTTATGCTCAACGGTATCAAAAGCAGCACTAAGATCAAGCAATGGTAGAACAGATCATTTTCCAGAGTCTGTATTTAAGGGAATGTCATTAATAACTTTAATTAGTGCATTCTCAGTACTATGAATCGTGACAGAAATTTTTCTAGACATCTATTTAAGGACAGAAAGGCAGTAAGTTGCTTGAAGATGATTTTCTCAATGATTTTTCCAGTGAAAGGTAGATTTGAAATGGTCTGTAATTACATAATAGGGTTGCTTCTAGATTTGTTTTTTAATAGAGGCTTCACGACTGCAGTTTTTAATGTGTTAGGAAAAATGACTGACATGAGTGAGGTGTTTACTATCTGAAGTAAGTCTGCTGATATTGAATGAAACACTATCTTTAAAACGTTGGTTGGTAACGTGTCAAGACAACAGGTGGATGATTTGAGATGACTCACTATATTGATTAAAATTTCATTATTAATAGCACTAAACTGGGATATTTTTCCCATGATATCTTTATGTGGTAATAGAGAGAACATGGGCTCATTGATGGATACAGATGCACTAATGGCCTGTCTGATATTATGGGTTAAGAGCATTTTATTAAGCGTGATATTAAGAGCACCTGCTAAAGAACCAGTGATGTAAACTATAAAACAGCTTGCTTGTAACATTTGTTGTTCAAAAGAGGGCTGTCAAATCAAAAGAGGGCTGCTGGAAAAGAAAGCAGCCTGCTGGGGCAGGTGATGGGTATAGGCACTCCCTCCTCTTTGTGCCTGAGGTTAACTAGGTGTCTATTTAAACATACATGGATAGTCAAAGGCACTATCGTCAATTCAGAGTACCACTTGTGATCACAACAGAAGGTATAGTTTCCATCTCTCTGCTTCTTCATCTTATAGCGTTCTGTTTGCTGTTTTTTCTCTCTTCATTAGGCTTAATACAAAATTTTAGATTCTTTGTATTAAGCTTTACCCAATTAACAATCACATTCACTGAACATGTTTATGTCCAGAGGTGAGAATCAGTTTTACTGTGTCAGCTGATGTCAACTGAGTTATAACACATGTAAACTCATTTCATATTTATTTGGAAGGTGTACTTGAACAGTCTCTGTCTAATGACAATGCATACATCTAATGATCTTGCAACCTTATTTAAAAAGGCATTTATCAATTCAGTGCCAACTCCCTCTCATTTTGGAGCTTTTCCATTAAGTTTCAGTGATAGTGACAAATGTTTGAACTGAAAAGTGTTACTAATTTTTGCATATTTCAATGTTCCATGTACAAAAATTTGCTCTTTTTTCAAATCATATATTTTAGTGCATTACCCTTCTAACTGGTTTGATGTGAAGTTGTACTGGGATAATGTTTTTTGAGTACTGCGTATGATTGGCTTTTGTATTTCAGAATTGAATCAGCATTAAAAATGCCTCCACCTGGCGTGTGCCTTAATATCATGAATGAACGTCACAAGGAAAATGGCGTGGGTTCTGTTAACAACCCTGTGAAGTTCCTGGACCAAGATTATAATCAGTTACTCCAGTATTGTCGTATCAGGAATGTAAGATACATTGATGACATGTTCCCCCCAGATCACCGATCTATTGGTAAAGATTTGTTGACTCCAGAAATTCTAGCAAGAGTGGAGTGGACTAGACCATCGGTATGTTGGTACCAATTCACTTTTCACTTCAGCCTGTCACAGTGTGATTTTCACTGTATTAACTGAATTATGGCAGAGACCAGGTAGGGAGTACTGTACAGTGTGAGACAACATGAGGAACAAATTGTTTCTAAAAAATAAAGCACCTGTATATTCTTTAAGTCAACCAGCACGTTAAAAAATGGTGAGTGCCAAAGTGTAGTGATCAGCAGCAGGAATGCCCCAAAGCAAACACATGAGGGAAAATGAGACTGTTATTACTTCTGAAATTAAGGCTCAAATGTGACAGGTATCATTACAACAGGACAAGTGCCACTTTCATACATGCTGTCGAAGCACTTGTTTGAGACCTCTAATCTCTGCATCCTCTGGTTTCAGAAAATTGTGCAAGATCCTCATCTCTTTGTTGAGGGAGTATCAAGGTTTGACTTTGCCCAAGGGGCTGTTGGTAAGACTGTGGCTATATACAAGTTTACCTTAGCAGATTGTCACATGAACATTTTGGGATTTGGACTGCTGTGATTAATAAATTATCACAGTGGCTATCTACATTCAAATCTGAAGATACTAAAAAGACAATGTTGTCATTCATACCTCATATTGCTAAAAGAAAATATGAAAACAGTATCATCAGCTGCTAAATTCACTCATATTAACATATACGTTGTTGGTCCTACAGAAAACTGCTGGTTTCTTGCCTCAATTGGGGCTCTGACATTTCAGAAAGACATCATGCGACAAGTTATACCGGGTGATCAATCCTTCCAAGACAATTATTTTGGACTTTTTCACTTCAGGGTAAGTCAGTTCAATTGTGTTGAAAGCAAAGCTGTCATTCATATTAAGAATCCTGTGAAGGCATTTTAGTGTGCAGTGTCAAATGCTGTCTTACTGGATGTTTAGGAAACCTTTGCTAGTTTAGCTTACTTCTTCACTTTGCTCCTAGATGATAAAACATAATATTTTTCTTTTTTCTTTTTTTTCTTTTTTTTCTTCCTTTTTTTTTTTTTTTTAACAGTTCTGGAGATTTGGTAAATGGGTAGATGTTGTGATTGATGATAAGCTGCCGACAATTAATGGGGAACTTGTTTGTGTAAGTTCCAAGACTCCCAATGAGTTCTGGCCCGCTTTGTTGGAGAAAGCCTATGCCAAGTAGGTTTCACACTATTCCCATAGTTTTGTAAATACACTATATCATTATAACAGTAAACTTTACTATGTTTACTCCTCTTGTCATAACACAACTCCGTTTCAGTTTGTAATATTTGATCAAAGTTGTTTTCATTGTTGATGTCATGTTCTTTTTTTCTTCAGGGTGTGCGGCTCTTATGCAGATATGAATGCTGGCACTTGTGCTGAGGCACTCGTGGACTTCACTGGGGGAGTGCACATGACCTTTAACCTGAAAGAAGCCCCTTCCGACCTGTGGGACCTAATGTATCGTGCAGCCAAGTCACAGTCTCTCATGGGCTGTGGAACACCTCAAGGGGTGAGAAATCAGCTCAGCTCTTTATACAGTCTGTCTTAAATACAGTGTAAACAAATACCACAGAAAAGATCTGTCACAAAAATATGTTTGTACAAAGAACACGCTGAATGTCCTTACCATCAAAGTAACAAAACTCTGGTAGTCAGAACTAGAAAAATGAACTGTGAAGTGCATGAGGCCAAAATTCAAAGACTGTTTAGAAAGTTCACAGTTGTAGCAGTTGAACAGAATGCTGGAATCATTTCAAAGTCATTAAAGAAAAAAAAAAGCAAGAGTCTTTCATTAATAATAATAATAATAATAATAATAATAATAATACAAAAAGTCTGAGGTACTGTGTTACTGTGGATGACTGTAAAATAAATAAATAAGTAAATCACATTGCAGTATATTTTGGTCGTCATCAGGGTCACAAAACATTAGGTACCATTGTCATTGTCATACTCCTCTGTTGACAGTTATTATTAGTTTATTCTTATGTTATCATCAGATGTTTGCTGATACCGGAGACATTTTTACAATGAAACCTGTGCAGCCTACAGTTAAGAGGCATACATCATTGATCATCACCAAGTCTAATGTAATGCTGTTTTCATGTTTAAGGCAACATCAAAAAATACAGTGCTGCCCAATGGCATAGTGGAAGGCCATGCCTATACAGTCACTGGAGTTACTAAGGTAGGAAGTAATCCACTGCTTATGTAAGGTACAGCTTCACATCCTAGGTTGTTGTTTGCTTTATACCAGAAAATAAGTTACTATTAGTTGTGCTTGGCTAAACTGAAAGAACATTAGTTAAATTGAATGTCTGGTTGTGGTCCATAGATAATGAGCAATGGAATTCCTGTCAAACTGGTGAGACTTTTCAACCCATGGGGTCATGGAGAGTGGAAAGGAGATTGGTGTGACCAGTGAGTGCAATTTGTTTTCACAGAAATCCAATCACAACAAGATCATTTATAGAGTGTTTTAACAACCAATTCCACAGAATAAAATAATTCTCATTTCCCATTTAATAGATCACGTAAGTTCTCACATGTGATATGACAACAAATGATTCCATGATGTGTACTTTCCAGAACACACCTTGTCAAACATCCTACAGTGTTGAACTGCATTCATCACAGCATGGAATGTAAACTGGACTGAAGAATTATATGGCTTAGCTAATCCATATAAATTTTCAATGTCATGCAGCATTAATCTTGCTGTTCATCTTGCTCTTAAGATTGATGCCTTTGTACACTTTACTGGTTGCACAGTAAAAATCTACCAGCTTTTGCCAAAGCCAGTCCTCTTCCCCATTCATACAGAGACACGTTCAGTCTTGAACTTATTATCCTTACAATGTAAGGTTGTTTAACGTGACGTTTCCATTTGACATACCGCCTGTGGCAGCAACATGACAGCTGACAGAATTTGCATATTTGATTTTCTTTCAACACTTACTAGAGCATCAATATCACTACCCTGGAATTATTTCCAAGGGTTTCCTTAGTGTTTTACAAAAGCACATTTGAGTCTTGAGGCTGCTCTTAAAGGTTTGGTAGTGCGACTTTGCCATTTAACAGACTGTCTCTTAAGACAACATATGTACTGACAACTTTTCTCTATCCCTCATAAGAACAGCTCTACTGTCACCACAAAGTCTTTATAAAAATTCCATACGATACCACATAACCCTTGTTTTAAAAGCAAATAATACTGCCCTCAAGGAAGCTAAATCCATTCATGCGCTGACATTCTGTATATAATCTAATCCTGCAGCTCACCCAAATGGCAGACTGTGAGCGTTGAGGACCGTGCAACGTGCCTTAAAATAGATGAAGATGGAGAGTTCTGGTGGGTTTAAGTTAGACATCTACAGACCAAATGGTATATTGTTTACAAATGCAATTATTTGAAATTTTAACACCCTTCCCCCTCACCCCAACCTCTGCCCAGGATGTCGATGGAGGACTTCACCCAAAGCTTTTCAGATGTTGATATTTGCTGCCAATGTCCTGATTTTCTTGATGGCAACTCTTCATGCCACTGGATTTCAAAGTTCCATGATGGTCGATGGGTGGCTGGGATCACGGCTGGAGGCTGCACGAATCATAAAGGTACAATATGTACAATACTCCTACAGTCAATGTAATACTGCTATACAGCTATATTCAATTATAAACAAACAGACAAAACAAACATTTTAGTGCATCTTAAAACGGTTGAACATCATGAACATCGATAATCTTTAATTGAGTAAGCTGGTATTTTCAAACTTAAATATGATTAATTTCATGGCAAAGCCAAGACATCATATATATACTAAAATTCAAACTAAGATATAATACTTTTATACTGTACATTATAAAGGAAAACAAATGATCATGGCTTTTCTTGTTCTTATAGTGTTTTCTGCTGGTTCATATTCACAGGTTGCAGTCACATGTTGTTTCTTTTTTTTTTTGTCATTTTAGACACTTTCTGGACAAACCCTCAGTATTATATCAAACTGGATAAACTGGATGACCACTGTGAGGAGACACAGGGCCAAAAGAATATACTTGTGACTCTGATGCAAAAACCTGACAAGAGAAACAGGCGCCTGGTTTCCAATCTCCATATTGGCTTCAGTATTTTTCAGGTCTACTTTTCCGATAGCTACTCTCCTCCCAGTATTGCCTTTTCATTTCTTTGTCATATTTCCTTACTGAAGAATATAGTGTCTTTGTGTTTATGTATTTTGCATGTTTGCCAGTATTGTAAAATATGTTTGTTTTATTTTAATTCTGCAGGTGTCAGAGCAGGTACGTATTTTTTTTCTTGCTTTAGCTATGACAGTTTATAATGACAGTTACAGTCGAAGTGAAGTTCCTGATAAGTCAAGTTCCTGATACATTTTCCTCACAGTTTAAGGGTCATGGAGGGAAGCTGCCGGCTGCATTCTTCTATAGCAATCCTCCTGTTGCAACAACCAAAACTTACCTGAATGCACGGGAGGTCATGGAATTTTTCAGCCTGAAACCTGGGGAGTACATTATCGTCCCGTCAACGTTTAACCCTGGTGAAACTGCCTCGTTCATTTTAGGCGTTCTCTCTAAGGCAGAGACACACCTGCAGTAAGGACTTATTAGGCTTTTTAAGTAGAGTAATAAAGTTATAAAATGTTAAGATTTTTGAAAAGCTCAGACCCACTGACTGTCACTGTGGTGTCTTGCAAATATTGTCTATATTTTCAAGTCCCCTGTCAGTATAACCTGTTTGTTTTTTTACAGGGAAAACTCAGGTTCAAGCATGGTGATAACAAAGGTATGTTTGCAAACCTGTCTCACACATTCTCTCATACTGGATAAATAAAAAGCTATCTCACATACTCTCACATAGTGGATACATAAAAACTTTTTAATGTGCTTATATCAAATCCTGCCCTGATAGTTTTCTGCTGTGAGTTAGGTTACTTATGACTAATCAGAAAGTTAGGTGTGTACATTTATATTAAATGGCTATGGTTTCATGTTCAGCCCACTACCAATCAAAGCAAAGAGAACGGGGAAGACAAAGTGACCCTATTCCGTCAGTATTCTGATCAGGTAAATTTTATTTTAATGTAACACTGCTAATTATTGTTTCCTATTTGTTTAAAGAATAACTTTAAAATGTGTGTGTGTGTGCGTGCGTGTGTGTGTGTGTGTGTGTGTGTGTGTGTGTGTCTGTGTGTCTGTGTGTCTGCATTTATTTAACCTTGGAAAAAAGTATGAAGAGGTGGATGCTGAACAGCTGCAGAAACTTCTGAATGAAAAGCTTCTTGGAGGTGAGGATTAGGATTAAATGTTGAGTATGCCTGAATTGTGGAGAGCAGACCATTTACAGCACAGACAGTAAGAAAATGGCAATGCCCCACAATGGAGATGTTGCAAATATGGGGGACAATTTTGGGCAACTTTTCCTCAATACTGTCCACCATAAATCCTTGGATGTAAGAGCCACAAATGTTTGTGAATTAGTGGAGAGATGAGAAAATTAGCACATGCGTTGTAAATCCCATCCCTGTTTAGCCCCTCTGAAAGGAGCATTGTCGCTCATATGTTTTGGGAAGTTAGATAAAAGTTCAAATGCAGAAACTCCCAGTTCTGGGATTCATAAAACTTTGGACATCAGTTAATTCCTGGAAAGACTGGATGTTACCCTTGCTTAAATGCAGTGTTTTAAAAACAGTAATGTCCGATGTAGATTTGTGTAGACCAGTGTGCTCTTGTGCCACAATTTCACCCCAGTTCCAATAGCTGTCTGTCTTAAGTGTGGTAATATTCCAAATATAATCCCTAATTAGACATCCTTCATGTCGTTCTATGCCCAAGAGTTTCTTAACCTAGGAGTGAGGGATCCCCTGCCCTGCTCATTTTTAATTCAGCTCTGCAAAAGTACACCTTACTCAACCTATTGAGCTTATATTGTCAAGATGTGGATCATCTGGACAGGTTTTCTAGGGCAGGGCTGACACACAAGTGTGTAGGACACTGAGGGTCAGAAATCACCTGATTGTGCTACTGACATCTAGTGTTGACTGTTAACCAATACTTCTCTACCTAGACCTGAGGTCTTTGGATCTCTTTTGGCTTTGGTGGATGATTCACCCAATACAAGGTTTCTCCACTCCCTAATTCAGAGATCAATCATGTAGACCATCTACCACTGAAAGAAGGGATTTGTGCCATTCCCCCATATAATTTTCTGTAAATGTTGACATTGGCATAGACATTTTCATTTAATTATCTTAATGCAAACCAGCCAAGGCTCATAAATGACACGACTGTATTTTTGTGGTTCTCAGGATATCAGCAGAAAACAGGAGGCTTTGGCTTGGATTCCTGTCGAAGTATGGTTGCAATGATGGATGTATCCTTTTTCCCCTGCAGTCATTTGATTTGGACCCTTTCAATGTTTTTATTCCTTTGATATTTTGAAAAAAACAAAATCTTCAATTAATGCTGTTAGGCTTGTACTAAAAAAAGCAAACAAACAAACAACAACAACAAAAAAACACTAGCCAACCAGATTATAAACAGCTGTATGATTCAGGTCAGTTTCTCACTTGTCATTACAAAGCATGACAACAATTTTTTCCTACCAATCTGTTATATTTGCTCAACTTAATTAAAATAATAAAGCGTGGAGACCAAACGTATATAAACTCTTCTTTACTATATCTAGGGGCTTCCGCTTAATGCAGGAGTAGACACAACATTCTTAATGCGGGAATAGACAACACAGTCTGAAAGTGCAACAAGTAAACATATGAACATACGAACACTTGATACGAACAGTTTTCATGGTGCATCTTCATAAACTTAAGGTGAAAAGTTGCCACTAGAATTGCTCCCTAATCCCACATATTCCAGCTGTCTGTCACAGGAACACTCAGTGGCAAGGAATTCATTCGTCTGTGGAATCGCGTTGCCACATACAAGGTGAAAGAGTTATATTTTGTAATAGATTTTGGATTCATTTCTTAAATATTGAAATCACTCTAACTTTCAAACAAACTAAGACATTTTCCTTCTGTTTCTGAACTATTTTATAGGAAATTTTCTTTCGGACAGATACCTCCAAAGATGGCATGTTGAATCTGAATGAGCTACGAAATGCACTAGAAGGAGCAGGTCAACCGCTGTAACATTTATCGCCACTTATTCTATACTTGGCAATGGTTTTTACTCTTTAATTAATTATATCACAACTATTGTACCATGTTTTATTTAATGAAATTGCATATTTTTAGATGTCAGCATGGAGATAATGTTGTAGACACAAAGAAGAAATAATGATCAGGTATTTAATTTGAATTTATCCTTTTCTCTGCTGTTCTTCAGGGATGCAAGTGAGTGATGGGATGTTGAGCCTCATGGCTCTGCGGTACGGAGGGTCATCTGGAGAAATCTCCTTAGAGAACTTCATCTGTCTCGTCCTTCGCATGGACTGCTTGGCCAGTAAGCATCACACAGATAATACTATGGCCCATTTTCATTGTCAGTCAGTACTTTCTGATTACCTATTAAAAGCACTGCAGTGTTATGATTAGACTACCTTCACTGTAGTGTTTTGATTAGACTATCTTTATTGTATTGTTTTAATTACACTACCTTTATTATCCATTGTAAAAAGAATGGTATTGATGCATGCACAGAACCTGCTTTTAGGAGCCTCACCCTCATCAATATCATTTCTGTCTAAACAGAAATATTCAAGAGACTCAGCGATGGTGAGGGCATGTATCTTAAAGAGCGTGAGGTAATTTTTTTCTTTTTAACTTTCCTTTTATAGTAATTCTATCAAATTTGTTCAGATTAGTTGTTATGGCAATATTAGTACTGATGATTAATTAGGGATTAAATTAAAATGTATACGTTTAAATGGAGATGTATTAGATGGGTGCCCTAGTTTTTTTGTTGAGGGACTAAGTAAGACTTAAGGATAGTACTGATTTTTTCTGTCCTCATAACAGTGGATGTACCTCTCTATGTACACATAAAAAACAATTCTTGGGAGAGTGAAGAAAATACATTCAAGGGGGGAAGATTTTACAGAAGACAAAACAAAGTATCCAGGCATCATCTGTGAGAACCATACTCTGTCATACTGCTCTCTTTTGAAACTGCTTGTAGATTACATATAAGCCTATTACATGTATTAAGGCAGGTATAATAGCTATAGCTGATGCACTTTCATAGTTAACTCTTCTTGCTTTTCTCATTTGATTGTGTCCTTTTTGTACTCATCTTGACTTTGTAAGAATGCCATATGTATAAAAAAACTTGGCAAGAATTTGTTTTAACACTGCAATAAACCACAGATTTTGTTTGACTAAGACATGCCATATATCAAACATGATTCATAAAAACTTAAATGATAGTAGCTTTCCATAACGTATTTCCTACACATGATTTTTAACAGCTGCTCTTTCGTCATGTATTCACAATGATGCTATGCTTTTTCTTCAGCTCAGTGGAGATACATTCACTAAAACTGTCTCACATACACTATGTTCCTGCCTTTGTATCTGTCCACTTTATCTATTTCTCGTGGTTGTTTTCTGTTCTACTTGTATATCTACAACATCTAACACTGTATCAAACCTGGACACAATACATTAAAGGCTTTCGCTAAGGACAGTTGTCTTCGCATTTTAACATGTGTACCATCATAAGCAGTGAGTGAAGACCCTGGGGGGGCCCAGACAAAGAGGCCAAGATGACCACCTGAAAAAAGAGGTGTCTAAATTGATTCCAGATCTTCAACATTGTTTAAACAGTTATATTTTGGTGAAGGAGGAGTAGGTGTCTGTAATAGAGAAGTGAACGAGGGAAGAAAATGATGCTGGCATAGATGAGGCAGCCTCAATCTCCAACCAAATTGGGGTTGGGGATATCTCTCTACTCTGCAACAAGTACTGAATGATCCTAAGATTGGCAGCACAATAATAGAAGCTGAAATTCAGTAGTGCTATGCCTCCATCTAACTTGGGTTTCTGTAAAAGCTGTTTATGTATCCTAGGAGTCTTTTTATCCTATATAAAAGATTAGAATTAGGCCATGAGCATTTTTGAATTTAGTGAGAGTATTCATTTTAATAGCATTAATTTTTGCAATTAAAGAGAGGTGTAGCAAAGACCAATGTTCCTGTGACGTCTTTGACTCCTCCCCCTCCAGTTCCACCATTCAGAGTTCTGCGTCATCGGTCTACAAATCACCAGCCTATCTACTCATCATCTCCCTCCCCTATTGTCACTTGGTTCTCCCTGATTTCTCCCTGTATTTATACCCCTTGGTTTCAGTCACTCATTGCGAAGTCTTCACTCTCTATGTGATAACTGAGTGCTCTCATTTGTATCTCCACTGTGTTTGCCTGTCAGTGTTCCATGCCTCTGTTTTGTTTAATCCCTGTTTGTTTTTGTATAACCTCCATCAGGAGTTATTAAACTTATCATCAATTTTACCTGCACTTGCATCCTGCTTTTCTGGGGAATTTGTGACAGTTCCAAATTGTCATCTGCATATAAAGACAATATGTTTTGTGTCCATATCTGACAATACCTTTGATGAAGGGGCTGGAACGAAGTGCTATTGCAAGGGGTTCTATGGCGAGGGCAAACAACAAGAGACTTAAAGGGCAGCCCTGGTGTGTCAACCGTTGCAGAGGGAAACATCCTGATTGAGTATTATTAATCCTGATGGAAGCTTGAGGGGATGAGTACAAGTCTGATCCAAGTGATGAATTTGGAACCAAAGCCGAATTTATTTAAGGTGTAAAACAGGTATTTCCATTCCACCCGATTGAACGCTTTCTTCGCATCCAAAGATATAATGGCCTCAGAGGCCTTGGTGACAGAGGGGTTATATATGATATTAATTGAAGACTGAAAAGACTGCCTGTTCTTAATAAATCTAGTTTGATCAGGGGAGATAACTGATGGGAGGACTATTTCCAGACACATTGCCAGGAGTTTGGCTAGAATTTTATAGTCAACATTTAACAGGCTAATTGAACGGTATGATGCACAGTCTAGAGGATCCTTTTTTTTTAAAGAATAAGACAAATAGTTGCCTGAGTAAGAGTCTGTGGGAGGGTGCCGTTTACGAAGGCTTGACTGTACATTTCAGTTAAAATAGGGGCTATTTTGGGAAAAAACCTTTTTGTAAAACTCTGTGGGATAGCCATCAGGCCCTGGGCTTCTTCCAGATTGGAGAGATTTGAAAGCATTAGACAATTCTTCAACAGTGATTGGTTGCTCTAGTTTTTTAACCAAATCGTAGCTGGCTAAAGGCACACCAAGGGAGTGAAAAAAAAAATCCAATTCTAATGTGTCCACTTCATTTTCAGAAGTATATAAGGACTGGTACAATCTCTTGAACTCATCATTGATCCTCCTAAGGTCTCGTGATATCCCTGAGGACATACGAATTTTAGGGATCTTTACTTCCGGTTAGCCATCTTCCCTATTGCTTTCTCAAGTATGTTTTTATGGATAACTCGTTTTTGGTGCTAGTTTTGGAATTTCTACAAATTCATTTTGATGACATGATCATAGGAACACGATGGAGTAAAACCTACAATTAAGTATAACTTCACAAGATGCTCCACATTTCTAATTTTAATACAGGCGAAAGGCTGCTCTTCTGGTATTTCCCTTCTGAAATAACACGTAGCCTAAAATTACGATTTTATTCTCAAAATATTAGGACTTTTTTCTTTTAAAATACGACTTCATTCTTGTAAAATTACGACTTCATTCTCGCAAAATTACGACTTTAGTCTCATTAAATTAAGCCTTTATTCTCGAAATCTCAGAATTGTTTTCCCCTTAATGTGGCTCTAATACTCCATCGTATGTGAAGGATAGATATATACAAAAAGCGTTCACAGCACGATATGCCAGCTTGCCTGTTGTTTGTTGAGGTAGCTAGCTTGTTAGGTTAAGACTCCTTGCTGCTGCTTTAATGTATTGTTTGTTTAGTCCACACAGGAAGGTGTGTTTGTCACTAACACTGAGAGATGCACAAAAAATCACCCAGGTCATACAGAGATTGTCACTGTTACTAGGAAGATGTCATATAACAATCATCTAGTACTCCATGAAATCAGTGGCATTTGGCACTAAAGAAATGGTACGTAGTGTTCGTTTGTCGCTTAATGGTGCATAATATCGACAACTTAATTTTGTTTAAACCATAGCCATTTGTTGTGTATGTTTTCAATATTATTTTAGCCAAAGCATCTCCTTCAACAGACTGACGCAAGCAATAATTTATTCTGCACTCTTGTTCCTTTTGCCCCCTAAGAGATTTAATGTAGCACCATGCTCGTATTACGACACTACCGTCTACTATGTTGGACACTATACCAAAAAGAACATGCACATAGCAAACATGAATGAATATTAAACTATCATGGGATATGTTATGATGATGATCAATTGGATAATTTCATTACACAGCTTTATTGAAGTGCATTTACAAGCTGCTAGGTGACTTGATCTAACGTTAGCCATCTCTCCGCAGCTATCCAACATCACTATCATAATTAAAGATAAACTGTTCATGGAGCAGTTTATATCCACAATCCAATTTGGATCATTTTGTTTTGCAATATATATCCACCATTTCAGCAACATGTGAGAGCCGGAATTTTGGTAGATTTCCCAAAGATCTGGAGAATATCAGAGAGACACACACATCAGATGTAGCCATTGTTGACTGGAAGTAACTTTACCCCCTGTTGCTTTCCAATATGGCGGCGTGAAAAAGGCCTATTGACATAACTTGTAAGCTAATAATTTACTGGCTTTGTCTGCTTGTTTGTAATAAGTACTCCTAGACTTGATGAGTAATAGTAGTGTGTAGTTAGTAATGTGTGAAATTCTGCTTGAAAAATTAAAACACTCTTCATAAATATCTGGAGATGATGAAACGGCATAAATTTCATCTAATTGTGCAATACAACGTGTTAACACAGATAACCTATTTTTTTTTAAGTTTGTTCTCATGTGCGATGTAGGAGATAATTTCACCCCTAATATTAACCTTCAAAGTTTCCCAAAGAGTACACATGGAGATGTTTGGGGTTCTATTCGTACTTATAAACAAGTAGATTTGAGCCGAGACAAAATTAACAAATTTTTCATTACTGAGCAGTCGAGTATTTAGCCGCAAAGGCGGACGCTGGTTATCAGCAGTTTGAAAGACTATTTCCATATTAACAGGGGCGTGATCAGATACAACAATCGTCTTACTGTACGTTCACACTGAGAGCGGCGAGAGCGTCAAGAGTCGCCCAAACCTCCCTGCCAACGACGCTGTTGAACACTGTGGACGCTCTGCCGTTGATGAAATAGGCGGGTACAAGTTCCTTCGGAAAGCTTGGTTATGCAAATGTTTTTAAAGGGGCTATAAAGCAAACAAACAGGTCGAGCGGTATCTTTGTGCTGACTGACCACCAGTAGGCTATAAGTTAACCTTATGAGATATTTTAAATGTGAAGGTGCGAAATCGACCGATGACAGAAATAAATAAACAATGCTAATTACATATTTCGTAGCAAAATTAACTAATTAATTAAATAAAACACTACTTAAAAGCTTTTTGTTGTTGTGTGTCTTTTGTGTTAATGATAGGCTAGGTCAAATTCCAGCATGGAGTTTATAGGACACGTTTACTAGCCTTGGTCTTTAATTAACACTAACGTTTGTGCATAACCTACATTACAGTACAACATGGGGAACCCACCACCGATATAATCAGTTTCTCCTCCATTTTGCTTAGGACCAAAAGTTTTGTGGGAACAATACTTTATACTGTCGTGTTCTCTACAATTCTCTAGAGCGGAGCACTTCCAAGTTTCTATTGGTTGCCGCCCAACCGCGTCATATCTCATTACCATAAAGTTAACCGAACTTCAACTGTATTTTGACGCCCAAACCACCCTCGCCGCGACGCCCTTTGCCGTGACGCTCTTCGCCGCTTAAAGACGCTGGCTCTCATTGAAAATGAATGACTTCCGGTCACTTTGACGCTCTCGCCGCTCTCAGTGTGAACGTACAGTTATATGGACATGAAGATACAGAGTCTGTCATCTGCAAAGGAGTAGTCTATGTGCGTATAAGTGTGGTGGACTGGCGGAAAAAAAGTGCTTTTTTTTTAAATGAGTTTCTTGAAGAAAAATGATGCGAGGTGGTGGAGCACTTTACTGCACGTAACTGGGTTATTAATGCCCCTGCAATTCCAAGTAAGGAAATTCAACCTGTTCCCTCCAACTGGAACAAGGCACAATGTAAACTACAGATTTTAGCTGACCCTAATAGTGAAAATTTAAAAAACAAAAACAGGTGACAAAGTCCAAAAAACATGTAAGAACTATATACATATAAAGAAATAAATACCCTTTCCCACAATACCTCCCTTGCCAAAGCATCTCCCCAACTGAGATGCAATCACAAAAAGACAAAAAGAATTTAGACTTAACCAATATATGAGATGCATTTGTTTCAGACTGAAAGTCTGTTAATACACGTAAAAGGCAAGAACATTTGATGAAATATTTCAACCATTTACTTCAGGCAAACAATACGACATGGGTTTTCATGGTCAACTGTATCAGAATAGTTGAGTTAAGTTTGTCACTCACACTCATCTTTTTCCACATCTTTTTCCACGAATAATTCCCATCGATGGTAACTTTGAAAGTGAACTTTAAGATTTGTGGGGTTTTTCCTTTAATTTCTACGCCACAGATGCTGTTACCTGAATTTATCGTGCATTTGCTTGTACTGCTTACACAATTAAATTTGAAATAGTCCCACACAGAACTCACACGTTTCCTCCCTGACATATCTGACTTCTTCACTTGGGAATCAGGCCTACTTCCATTAGTTAGCCAAGGTAGGTCCTGACACACTATATCGCCATCTTATGGTTGTCGGCTATGGCTACACAGAATTTAGGGAATGTGACACCCGCTGCCTTGAATGGATATGACGTCTGCCGTCTTGAAACCATAACGACAATTATTTTTTTGTCTTTCATTATTTTATTTTTGCTATTTTTTTAGCAATCATTATTAGTTTCATTTAGTTTTAGTTTTACATTTTCTTTGGGTAAATAATTTTATTTCGAAAACGAAAATGCTACTATTATTATACTACTGGGTAACTTAGTTGACAGGTAACATAGTTGACAATTCCCCTATTTTGACCTACAAGTCAGCCCACCACATTTGCAGGGGTTGGGGAGCAGGACCCCTGCGAAAGTGGAAAAACCGTGGATATCTCTAGGCCCCCCAAACCTTAACTCTTAATAGTGTTGACCATATCTAACACACACAAAAGTAAAACAATACACTGTACTGCAACAGTAGGTGTAAAGATGCAAAAAGTTGCAAGAAATGCGAGATACACTGTACACTGAGAGACAAAACGCGTGAGTGAGGCTGGCTAGTACTGAGACAAAGAGCGTGGTGCCCCCAAGCAGAGTGCGTAGTCTGCAGCTCTTTAGCGCACTGAAACTTTTGACAAAACGTAACTCTTTATAATAAATGTGTGTATATATTCATGGTAGTAAATGATAAAATAGATTAATAATACATATATTTTATGCATATTTGACTTTTTTTGAAGTTTTCTTTGCATTTTGTAGTCTATGTGCGTCATCTATGATTTTCTGCAGTAGGCCGCAAAACTAAAAAAAAAAATCCCATTAAGTACTGATGGCAAACTTGTGAATACTCAAATCCACAAAAGTTAAACTCACGAAAGTCGGGGTTCGACTGTAATTTCAATCGTAGGCCTTACCTAGCTGACCACATGTCATTTTCTTGAGCAGATTAACGTTAAATTTGAACATATAATTCAATTAAAATCATTCAAAAACTGTAAACATAACAATGTATGTAACATAGTTGATGATCAATTAATATACTCATTGACAATGTGCTATTACAGATAAAATAGATAAAATATAGAAAAATTTGAGGACACTCACCACAGTGTGTTCAACATATCTGCCACAAAGGAAAATAATACCATGTGTTGCTGGTTACATTGTATTGGGACAAACCATTTTTGCAGGGGGAAGTTCTGTTAGTAATATAGTTGACAGAACTTTTGCAGACATTAATAAATTAAGATATTTAAATTATTGAAATGAGAAAATCAATTTATTCAATTCAATATTATTTCTCTTTAGTATTTGGACTTTTGAAATAAATAAAAAATAGTTGTGGTTGACATTAATGGTTTTTATTCAATATTTTGAAAGCAAAACACCCTCATCTGAAAAACAAACAGAGAAAAAAACTGTCAATTTAGGAACATTATGACAAATTTCAAGTTAAATGAAGCAAAAGATACACATAATGTTTGTTTGACATCATAACATGGTTTCCATTAATAGGTAAGATATGATATATTTGAAGACAATAGTTAGAATAAATATCATTATCATCAATGGGCGTGGAATGTACCCCAAATTATAGCATGGCTTATGGTTATATACCAGTCACAGGAGTAGTCACAAGGGTAAATGTATTTATAAGTAGTCATCACAAGTGTCGACTGTAGCTTAGACTGCCCTCATACTGTTTGCTGTCAGGGCAGCTAATTACAACTGAAGGACACATTTTAACATTATTTTATTGTAGCAAACTGAGACAGATAGCAACATGTACATTTCTTGCAGCATTTTAATGAGTGAACAATGATTATTAGAAGATCGATATGAACACACATAGCAATCTTAGGCTTTTAGTGTACATATTGTATCAAAACTGAAGTCAGCAAGGCGTTGTATGCATTCTTTCTCTGCAGTCTCAAGTTCATGGCTGCTATAATTTCTGCAAACCACCAGATGTCACTGTGCTGTCTGCCTGATGTTTCAAAGCTTTGAATCTTTTTTCAGCACAATCAGGAGGAAGCCTCAAAAGCTTCACAAGGCTTTGTCTGCCCATCCCTAATAACGACAATCAAACAAAAACATAACATAAACTAGACTTGCAAGCAGCTGTACCAACACCCAGACGAAAATAATATTTGAACTTTTTGAACTTTCAGTTACTGAAGAAACAATACCTGTAAGTGCACCATTGCCGACTACTAAATGCTTGTATGATGAGCTGGATCTCGTTAGGCGTAAGACCACTGCTTTTGCTCTCTTTTGTTACAGACTTGCTTAACAATAGCAAAAATCAAGAAAGGAAAGGATTACACTTTAGTGGGGTATTTCAGAAAGCAGGTTTAGGGAAAACTCAGTTAGTTAACTTAGAATAAGTAGAAAACCTCCTAATAGAAGAAGTAGTTTGCTACTTGTAGCGAAGCTGCTAACTTAGAGTGGTGAGTGGTAACTTATAGTGGTAACTTAACAGTTCGAGAGACTGAACTGGGTTTTTTCAGGTTTTGATTCTCTTGCACTTCTGGTATGTTTCCTCACTCGTTTCTTCAGCTTACGGCACTCGCTGAAGGTTTATGTTGAATGCAAGGCTTTGTACAAATATAACGTTGATAAAGTAATCACTCAAACATTGCATACTTTCAATAAAGCTATTTATTTCTGCTTTGTTAATGTTCCCTTTATATTTAAATTTCAAAATGTTAAAATAAATCAGTGTATCTGATAAACGTGCATAGCCTAAAATACGTCAATTTACCGTCATACAATGACATGCATGTCCTTAAAAATCTTTTTATTGATTTCTTTCAAACAAACAGTTCTATCGTTTAATTGTGGTAAAAAAAATAATCCTAATATCAAGAATTTAATCAGGTGACATAAACCAATACGTTGCATTTATTAGCTACACAAAAGTTTCTATTTGTCATGGAAAAGTGAGCCTGTGTGTCTCTCAGCCTCTTACTTCCTTTTTCCCAAACTGTCAGAGAATGTATCTGCTAGCTAGCCCCTATGGGATACTGGACTGGTGTATCCATTGAATCAACAGAGCAACCCAGATCAAGAGTTAAGTTTTCGGGTGTCTTCGGGTAGAATCATCTGCTCTGTTGCATGAGCCATAGAACACTAGCTTGGCCACAAGTTCGGATAGACTTGTTCACTGCATGAGCCATCGAACTCAAGCTGTCCAAATTCGAACTCGGGTTTTTGAACTTGAGCTGTCCGAGTTCGAACTTGTGCTTTCGGACTAAGGTTTTCGAACTTGAGCTTCCTGGTTACGGAGCAGCAGAAGGTTGATGCTCGAGACACTACAGGGGTTTAACTAAATTCGGATCCTTTTGTTTGTAATACAAAGATTAAAAATAATTACTTCACTGGGGAAAATGTAAACACTTGACAATTTAGTAAGATAATTAGTAAGAGATGTTACCACAGCCTATCTTTTGGGCGCATTAGTCCACACTTTCTTGCTCTTTGTTGATTGTTATAAGCCCCTTGCTGTGCGCACTGGTGATACCAAAGGTTTCTAACCGATTGCATGCAGTTGACTGGTAGTTCTTTTCCACCAGGATGGTGCCGGTGCCAATGTTGATGTGTTGATGTAGACACAAATGGTTGCCCATACATCTTTTGATCATATACATGTTTTCATGCTTTATGTAGACTTTAGGCTCCGCCATCTTGGTCAAACTTTTTTTGTTACTCCTGCCTCTCTAGAGAACATCACATTCCAAACACATCACATGTTGAACCAACTGGTTCTCGCATGGTTATCATTTGCATAGGCACTGACGTCAGTGGTTCCAGCTTTTGGAACTGCAGTTTTGAGAAGCCAGCTTTTTGGCACCAGCATCAGTCTTTTTTCCGGTGGAATCAAACATTTCAAACCACACCTTAAAAAAAAGTTGTTGAGAATCTTTGGCAGGTGGAAATAATCACGCCCTTAAAAAAAAAGCAATCTTCCACTGCGAGAATGCTGAGGTGTGTATGGGAAAGTCTTTGCATAACAGTCACAAAGACATAATTTTGTCCAAGAAAAAACATAAGTGCGCAAAGCGAGCAGAGTATTATGAGAACACTTTCTCTTGTGGCAGTTTGCGAGTTTCTGAGAACAATGTGGACCATGTGAATAAAGCAGCCACCTGCCTTCTTAAATAAGTAAATAAGGGTAACCCAGGCAAAAAATGTCACCAGTCTTGGCCTAAGTACTGTTCCAATCAAAGTTTGCATCTAGCCAAGTACAGATCATATACCCGTATGTGTTCTCGATGCATGAGTTTGATCAAGGATGCATCAGGAGGTGACTTGTGTGGACTTTGGGAGTCAATTTTCCCAGAAGGCATTTCACCCAAATTTCACACAAAGTAGCGGCAATGGCTACAGACAAACTACCACATAACTGTAAGTTTTGTCTTATGACTTTTGTTCTGTCACCAAATGTAGTTTTTAAGATTAATCAGGCGAGAAATTAATATTTCAGGATGTCCTTGGACTTCTGCAACTGCGTTACCCCAAGGAGAATCACCCTCAGTCGCGAGCTTCTCCTGTCCCTACAGTCCTCAACAAATGGTGTTGTGCCAGCGAACATTCCAGCAGAGCTTTGCAGATGGGATATAAAGACTAATTGTTGAAAAAGAGGCAGAAGAGGTGGAATACGCCGTAGACTTAAAAGCATGGTAGTATGACGTTTCAATGGTATATCAGTATGGCACAGTCAATAGGGGGATGGTGAGGATGATGATGATGATGATGATTTTGATGATGATGATGATGATCCCCTCTTTATTGTCACTCATCCATCTGTACCTTCCTGCCTTTGGGCCAGTCAACGCTCTGCTCATTAATCCCAGTTTTATCCAGTTCACTATGTAATCAACACATTTACCTGTGCCTTGTTCATTGTCTCGTTGAGCTCATTGAGTCACTTGTATAAAAATAATTTTGGTTTCAGTCTGTTCTTTGTGAAGTCTCTCACATACGTGAGTGAAATGGGCCTTGTTGTCCCTGTTTAACCTTGCACCTGTTAGACTACCTAGCTTCTCTTTGCCTGCTTGCTCCTGTTAGCGTTGTTGTTCTAGTTACCTCTCTTATTCTTGTGTACTTGTCATAGCCTGTTTACCAATTCTGATTCTTAATCTGTCCCTATTAGACTGTTTGTCTTGTTCTGAATTCTGCCTAGTGTTGATTTTCTATTTGGGTTGTGTTTTGCATGCACTCTCTGATTTTTTGACAATTTTATAAAATTTTCCAGCGGAATCCACAGCAACCCTCCCAAGAAATGAGAAAAGGCATACAAATCTGAAAACTTAAAACAGAACAAAAATCAAGATGTTTGAATGAGGAAACGGTGTACAAAGCACGGATAAACTGAGGAATATGACTCATTTACATGATTTGATTAAGTTCTTCTTCATGCTTGGGTTGAGACATGGTGAGATTCTGCCATAACTGAGGCCAGTGGACAATACCGTAATAAGTATGCGAACACTGAGAAGGATTTTAAAATGCATGAGGAATGAGTCTGACCCTCTGGAGTATATATCGTGGGGAGTTCGCCTCTGCCCGAGATCAACTTATCTCCTTATAACATGAAACGTTTCATGTTATAACAATATAAGTTATCATGAAGTAACTCAATCAAATCATGTAAATGAGCCATATTCTTCAGTTTATCCGTTCTCCGCACACCATTTCTTCATTCAAACATGAGTTTCATGTTATAGCCTAACATTGTAAATTCTGTTAACACATGACAAACATCTTGTTATCACAATAAACTTTTCACATTATAACGTGATACTGATTGTTTTTTCTGTCATTGCAGCAATATGCTTTTGAGGAATCTGAGTAAGATGCTGTTTGTGGTGTTCACAGCTTTAGCCAAATGTGGCTGAGACTGCCCCTCTCCATGCAAAAAGCTGAGGTCACACATAGACCTGGTCAATTAGCATATTTGCTATATATTTAGTTTTCAAATCCTACATTTAGATTAAACATTTAACACTTAACACTTACATTTATATTTATCATTTACATTTAACATTTATATTTATACATTATTTTATCATTTTTGCTTTAATGCAGATCATTACTCTTTGAAAAGGTATCACAATATTTTACATGAATTTCTCTCTAAATATTGAAAAAAGTGACAGACAAATTGTAGTGCTTTTTTTTTTTTTACATTTGGTGGTGCTGAATGTGCAAAAACTGAGCAGGAAAACAGAAGATGGCCTGTATGCATGTGTATGTTGTGCCCCTGCCAATCATTGTTTCGGACGTTTTGGTGACCACTGCTGCTTGTTTCCATAAATGTCACTGTGACAGGAAGTGTGTGACAGGAACTTTGATAGGAAGAGAAAGTATCCAGGAAGTGAGTGCAGTAGGACCAATAGTAATGCTTGTAGTCTGTATCCAGGGAAAATCGTTTGCAATCCTCAATTGTTATTCCTTGAGAAGGCATTCACTGTACGTATATCTGTTTGTTATTATCCGTCTTTAGTTTGAGTATTGTTATATTTAATAGCATTCTGTTGGGTTCTGTTGAATGCATGTGTATTGCTTTATGCTTTTACAGTATTTTCAAGTTATTTTTACAGGCAACAGTTAATTTCTAAATACTTACCTGTATACTCAACTTTGTAAATTGCCATTTCACTGTGCTTTGCCCTCTTGACCTATGAGGTAGATACAAGAGTTGTTGTACCTGTAATGTTACCATACTTACCTGGCATTTATGTATGCAGTACTTATCAGTGTGTGTATTTTTAATTTCACACTGTTCATATGATAAAAACACTCTCAACATCGCACCATGCTCCCAAGAGTCATTTTATGGAGGTGTTTACCTTGCTGGATAAGTGAATGGGAGATTCATTGAGGCCAGTACAGTGTATGCTTGTGCGTGTTAACCCGTTTTTATGAATAAACAGTCCATGCATACAAACAGTCTATATGTGACGGAGAGCAGATCCGTCACAGGTCTCTGAATAAATGTTTGCTGTAAAGCAGAGTGAATGATAGTATGGACACTACTACGTGGCAGGGTTGGAAATTAGCACCCGCCACCCACCTAATGCGGGTGATTTTGTGTAGTCGCAGGTGAATTTGCTCAACCTACCAGCCACCGTGGCGGGTGAATAAAAGCAGCATATAAAAACGAATAATGCAATTGTAACAGAGCGATTTGTGACTTTCCACAATGCAGACTGAATCACGAGTCTGCTTGTTTTTCTTGGACACTGCAACCAGGAGACACGGGGGTTACCGAGGCAACTTGAGCATAGAACACTAACTAGCAACCAATGGTTAAAAAGAGTGACCTCAGGTCAAGACGCCTAGGCTAACGTTGTAGCAAACAAAGAAAAAACAATGTGGCGTTACATCACAGGGGTAAAGAGGTCTGCAGAGAAAACCTCCCAGGAGGATGCACAGGCCAAAGTACGATGGGGTATTAGGGCCACATTGAGGGAAAAAAAATCCAAGATTTCGAGAATAAGGTTGTAATATTACGAGAATAAAGTCTTAATTTAATGGGAATAAAGTTGAATACCAGGCTGCACGCCTCCCTAAGCACTCTCATGTCACTCCACTGCTTACTGCGCTCCACTGGCTTCCGGTAGCAGCCCGCATCCAGTTCAAGACACTGGTGCTCGCCTACCAGGCCACAAGAGGCTCCGCCCCATCATACCTTCAGTCTCTTATAGCTCCGCACACCCCAACTAGGACCCTCCGCTCTACGACCTCTGGACAACTGACGGTCCCCTCACTCCGGGAACCCGGCCGCCGCTCCTCCCGACCACGCCTCTTCTCTGCCATTGCCCCGAGGTGGTGGAACGACCTCCCCCATGCAGTCAAGACTGCGGAATCTCTTACCATCTTCCGCAGGAAACTGAAAACCCACCTCTTTAGAACACACCTGTCCCCCAATGCCTAACCTCCCTTTCCAAAAAAAACAAAAAAAACAAAAAAAAACTTTGTCTTGTATCTGTGTTTGTCAAAGTATTCCAGGGGCGCAATGCGAAGGGGCAATTTGACGCTCAGTCTTATTGTGATCTCTGCTCACAAGGTATTAGAAATGCGACTGATGCACCAATTGTAAGTCGCTTTGGTAAAAAGCGTCTGCCAAATAACTAAATTGTAATATTTCAAGAAAACAGACGTAATATTACGAGAATAAAGTCATAATTTTTTGAGAGAAAAAGCATAATCTTTAGGAAAAATTGTCGAGAGGACACTCAGTGGCAGCCTGAGTCTGCTTCTGGCAACTTCTGTCTGTTTTAGGCGTTGTGCCATGGCACATACATCAGTCAACAGGTAACTTTACTTAATCAAATTATCATTTGCTTGTTGAGCAAACACAGGTTTACAGTTTCTTTACTAAAGTATAACTTTAAAAGATGCTCCACGTTCCTCATTTTAACACAGGCGGAAGGCTGCTCTTCTGATATTTCCCCTCTAAAATAACATATCACCTGAATTATGACTTTATTCTCGTAATATTATGACTTTATTCTCGTAACATTACGACCTTATTCTTGAAACCTCAGAATATTTTTCCTCAATATGGCCCTAATACTCCGTTGTATCAAAGAGGAGAAGGTCAAAAAATGTTTTTTAATGAGAAGTGGAGAAAAGCTGACAATGGAGAGTCCCACAATTGGCTGGTTTATGAGGCGACAAGCCAGACATTGTTCTGTCTGGTATGTCATAAATACACTTCGGATGCCAATAAGAGAAATAATAAATAATAAAAAATAAATTATTGGTAGGACTAAAATCCTAAAATTGGAAGCGGTGTGTGTGTGTGTGTGTGTGTGTGTACTATATGTGTACATGAGAGAGAGAGAGAGAGAGAGAGAGAGAAAGAATGTCAGTATTTTCCTTAAGAGTCTAAGGAACTCCCCCACAGACACACACCTCTGCAAATAGGAAAAAAACACCATTTTGCATTAACTGGAATTTTTATTAACACTTTTGGAACAACACATATAAATAATCATAACATTTAAAACTGTATGAATAAAAATACCTTTTGAAGGTATTTTGACTGTGTATTTTCCAAAGAAGGATTATTTTAATTTCTTTGAAACTTTTTATTGGAAAGTGTTAATATTCATTGCAGATATATAGAAAACTTAAAGATGCTATATTAATCATTCATCATACAGTAATATTTTGAAAATAGCTAATTTTTCATATGTTTCACCGGCTGTAATATTACATTCAGTAGATTTATTTCATAGGTAGATAGTTGTACTATGTTGACTTCAAGGTTTTCTGTCTCTTTGTGATACCTGTTGAGCCTTTTTCATTGGGTTCAGGAAATTTGCAAGTTACAGCTTATAATGGCTTGGTTTGTTGCATACTAGGGCATCAATCCCTTTTTCAAATGTGTGAAAATGAAATGCAATTAGTTATAAACATTTAATTGCATTTGAGAAATATAGGTATAGTTTGCTTTGCAACACAGGTGACTAGTACCAGCTAAAGTTAGTAGCCATCCCTCAATCTGGTTGTTCAGCTCTCTGGTTCTCTAGCTAGTCAGGACTTGTGATAGCATAGCATCTTATTTATTGTGCCCCCCACAGAATTTAATTTTAATTTTATTTTGGCTTGCATGACGCCCCTGGAGCTGAAGAACTATGATTACAATTTTGTCTCGACACACGGAACAAGATGAAATCATCTAGTATGCAACAAACCAAGCCACTGCAAGCTGTAACTTGCAAATTTCCTGAACCCAATGAAAAACAGACTCAACAGGTATCACACAGAGATAGAAAACCTTGAAGTCAACATAATACAAATAACTACCTATGAAATAAATCTACCGAATGTAATATTACAGCCGGTGAAACATATGAAAAATTAGCTATTTTCAAAATATTACTGCATGATGAAGGATTAATATAACATCTTTAAGTTTTCTATATATCTGCAATGAATATTAGCACTTTCCCATAAAAAGTTTCAAGAAATTAAAATAATCCTTCTTGGGAAAATACTCTTAAAAGGTGGGGTTTTCAGCTCCTAAGCTACAGTTAGTAAGATCTGTAGCACTCAATTTTTATGCAGAACCAAATAACTTCTAGATGTGATAGAACTACATTAGTACTACACAGAACCAGAATTGGGTTGCAAGAAAATGAAAACTAGTGGAGATATTAATTTTTGAAAATGAAAGATTCTTCATTTAGGTAATATTTTTTTTTAAATTTGATTACTGACATTCTGCAACAAGTATTTACATGAATACATGTTGCAAATTATTCTTAGGGTTTCTTGCACGTTCAGTACAAATTTCAACCCAATCCAGTGAAAAATAAGCAATTGGTGAGGCTTACAAAGAATTGCAAAAATGATGAAATTTAGCTCCAAGGCCCAAACTTCCAAAATTCATAACTCAAAAAGTATTTGGAGCAGAGCTATAGGATTTTGCAAGGTCCCATGAATTTACTAGAAGTTTTCACATGAATTTTTTCAAGAAAATCCATGATATGAACTGGAGGGCCTAGGTGAGTTGGTATGGGATGACCCATCGACACTCTGGGAGCCAAAAGTCCTGCTTCTGGTGTCCCAGGGGCAGACTGGTTTTATATTATTCTTATTGATTTCACTCAAGCCAGAAACAAATGCAACAATATGTCTGTGTAACTATATATTCACAGTATTACGAATGAATTGTGGTTTATTTTGTAGCATTTCGTAGTGTGGCTGATTTTACTAATTGCATTAGTACAGTACAAAGTCAGAGGTGTGCTATTTGATAGATTCCCCCTCTCCCCCTACCTCGGGCTTCCAGTGGGGAAACCTGAGGTCTAGCTACCCCTGCCCCCTTCCCATCTCGTACTTCTGAGTGGGACACCTTCCCAGGCAGTAGCCTACCTAGCTCACCAACTAGAATCAGGGGGCCCACTCCCACAAGGTTAATTTACCCACACGGTGACATGATATCATTTCTGGTGTTTGCTCAGGAACTTCATCTGGTGTTTGCTCAGGAACTACACTTACTTGGCTCAGCACACCTGTGAGCTGACACTCATCCTTTAATCAATATGATAAAAGAGATATTAGTGATATAAGGTTTCTGTTTTTCAGGTGAATTCATTATGAATTCTATTATCTCAAATTCATTGTGGAAAATAGGTCACCAATTCCTTTATTTTTTCTGTCATATATAATCAGAGGCACACTGTAAATTTCAATACGTTAGCTTAAAAAAATCATCCAATCCCATTGCCTTGAATCAATCAAATAAAGTTACTTAATAAAATCAATTTTGTTTTAAGCTTGAGTGACTTGGAATTTTTCAATAACCCACATTTCACAGTGAGTATTATCTTAACACAAAAAGACATTTTCAACTAGTTTTAGCCAATTTAGTAATACTCATTAGTTTCCAATGCTTACAAACCAAATATTCTTAACACCATAGATGTAAGTACTTTAACTAGGTTCAGATGAGTTGAGTGTACTTAACACTCTCTAGTACAACATACTGTCACATACATTAAATAAACTCAAATTCTAAGAATGTTTTTGTTCTTTAGGACGTGCCCATTCGTGCTGTAGTTACATAACGAGTTTTTCTTTTTATTCCAGCGAAGTCATCTTATCCATCCTGCTCTGATACCAGTGTTGAGGGCTGGGTATTCTCTGGAACAGTGCTTTTGATCTTTTGGCAATGAGCCTTTTAATGGGCAGTGATGTAAAGCAGAAAGTAATGCACTCATGAGCATAGCAGGAGGGAACAATACCATTCATGAGGACAGTTCCATTCATGGTACACAGATAATGCTACACTGTCATTAGAATTAATAACACTACACAAAGACTAAATGATGAGCAATACAAATACGGTTCTATGAGACATAAACACAAACTGAAAAACAATTAACTGAGGCTAGGCAACAGTCCATCGCCTCAAGGCATGCTAGGAAGCTCCGCCCACCTACCAAAAACAAGCTGCACAGGTCTTAAGATTAACTGCAGGCAAAGTATATGAAAGTTTCTTTCTTACATAAAAGTCCTTAAAGATATGAAAAAATGAAAATGACTTTTCAGTATAATAGAGGAATTTGATTTACAAAAAAGCCCTAGCCCTTTAAGTATTTATTATTATTTTTTTCACTCTCTTTTTGTTATGCTTAATATTATCTCAGTATTTCCTGTTTTGATTTGTCTTTTCGATATGCACCTGATCCTATTGAGAAATGTGACGACTTCAAAGCCATGATGTCTGGATTACTGTATATGAAAACAAAACAAAAAAAAGGTTAACTGCAGGCAGATTAACCGCAGGTTTTTGAATTTCTGTGTACATGATAAGATGAACCATTGTGCACATGTCAAAACAGCAATAATTCACTGACAAAAAATATCTGAAGTAGTACAAACTTGAAAAATTAAGTGAGTCAATATTCCTACTCCAAAAGTGAAAAAAAGCTTGACGTAAACTAGTAAAACGAATGACTAGTGAAAGAGTAAGGTTTACTTATTTCTCTCAGTAAGGGCATTTATTACTATTAGCAGTGTATTTCCGTTACATTATGAAGTTAATAATAGCACCTTTAAAGCCCATTTATGCTCCCGTTACGTACAAAAATAAATACGTCCATTTCAAACCATGCAGCCATCGCTGCCCAGTGCCCACATACTCCCATGTGTCCTTTATGTTGGCATGGATGTTAATGTAACGGTAGCCAGTTTTCAAACCGACTGATGCTCCTGCCCACAGGTTTTAGCCTCCTTGCTAGCACGCCCGCCTCCCATCCCGAGGGTCGCTGGTTCGAGTCCAGTGTCATACACAACGCAGAGCGTTGCTGTGCCGTGACCCGGATGGGAGTGAGGTTTGGGGGGGGGTGAGTGTAACGGTAGCCAGCGAGTAGAGTGCTGCACAGTGAATATACCTCACTCCCCCGACACCTTAAGAGGCGTACTAGCTAGTGACGCTAGCAAGGAGGTTACTAGAATATCTAGTAAACTATAAAATTCTAGAAATACAATAGCTCAGTAAAACTAATGAGTTAATTATTAATTATTTTTTTAAAGAATTAAACCTTAAAAGTGTTCAAAGAAGTTGCCTGTAAAGGTTGCGAGCGCAACATGAGCAAACCAAAAATAATTTGGTTGCTTTCAAACCTCAAGTGAACTATGCACTCTTGCTGATAGTTAGGTTTAGAGCAAAGTGCATAAACAGCTTACTCCAGCAGTGAATGTTATGCTTAGCCTACAGAGAATCTTTGCAAAAAAAACCCAAAAAACAGTACTTTAGTAAAATTGTGGGAAGTATAGGCTAACACTCCGTCTCTCAATGAAGACACTACCCATTTTGTGCCGCAAAATGTTTACTCATGAGCAGCACAGATGTGGCATTGCTGGAACATGTTATATAGTATGCACAGGCTTCGGATACTGCGCATGCGTATTGTAGTCTGGACTTCTGGACTTTCGTACTTCTGCGAAAATCAGGCAGCTATCAAAATTGGGCAGCAATTTTGTGTGCAGCCTCCACAGTTTCCAGTGGTACTGCTCCTTTTTGTCCGTATCCGCAAGGTTTTGGAAAACATGCACATGTACGGACAAAATGAACGCAGAGTACAGACAGAAGGCTCCGTATCCGTATATGTATTTAAAGTTGAGCATAAATGAGCCTTTAGAAGGTTGAAATGTTATCCGAGTTTTTTATCCCCAAGTGTTTTATCTCTATCATATTAATTTTTACAATGAAACATGCAAATACCCAAACCTGTTCTGCTCATCCGTTTATTGCTATCATTGCTTTTTGCACTTTATGCACTACATGTACAATTATTTGCTCTTTTGTTGTTTTTATTATTGCTCACTACAACATTACACTCTATAGTATATTAAATTTTTGTATTGTATTTTTACTTATATTTCTCCTCCTGTCCTTCCTTTTCATCTGCTGCTGTGAACACACACATTTTTCTGCCTGGGGATTAATAGTCTTATCTTATCTTGTCTCACTCGAGTATGCAAATGTTCTTTGCGCATCCAAATGGAATTTTTTAAAAATCCAAACAACTTGCCAGCCAAGTTGCTTTCCAAGGTAGTCTCACATTACCCTGAAGACATTTTCTGCTCTGATTCTGGTACTTATTATTTAGTCTCCTCTTCTTCTCTCATATCAGCACTAATTTTACTGTGATCTATACTGGCAAGTCCATGTGAAAATGTTCCCATAGAATGTGCCAATAAAAACTTAACATTGACTCTCCAAACCTACCAGTTGCCACTTACTTATGACAACTACTAATGAGAATTCATGACTTAGTTATGAGAACATTTCCCCACCTATATTCCACCATCAACTGAAAATTCACTGTTTCATAACACTCCTCAATGCATGGCACCCTAAAAACACTACAGTAATTACATTACGCATTTTAACAAAAGTTATTCATAAGTTCATAATTTATTAGTTGCGTCTTTTCATGAGAAGGTTTTGTACTAATTGTTGGCATATATTTAGTTCTCTCTCTCTCAACATGAATGTGCTTCTTGTAAGCCGCTCTGGACAAGAGCACCTGCTAAAGAACCAGCAATGTAATTTTACTTAAAAAAAAATAGCTTGCTTGTAAAGTTTGGTGTTCAAAAGAGGGCTGTCAAATCCAAAGAGGGCTGTGGGAAAAGAAAGCAGCCTGTCGGTGCAGGTGATGGGTATAGGCAGGCACTGCATCCTGTTTGTGCTTGAAAATGCCTGAGGTTAACTAGGTGTCTATTTAAAAACACACGGATAGTCAAAGGCACTATCGTCAATCCAGAGTATCACAACAAAAGGTATGGTTTCCATCTCTCTGCTTCTTCATCTTATAGCGTTCTGTTTGATGTTTTTTCTCTCTTCATTAGGCTTAATACAAAATTTTAGATTCTTTGTATTAAGCTTTACTCAATTAACAATCACATTCACTGAACATGTTTATGTCCAGAGGTGAGAATCAGTTTTACTGTGTCAGCTGATGTCAACTGAGCTATAACACATGTAAACTCATTTCATATTTATTTGGAAGGTGTACTTGAACAGTGTCTGTCTAATGACAATGCATACATCTAATGATCTTGCAACTTTATTTAAAAAGGCATTTATCAATTCAGTGCCAACTCCCTTTCATTTTGTAGCTTTTCCATTAAGTTTCAGTGACAGTGACAAATGTTTGAACTGAAAAGTATTACTAATTTTTGCATATTTCAACATTCCATGTACAAGAATTGGCCTTTTTTTCAAATCATATACTTTAGTGCATTACCCTTCTCACTGGTCTGATGTGAAGTTGTGCTGGGAAAATGTTTTTTGAATACTGCGTATGATTGGCTTTTGTATTTCAGAATCGACTCAGCATTAAAAATGCCTCCACCTGGCGTGTGCCTTAATATCATGAATGAACGTCACAAGAAAGATGGCGTGGGGTCTGTTAACAACCCTGTGAAGTTCCTGGACCAAGATTATAATCAGTTACTCCAGTATTGTTGTATCAGGAATGTAAGATACATTGATGACATGTTCCCCCCAGATCACCGATCTATTGGTAAAGATTTGTTGACTCCAGAAATTCTAGCAAGAGTGGAGTGGACTAGACCATCGGTATGTTGGTACCAATTCACTTTTCACTTCAGCCTTCACAGTGTGATTTTCACTGTATTAACTGAATTATGGCAGAGACCAGGTAGGGAGTACTATACAGTGTGAGACAACACGAGGAACAAATTGTTTCTAAAAAAAAAATCTTCCTGTATTTTCTTTAAGTCAACCAGAACGTTAAAAAGTGGTGAGTGCCAAAGTGAAGTGATCAGCAGCAGGAATGCTCCAGAGCAAACACATGAGGGAAAATGAGACTGTTATTACTTCTGAAATTAAGGCTCAAATGTGATAGGTATCATTACAAGACCTCTAATTTCTGCATCCTCTGGTTTCAGAAAATTGTGCAAGATCCTCATCTTTTCGTTGATGGAGCATCAAGGTTTGACTTTGCCCAAGGGGTTGTTGGTAAGACCATGGCTATATACAAGTTTACCTTAGCTGTGTTTACTAAATTATCAAAGTGGCTATTTAAATAATAATTTGGAGACACTTAAAAAGACCATTGTCATTTGTACCTCATATTGCTAAAAAAAATTATGAAAGAAAACAGTGTCAGCACCTGTTACTCATACTAACATATGTGTTGTTGCTCCTACAGGAAACTGCTGGTTTCTTGCCTCAATTGGGGCTCTGACATTTCAGAAAGACATAATGCGACAAGTTATACCGGATGATCAATCCCTCCAGCAAAATTATTTTGGAATTTTTCACTTCAGGGTAACTCTGTTCAATTGTGTTGAAAGCACAACTATCAATCATATTAAGAATCCTGAGAAGGCATTTTAGTGTGCAGTATCAAATGCCTTCTTACTGCACATTTCGGAAACCTTTGCTAGTGTAGTTCTAGCTCATCTTCACTTTGCACCTAGATGATAAAACATATCTAAAAAGTTCTTTTAATCTGCCTCCATTTTACTATATTCCATTTACTAAACTTACTATATTCTTTCTTTCCTTTTTTTTTAACAGTTCTGGAGATTTGGTAAATGGGTAGATGTTGTGATTGATGATAAGCTGCCGACAATTAATGGGCAACTCGTTTTTGTACGTTCCAAAACTCCCAATGAGTTCTGGCCCGCTTTGTTGGAGAAAGCCTATGCCAAGTAGGTTTCACACAATTCCCATGGTTTTGTAAATACACTATATCATTATAACAGTAAACTTTACTATGTTTACTCCTCTTGTCATAACACAACTCCGTTTCAGTTTGTAATATTTGATCAAAGTTGTTTTCATTGTTGATGTCATATTTTTTTTCCCAGGGTGTGCGGCTCTTATGAAGATATGAGCGCTGGCACTGTTGCTGAGGCACTCATGGACTTCACTGGGGGAGTGCACATGACCTTTAAGCTGAACGAGGCCCCTCCTGATCTTTGGAACCTAATGTATCGTGCAGCCAAGTCACAGTCTCTCATGGGCTGTGGAACACCTCAAGGGGTGAGAAATCAGCTCAGCTCTTTATACAGTCTGTCTCAAATACAGTGTAAACAAATACCACAGAAAAGATCTGTCACAAAAATATGTTTGTACAAAGAACACGCTGAATGTCCTTACCATCAAAGTAACAAAACTCTGGTAGTCAGAACTGTGGATGACTGTAAAATAAATAAATAAGTAATTAAACAAAAATCACATTGCCGTATATTTTGGTCGTCATCAGGGTCACAAAGCATTAGGTACCATTGTCATTGTCATACTCCTCTGTTGACAGTTATTATTAGTTTATTCTTATGTTATCATCAGATGTTTGCTGATACTGGAGACATTTTTACAATGAAACCTGTGCAGCCTACAGTTAAGAGGCATACATCATTGATCATCACCAAGTCTAATGTAATGCTGTTTTCATGTTTAAGGCAACACCAGAAAATACAGTGTTGCCCAATGGCATAGTGGAAGGCCATGCCTATACAGTCACTGGAGTTACTAAGGTAGGAAGTAATCCACTGCTTATGTAAGGTACAGCTTCACATCCCATGTGGTTGTTTGCTATATACCAGAAAATATTACTATTAGTTGATATTGTGCTTGGCTAAACTGAAAGAACATTAGTTAAATTGAATGTCTGGTTGTGGTCCATAGATAATGAGCAATGGAATTCCTGTCGAACTGGTGAGACTTTTCAACCCATGGGGTCGTGGAGAGTGGAAAGGAGATTGGTGTGACCAGTGAGTGCAATTTGTTTTGACAGAGATCCAATCACAACAAGATCATTTATAGAGCGTTTTAACGACCAATTCCACAGAATAAAATACCTCTCATTTTCCATTTAATAGATCACGTATGTTCTCACATGTGATATGACAACAAATGATTCCATGATGTGTACTTTCCAGAATACACTTTGTCAAGCATTTTACAGTGTTGAGCTGCATTTATGACAGCATGGAATGTAAACTGGACTGAAGAATTATATGGCTTAGCTAATCCATATAAATTTTCAATGTCATGCAGCATTAATCTTGCTGTTCATCTTGCTCTTAAGATTGATGCCTTTGTACACTTTACTGGTTGCACAGTAAAAATCTACCAGCTTTTGCCAAAGCCAGTCCTCCTCCCCATTCATGCAGAGACACGTTCAGTCTTGAACTTATTGTCCTTACAATGTAAGGTTGTTTATCGTGATGTTTCCATTTGACATACCGCCTGTGGCAGCAACATGTCAGCTGACAGAATTTGCATATTTGATCGTCTTTCAACACTTACTAGAGCATCAATATCACTACCCTGGAATTATTTCCAAGTGCTTCCTAGTGTTTTACAAAAGCACATTCGATTCTTAACTTGGTGCTCTTAAATGTTTGATTGTGTGACCTGTCTCTTAGGACAACATACCTGCTGGTAACTTTTCTCTATCCCTCATAAGAACAGCTCTACTGTCACCACAAAGTCTTTAAAAAATTCCATACGATACCACATAACCCTTGTTTTAAAAGCAAATAATACTGCCCTCAAGGAAGCTAAATCCATCATGCACTGACATTCTGTATATAATCTAATCCTGCAGCTCACCCAAATGGCAGACTGTGAGCGTTGAGGACCGTGCAACGTGCCTTAAAATAGATGAAGATGGAGAGTTCTGGTGGGTTTAAGTTAGACATCTACAGACCAAATGGTGTATTGTTTACAAATGCAATTATCTGAAATTTTAACACCCCTCCCCCCACCCCAACCCCTGCCCAGGATGTCGATGGAGGACTTCACCCAAAGCTTTGCAGATATTGATATTTGCTGCCAATGTCCTGATTTTCTTGATGGCAACTCTTCTTGCCACTGGATTTCAACGTTCCATGATGGTCGATGGGTGGCAGGGATCACAGCCGGAGGCTGCATGAATCATAAAGGTACAATATGTACAATACTCCTACAGTCAATGTAATACTGCTATACAGCTATATTCAATTATAAACAAACAGACAAAACAAACATTTTAGTACATCTTAAAATGGTTGAACCTCAATAATCTTTAATTGAGTTAGCTGATATTTTCAAACTTACATATTTAAATATTATCCATTTCATGGCAAAGCCAAGACATCATGTATGTACCAAAATTCAAACTAAGATACTACTTTTATAATGTACATTATAAAGGAAAACAAATGATCATGGCTTTTCTTGTTCTTATAGTGTTTTCTGCTGGTTCATATTCACAGGTTGCAGTAATATATTGTTGTTTCTTTCTTTTTTTTTTGTCATTTTAGACACTTTCTGGACAAACCCTCAGTATCATATCAGACTGGATAAACTGGATGACCACTGTGAGGAGACACAGGGCCAAAAGAATATACTTGTGACTGATGCAAAAACCTGACAAGAGAAACAGGCGCCTGGTTTCCAATCTCCATATTGGCTTCAGTATTTTTCAGGTCTATTTTTCAGATAGCTACTCTCCTCCCAGTATTGTCTTTTCATTTCTTTGTCATATTTCCTTACTGAAGAATATAGTGTCTTTGTGTTTATGTATTTTGCATGTTTGCATATGTTGTAAAATGTGTTTGTTTTATTTTAATTCTGCAGGTATCAGAGCAGGTACGTATTTTTTTCTTGCTTTAGCTATGACAGTTTATAATGACAGTTACAGTCGAAGTGAAGTTCCTAATAAGTCAAGTTCCTGATACATTTTCCTCACAGTTTAAGGGTCATGGAGGGAAGCTGCCGGCTGCATTCTTCTATAGCAGTCCTCCTGTTGCAGCAACCAAAACTTACCTGAATGCACGGGAGGTCATGGAATTTTTCAGCCTGAAACCTGGGGAGTACATTATCGTCCCGTCAACGTTTAACCCTGGTGAAACTGCTTCGTTCATTTTGGGCATTCTCTCTAAGGCAGAGACACACCTGCAGTAAGGACTTATTAGGCTTTTTAAGTAGAATAATGAAGTTATAAAATATTAAGATTATTGAAGAGCTGACATCCACTAACTATTACTGTGGAGTCTTACAAATATTGTCTATATTTTCAATTTTTTATACGTCGAGTCCTGTCAGTATAGCCTGTTTGTTTTTTACAGGGAAAACTCAGGTTCAAGCATGGTGATAACAAAGGTATGTGTGCTTATATAAAACCCTGCCCTGATAGTTTTCTGCTGTGGTTACTTATGACTAATCAGAAAGTTACGTGTGTATATTTATATTAAACGGCTATAGTTTCATGTTCAGCCCACCACCAATCAAAGCAAAGAGAACGGGGAAGACAAAGTGACCCTATTCCGTCAGTATTCTGATCAGGTAAATTTTATTTGAATGTAACACTGCTAATTATTGTTTCCTGTTTGTTTAAAGAATAACTTAAAAATGTGTGTGTGTGTGTGTGTGTGTGTGTGTGTGTGTGTGTGTGTGTCTGCATTTAACCTTGGAAAAAGTATGAAGAGGTGGATGCTGAACAACTGCAGAAACTTCTGAATGAAAAGCTTCTTGGAGGTGAGGGTTAGGACTAAATGTTGAGTATGCCTGAATTGTGGAGAGCAGACCATTTACAGCACAGACAGTAAGAAAATGGCAATGCCCAACCATGGAGATGTTGCAAATATGGGGGACAATTTCGGGCAACTTTTCCTCAATACTGTCCACCATAAATCCTTGGATGTAAGAGCCACAAATGTTTGTGAATTAGTGGAGAGATGAGAAAAATTAGCACATGCATTGGAAATCCCGTCCCTACTTAGCCTGGTCTACACAAATTTAGATTTGTGTAGACCAGTGTACTCTTGTGCCACAATTTCACCCCAGTTCCAACAGCTGTCTGTCTTAAGTGTGGTAATATTCCAGATATAATCCCCAATTAGACATCCATCATGTCGTTCTATGCCCAAGAGTTTCTTAACCTAGGAGTGAGGGATCCCTTGCCCTGCTCATTTTTAATTCAGCTCTGCAAAAGTACACCTTACTCAACCTATTGAGCTTATATTGTCAAGATGTGGATCATTTGGACAGGTCTTCTAGGGCAGGGCTGACACACAAATGTGTAGGACACTGAGGATCAGAAATCACCTGATTGAAACTCTGTGTGCTACTGACATCTAGTGTTGACGGGTAACCAATACTTCTCTACCTAGACCTGAGGTCTTTGGATCTCTTTTGGCTTTGGTGGATGATTCATCCAATACCAAGTGTCTCCACTCCCTAATTCAGAGATCAGTCATGTAGACCATCTACCACTGAAAGAAGGGATTTGTGCCATTCCCCCATATAATCTTCTGTAAATGTTGACATTGGCATAGACATTTTCATCTAATTATCTTGATGCAAACCAGCCAAGGCTCATAAATGACACCACTGTATTTTTGTGGTTCTCAGGATATCAGCAGAAAACAGGAGGCTTTAGCTTGGATTCCTGTCGAAGTATAATCGCAATGATGGATGTATCCTTTTTCCCCTGCAGTTATTTGATTTGGACCCTTTCAATGTTTTTATTCCTTTGACATTTTGAAAAAAAATCTTCAATTAATGCTGTTAGGCTTGTACTAAAAAAAGCAAACAAACAAATAACAACAACAACAACAACAACAAAGAACAGATTTTAATGCAGGAATAGACACAACATTCTTAATGCGGGAATAGACTCAAAATTCTTAATGCGGAATTAGATTCAACATCCCCACCCCCCTTTTTTTTAAGCAAAAGCTTTCAATGGTTACAGGTTAAGCTTTAGATGCAAGTATATTGTCTACACATATCTAATAGTTGCAGCTGGCAGAAACCTCACATTTCCTCTGAAAGCATTATTCAACAGAAAGTTTTCTAAGGAACAATCTCAAAATACAATTGCAATGCATTGAACTAGCACTCTGTTCTCTTCTCTTTGAAACTTTCAGTGCACAGTTCTTCCACTTTACTTTGTATAGTCCTTCAGCCAATTAGGTGGCTTACAGGCTCTTGCACTTCCCCTAAGCTCAAGCCCAGATCGTTCCGCTCCAGATTGTTGTGGAGTTTGTTGGTTTTGTACCTCTGATTGTACCTGTTGTGTCCCATTATCCTGAGGCACAGCCACATGTGGTTCTAGGGCTGGGTTTGAAAATGCTGTCAGGTGGGATGCATTCCACTTTCTTCCATCACTAAGCTAGTAAGTACTCAGGCCTATCTTCTTCTCAACTGACAGTGGCTCTGTGTACTTTGAGAGTCCTTTCTTAACATGCTCAGATCTTTTCACATGAACAGAGTCACCAACTTCGAAAGATGGAACTTTAGCCCCTCTTGTTCTGTCTGTGTAGTCTTTGCAATGATGCTGTTTGCACTTTATTTCTACTTTAATGCTGTGATGTGTAGCATTCTCGTTCTCGACAGGAGGAACATCCAACTTTGTATGCATTTTCCTTTGTCTCAACAGTTTGAATGGACTAACTCCAGTGGTTGCATGGGCCGTGGCCCGGTAATTCTGTAGGAGGTCAGTCACACAGTCCTTCCGAGGCACATACAGTGTTTGTGCAGACATGATACAGCCTTTCAGACTCCTGTTGAACCTTTCCATGGCTCCGTTTGCCCGTGGGTAATACACACTGGACCTCAGGTGTTGTATTCCTCTCTCCTTGAGGAAACCAGCAAAAGCATCTGAGATGAACTGTGCACTATTGTCTGTAACAATTGAAAGAGGGTTCCCCTCCCTACTGAGTACAGTGGCAAGGAATTTGGTGATGACTGAGGTGGTGACACATGACACAAATGCCACCTCTGGCCACTTGCTATAATAATCAACCAGAGCTACAGCATATTTACAGTCATAAACAGCACATTCAAAAGGACCAACAATGTCTATTGCATGTTTTTGCCATGGCCCGCCTGGCCATTCAGTGGGCTGTAGAGGTGCTGGAGTCGACTTTGCAGTTTTGTCGTTGTAGTGGCACGGGACGCATGCAAAGATGATAGAGTGAAGCAGTCCATCCATTCCTTGCCACCAGTACAGGTCCCAAATATGCTGCTTAGTGCGTACCATGCCCTGATAGTCGAGAAGAACAACTTTAGAGCACAATGACAATGGCACAATCAAGCGGTGAGGTCTACGCATTACAAGAGCATTTTCAACAGAGTTCATTTCTGACCCCAAAGTAAGGTGCGATGTCAGGGCCTACCTCCCTTCTGTTTCTGGGCCAACCCTTTTGTATCTGAGAATGCAAGGCAGAGAGTTCAGGGCAGGATTCACATGCAGCTGCAAAATCCTTAAGGGACATGGCAGGAAGAGCATGGGAGACTACTGCCACCATTTCGGGTTCATCTTGTGGTGTGTGAGTAGATGCCAGTGGCAGATAAACAGTCAGCTGCATGATTCAGCTTTCCATGTCTGTAAGTCAGATCGTAGGAGAATCTGAGTGAACGTGCTGACCATCCAGCGATTCTCATTCCCGCTCAGCCAGCACCCTTGGATTCCAAGAGGGTAGTTAAAGCTTGGTGGCCTGTGCACAGTGTAAAGTGTCGTCCCCACAGAAATGTCCTCCACTTTTTTACTCTCTACCATGGAGTACTTCCTTTCAGCAGGAGAAAGCGTCCGGGAGGCAAAGGAAACGATGCACTCCACCTTATCAGGGTGAAGCTGCGTCAATACCCCCCCCCCCAGTCCATAATTGGATGCATCTGTGGATACGAATGTAGGCAGCAGGGGGTCAAACAGAGCTAAAGCAGGACTCCCCACAATCAGTGCTTTCAATGTGGAGAAACTGCGGTCAGCTTCAGCTGTCCACGTAAAATTGTGGTCTATGGCATTCCTTAGGAGAGCATGTAATGCCTCCACAACTGTAGCGAAACCAGTTAAGAATCTGCTATACCAAGATGTAAGGCCAAGGAGAGATCTCAGTGAGGCCATGTCCTGTGGAGCAGGAGCATCCACAATTGCAGCAATGTGATCCATATCAGGTTTCAGTCCATCTTTGGAGATGATGTGTCCAAGATAACACAGGGATGATTGATTGAACTTACATTTTTGCAGGGTGAGCTTCAATCCAGCCTCATTCAAGCGGTGGAGCACCGCCTTAAAGCGCTCATCAGGCGCACTCTGTGTCCTTCTGTAGCAGATGATGTCGTCCACGTAGTTCTGGACTCCGAAGGCAGCCAAGTACAGGTATGGCCTCCTTAGTATAGGTGACCAGTTTCACGGTAGGTATGGTCATTTCACAGGTAGAGAAGTAGGCGTTATACACCGTATTCGTTGTGATGAAAACGGAGCTACCGGTATCTATACTGAGGTGCTTTCGCGCGAGATTCTATCTCTACAGTGCAAAGAATTCTATCCTTTGAAGCAGTAGTTTCATTGTACAAAACAGTCATCTCTGGAACCACCACTTCACATACCTCTTTGTGTGCTGATCTACAGACATTTTGATCTGTCCCACTTTTCCGCAGGCATTGCATCACATCTGAGCCTCTGGCTGCTGGGCAGTTGGGAGCGCTAGCCAGATGACTTGTAGAGCCACATCTATAGCAGGTTCGTCGGGCAGATGTGGCTGAATCCATTGAGCATTTAGCAGGCTTTTTAGCACCATGGTTCCGTTGCTTGGGTTTGCTTTGCACAGCACGCACAGTAGTAGAATCCAACAGAATGCTGGAATACTGGGATGCAGATTCAATTTACACAGCAGCAGCGACAGCCTCGGACAAAGTTAAATCCAACTCTTGCAAAAGTCTGTCACGTATTGGCGGATTTGCGACTCGTTCAACAAACCGATCCCTGATCATTTCCTCCTCCAGAGCACTGAAGTCACAGCAGGAAGACAGTTCGCAACGAAGTGATTAACATTCTCATCGGGCCTTTGTGCTCTCTGTCTAAATTTGTGGTGTTCGGCTATGACGTTGATTTTTGGCTCCAAAGCAGCAATGGCAGAATCATATGTAGTACCCGTCTCCGGTAAGGATCCTCTGTCCCTCTGTACCAAGGGAGTGCAGCAGGACGGCGCGCTCTCTAGTATCGGGCAGTCCTCACCTGTAGCATTTATCACTAGGAGATAATTGATGAACATTTTCTTCCACGTAGGGAAAGGAATTGCAGATTTGACAACACACGGCAGGAGATGGGCAGATAAGGGTGCAGCAACAGCCATCCTCGTCACCAGTGCTATATTTGCTCATCTTAATTAAAATAATAAAGCACTGACACCAAACGTTTATGAACTCTTCTGTACTGTATCACCACTTCACTCCTTCTTTTCACTTCAACAGTAAGTACACAACAGTGCCATCTACGGCGCTTTTCCACTAGGACGGTGCTGGTGCCCGTGCCACTGCCGGTGCAGAGCCGGTGCTGCTTTGGTACCTTTTGAGAACCGGCCTGCATTTCCACAAGTTTGGGAACCGAATGCTACGTAGTGAAAGTTTGGGTAATGTCGGACAGAACGCATCTGCTTGCTTTTTATAAATTTACTTTTACGCTTCCACACAATGAAACACCTCACGAATTTTGCCCCAAAACTTTTTGCTCTGAGGGCAAAATTCATGAAAAAAGTCTGTCACCTAGCTCAAAAGCTTAAACGAGTGTTTAAATGAAGGTCGGCAGTGGTCTATTTGTAACAGCCAGAGCCGAGAGAGAGAGAGTTTTTTCTACAGCTCGGAGTCTGACTACATTCGTGTAACATGTAAACAACAGCCCATGTTGATGTAGACACAAATTGTTGCCTATACATCTTTTAATCATATACATATATTCATGCTATAGCCTTTAGCTTACAGCTATCTTGGTCAGACTTTTTTTTCTGTAGAGAACGTCATGTACCAAACACAGCAAACGCTGAACTGATTTGTTCTCGCGTGGTTTTTATTTGCATAGCCCCTAACGTCAGCGGTTCCAGCTTTTACTGTACGTTCACACTGACTGTACGTTCACACTGAGAGTGGCGAGAGCGTCAAAGTAACCGGAAGTCACGGCACACGTTTACTAGCCTTGGTCTTTAATTAACACTATATTAACCTACATTACAGTACAACATGGGGAAACCCGCCACAGATATAATCAGTTTCTCCTCCATTTTGCTTAGGATCAAAAGTTTTGTGGGAACAATAGTTTATACTGTTGTGTTCTCTAAAATTCTCTAGAGCGGAGCACTTCCAAATTCCTATTGGTTGCCGCCAAACTGCGTCATATCTCATTACCATAAAGTTAACCAAACTTCAACTGTATTTTGACGCCCAAACCACCCTCGCCGCGACGCCCTTTGCTGCAACGCTCTTCGCCGCTTAAAGACGCTGGCTCTCATAGAAAATGAATGACTTCCGGTCACTTTGACGCTCTCGCCGCTCTCAGTGTGAACGTACAGTAAGGACCGGCAGTTCTGCGGTGCTGTGCCGGTGCCAGCTTTTTGGCACCGGCACCAGTATTTTTTTAGTGGAAAAGCGCGGCCCCGGTGCTCGATTAGGCATCGGCACCGCGTCAGTGGAAAAGGGATACTACGAGCTTCCGCTTAATGCAGGAGTAGACACAACATTCTTAATGCGGGAATAGACAACACAGTCTGAAAGTGCAACAAGTAAACATATGAACATATGAACAATTGATACAATTAGTTTACATGGTGCATTTTCATAAACTTAAGGTGAAAAGCTGCCACTGGAAGTGCTCCTTAATCCCACACACTCCAGCTGTCTGTCACAGGAAAACTCAGTGGCAAGGAATTTCTTCATCTGTGGAATCGCGTTGCCACATACAAGGTGCAAGAGTTACATTTTGTAATAGATTTTGGATTAATCTCTAAAATATTGAAACCACTCTGTCAAACAAACTAAGACATTTTCCTTCTGTTTCTGAACTATTTTATAGGAAATTTTCTTTCGGACAGATACTTCCAAAGATGGCATGTTGAATCTGAAAGAGCTACGAAATGCACTAGAAGGAGCAGGTCAACTGCTGTAACATTTATCGCCACTTATTCTATACTTGGCAATGGTTTTTACTCTTTAATTAATTATATCACAATTATTGTACCATGTCTTATATAATGAAATTGCATATTTTTAGATGTCAGCATGGAGATAATGTTGTAGACACAAAGAAGAAATAATGATCAGGTATTTAATTTGAATTTATCCTTTTCTCTGCTGTTCTTCAGGGATGCAAGTGAGTGATGAGATGTTGAGCCTCATGGCTCTGCGGTATGGAGGGTCATCTGGAGAAATCTCCTTAGAGAACTTCATCTGTCTCGTCCTTCGCATGGACTGCATGGCCAGTAAGCATCACACAGATAATACTATGGCCCATCACCTGTTAATTTTCATTGTCAGTCAACAGTCAGTTTGATTAGACTACCTTTATTGTATTGTTTTAATTAGACTACCTTTATTATCCAGTTCACGAATGGTATTGATGCATGCACAGAACCTGCTTTTAGGAACCTCACCCTCATCAATATCATTTCTGTCTAAACAGAAATATTCAAGAGACTCAGCGATGGTGAGGGCATGTATCTTAAAGAGCGTGAGGTAATTTTTTTCTTTTTAACTTTCCTTTTATAGTAATTCTATCAAATTTGTTCAGATTAGTTGTTATGGCAATATTACTACTGATGATTAATTAGGGATTAAATTAAAGTGTATACGTTTAAATGGAGATGTATTAGATGGGTGCCCTAGTTTTTTTGTTGAGGGACTAAGTAAGACTTAAGGATAGTACTGTTTTTTTCTGTCCTCATAATAGTGGATGTACCTCTCTATGTACACATAAAAAACAATTCTTGGGAGAGTGAAGAAAATACATTCAAGGGGGGAAGATTTCACAGAAGACAAAACAAAGTATCCAGGCATCATCTGTGAGAACCATACTCTGTCATACTGCTCTCTTTTGAAACTGCTTGTAGATTACATATAAGAGCCTATCACATGTATTAAAGCAGGTATAGTAGCTATAGCTGATGCACTTCCATAGTTAACTCTTGCTTTTCTCATTTGATTGTGTCCTTTTTGTACTCGTTTTGACTTTGTAAGAATGCCATATGTATAAAAAAAACTTGGCAAGAATTTGTTTTAACACTGCAATAAACCACAGATTTTGTTGGACTAAGACATGTCATATATCAAACATGATTCATAAAAACTTAGATGATAGTAGCTTTCCATAACGTATTTCCTACACATGATTTTTAACAGTTGCTCTTTCGTCACGTATTCACAATGATGCTATGCTTTCTTCGGCTCAGTGGAGATACATTCACTAAAACTGTCTCATATACATTACGTTCCTGCCTTTGTTTCTGTCCACTCTGTTTACTTCTCGCAATCATTCTCTATTCTTTTTCAATATCCACAACATCTGACACTGTATCAAACCTGGACGCAATACATTAAAGGCTTTGTTAAAGAAAGTTGTCTTCGTATTTTGATATGTATAATATCATAGGACAAAATGTACTTCTCCTGTGCTTCTACGTCTCTACAAGATTGGGTAATAGTTATCCACAAAAAATGAAGAGACAAAATAAGGAAATTTAAAAAAAAAACAACAAACCGCCAATCAGGAAGACTGACGTTATGAGGTTGACCATCCAGTTCTTTCATTGGTTCGATTTACTTATCCTAGGAAGCAAAATGGCGAACGTATTTGCCGAATGTGACTCGGAAAGTTTTTTCATACGAGAAATTGAAAAAAACGATGGTACTGTCCTTACAATGTATCAGTGCAGCAAAGGTCATGTAGGTTGCGTAGTGTGGGATGCAGCAATCGTTCTCTCGAAGTATTTAGAGACGGAGCAGTTTTGTAAGTCCGAAAATGGTGACAGTACCTGGTCTTCTAAAAAAGTAATTGAGTTGGGAGCCGGCACAGGGGTTGTGGGCATTTTTGCTGCTACGTTGGGGTGAGTATCCGGTAAACATTCTCTGGTAAAAGCTTAAATATTCCAAATGCAGTGATTGTAAGATTTGTGAGAAATATTATTTGTTGATGGGATAGAGAGGAATTCGATTGCGTTTAGTCTTGTCAGGCTGTGGGTGAAAATTCTCAGCCTGGGCCAGATGTGACCGAGTCCCAACACCACACTGGTACCTGTCCTAAGACAAAACAATAGGAGTCCAATATTGAGTCAGATGCAGTATAAGTTTATTGTACAATTCAAAAGGCATACAACAAACTGAGTCAGGCCCCGGGCGGTGACTGACGCATTCTCACAAAGCACCGATTCTTATACATATTCTCATCAGTTCTCCAAAAAAAGATACACATTACCTCATCTCTTTGTAGTGGGGCGCCTCTGCCGGCCCAGCCTCACAGTTTCCCTCTCAACTCTGCTTTACGTCACATCATTATTTATAATTTTCCTTTTACATCTAGCATACGTTTTCGCCAATAGTTACTGCCCCGCTCATTAGTGGACTAAGACGTACCATGAAACCTTGAACGTTTCACCATCTACCTACGTTGTTAATGACTACAACACTCTGGCAGAGGCCTCCTCCTTATCTCACAGGCAGCCCCTAAGGTTCTCATTTGACCTCTTCTTTTTAAACACAGAGAACTTGATATTTCTTGTAATACAAAAGATTGTATAGTTATAACTTTTAACATAAATGATTACACTGATTCACTCCTATAATAATGAATACATTATTGTTACATTGTTTATCATGATTGCTACAATGATTATCTTAAGGGAGCATATTATTTCTCCAACAAGGCCCACATATTTAGCTTGCATTTGAATACAGAACATGTCTAACTCAAAATTCTCAACTCATTCCAGAGCCAACGCTATTGTAACAGATTTAGAGGAGTTGCAACCTCTCCTTCAGATGAACATCAAGGAAAACCAGGCGCTGATCAAACAGGGCACAGTGACAGCCAAGGTACTGAAATGGTTTGTACACCTCCTGTAATCTGATACACTTTGCTCTTATGTTCTGCCAAAACGAACCCAGTACAATGTAGTCCTTCCTGCTTTAAATGCCATCTGCTTTTCACGGGCAAATCAACATCCAGTAGCAACAGGTTTGCTGAACTATATCATTTTGCAGTGTTCTTGTATTATTATCACTGTTTATCAGTTTTTAACCCACAGTAGACTTCCTTTTACTGCCACTCAGTGGTGGAACAAACCTTTAAGCTGTTATTTTAGTAGTAACACTGTCACTGTCATCTTCCTTGTTTGTACATATGTCTTTCTTTTCATGCCTGCAAAGCACGTTTATAATGTCTTTTCTCTTGCTGATTGATAGGGGTGAAAATGTGGCAGATTTTCTACCCCCACCGCATTATATCCTTATGGCAGATTGCATTTATTATGAACAGGTGATGTGTAACTAATATACATTCTCTTTACTGAGATAGTCTGTAAAATAGCTTTGATATAACATAATGTACATTGTATTATATCAAATGTACTTAATACGTTCCTCATACAGAGACTTTGTTTTTAGTCATGACCCTGTTTATGAACTGTGTATTAACTGTGTACTTTCTAACACCAATGTAGTCTGTGGTGCCTCTTGTGGAGACTCTGAAAGCCCTGTCAGGACCGGAGACCTGCATTATCTGTTGCTATGAGCAACGCACAGTTGGTGCCAACCCCAAAGTGGAGAGTCACTTCTTTGAGGTGAGAAGCTTAGGAATGTCTAACTAGCAATGTGTAAAACTAGGGCATAAAATTACAGCTTTAAAAAGTATATATCTTACAACTATGTTTAGACTTGTGAAATGGGCATGCTTAATTGCATATAGTGAAGAATGTTCACAGTTATTAAAAGCAATTTCTTCTCCTTTAAACCCACAGACTTCACTGGTTTGGATATTCCATGAGTGCTTTCCATTCTGTCAGTTATAATTTTAATATATCTGTTTTTTTGTAGTTGCTGTTGAAAGACTTTGAATGTGAAGAAATTCCCCCTGAGAAACAAGACCCAGAGTTCAACAGCCCTGATATTCGCATTCTCCATCTCCGCCAAAAAGTTGATTGAATGTGTGTTTGGGTGGATGAGGAACAGAGAGGAAAGGATGAATGTGTGTGTGTGTGTGTGTTGGAGGCTGTATGTCTGTATATTGCAGAGGAAGCCAATGAGACTTGTATGCCTAGATTGATGTTGGCTTGACCGTTATTTAATACAACCAAAAAGCTTCCTCTTTTTTCAGATTTAGATGTTTTTGTATTTGTTTTTGTACAAACACTCTCAATGCATCTAAATGATGTACGTTAAATACAAGCTGCATTGTCTTTTTTTGACAGTGTTGTTTGAAAGAGCTTCCTGTCAAAAACTTTATTGGGAATAAATATGATTTGAGTTTAACTGAATTTTGGAACTCAAATGGTATCTGAACTTAAAATGCGCAACAGAAAATACTGAGATCTCAACTGGAGCAGGTGGAAACCAAACAGTATTTTCCCATTTCCAACATGAGGGGGCAATGGTTTCTTAAAGGATTTTCTTTTAGCTTCACTAACTAAGGAAGTTTGAAAGAAAGATGCCATCATCTTGGCTGGCTGTGGGTAAAAACGTATAATCCTCGACTGAAATGAGCATGCAGTAGTTTGAAATGCGAGGCAGGAATGACAGGTAATTCTGAAAAAATAAATCAAAAACATCTGCCCAGAAGGTGACATTCATCAAGGAAGTTTCTTGGTCAGGTGGCAGTGAACAAAACCCCTTATTTCCACCAAAAAGTATATGTTTGTGAGTAAAGTGATCTCTACAGTGGTCGACTGGGCAGAGAAAAAAGGTCACATGGTGTTAAGAATCATCCCTCACCACGCTTTCTTAAAGATGAATGTGAATACTGAGCACATCAAGAGAAATCTCTCAGGCCCAAAGTAAGCTGTAGTTGCTCCAACTTACCTATGCTCTACACCTAATGGCTATTTTTGGCTGTTTTTTGCCAGTAATAGTGTAATAGCACTCCTTTATACACAAGCTACTAGATGACTATACAGATGTCTGTCATTGTGTTGAGTTGAACTACATGCAGTATTAGTCCCTTCTCATTTCCAAAATCTTATGTTTTAGTCACTGTATGGGACAAAGACTTTAATCTAACAACTTTTTTGTGTTCAGTTGTGCAATATTATGCTTTGACAAAGTATGTGTGTATAGCACACAGACACAAGTATACGAAGCTCAACATGTGTGCTTTTACAGATTAAGGGAAGCTGTTTTTCTCATGCACTGTAAACCACTCCTAACAATCATAACAAAAGAGGCAGTCAGAGACCAAACAAATTTAAGTAATAACTGTGGCAAATACTTCTATTTTCTCTCATTTTGCTCAGTGTCAGAAAGGTGGTGAAAGATTCTGTTGACAGTAGCATTCCTCCGGGGTTGGGGAATTCCAGCCCAAATGCTGGGTGGTTAGTAGAGAGATTAGAGATTTCTTTCATTCCTAAAGCGTGAAGCTGTCCTTACACTCACACAAGCATGTATGGGCCCCGCTCTGCCTTTTACACCGAGTTTGTTTACACAATGATACAAGCTCTGTGTGTGTATGTGAGAGAGAGTGTGTGTGATTATTGTCCTCTTCTATACTGTCTAACTATATGTCCTGATTTGTTCTCTGTGTTTAGTTTCCTTATAGAAAAATTGGGTTTCAAATAGCTTTGAAAAAGGCTTTGATCAATATCAACCTTGTGATCTTAAATAATTATGATTACACACACACGTTCTTGAAGGCAAAAACAGATTACTGAAATTCTCCCTTTTAAGTAGTTTCACGTCTTCCATTCAGTCTAACATACATATCAACTGTCCACTGTGTGGCCCAGAGGGCAGGAGAAAGGTATTGCATGTGTTGAGGTTAAAACCCCATTAGAACCCTACCTACACCCATTTGTGTTCAAACTCTACATGTCAACAACTCATAATACAGCAAATATCTTGTGATATGAGCAGATATGAACTCATTCATTTTTATACCATTAATTATTAACTGATATTATCAATAAAATACAATTATATCATAAAATTTTGATGCAAACATTAGGATTTCTAATGTTTTGCCTCCGATGTAACGGTCATTGCTCATACAACAGCCTGTCTGTTTCTCTTTCCACTGGTCAAGGGTTAATTGTGGCTGACAGATAGTTTTCTGACGGTCATTGAAATACATCAAAAGACACACAGAATCACAGAGCTTGTCCTAGATTTGGTGATTATAGCTGAGAGAATTATTGTTGTTTGCTGTGCGATCTATAAATATCCACAACAGATCATTTGACACAATTATGCCTAATGTTTCTCAAAACTCCCTGTTAGGCCCCCCGTTACATTATTCTGTCAATGTGGTCAGGATATGTTTGGCCTAATTACTTTGACACAGAGCTGGTACTGGGAACCCCATGGGATAAAGCTTCAGGCAGATGGTAAAAAGGATGGGTGAGTGTGTGTGTGTGTATGAGAGAGAAAAAAGAAAGAAAGAAGTATGATGTAGCCTTTTCTCTCTCTAGAGAGCCACAGGGTGCCTGAACAAGACTGTCTGGCCTGTTTTTAATCTGAAACAGCTTTTTGAATTAGGCCTAGAATACAGAATCATTTCCATAAACATAAAGACGATCCTATGAACATCACATGGGCATATATTAAATATCATAACAGAACTGAGTACTACACCAGTATTTTTTCATCATCTAAATAAGAACAGTGATTCAGCAGTGCCATATTCAACAGTGGTGCAAGCAAAACTAGATTTGAATACTAATTATGGAAATACTACTTATTAATGTCGTGTTTGGACCACTTAACAGCCTCTTGTGACAAGACTGGTTCACCATTTTTTGTCCTTATGTAAAGATATTGTTAATTCCCTCAGAATATTCATCCACAGATATTACAGAAAAAAGGAACAAAAAATATTCTATAGAAACATGCTTCTTTTTTGTTCAGTGAACCATTGTTTTATGTGTGAAAGCTGAAGACCACTGTCCAACAGATGGCACTGTGTGAACAAAGTCATGACGGTATGAGAACAACATGTCAGCTCCAGTATGTGCATCTGTGTGCATTTAAGACCATTAAGAAGCTCTGCTGAGGACTCGAAAGTATAGAAAAATGAAGACGGGAAGTCTGCTCCAGAACCCTCCTTAAATGACTCTGAGTCTATGCTCTCTGCTCTGATACCAGCACGATAAGAGAGGTTTTGTTGTTTGTTTGCTTTTGTTTTTGTTTTTTTTTTTTTTGCCTTTTTTTTTTTAAAGACTGCATTTGATTCACTTCCCCAGCAACAGTCACTATGGGAAACAGTTACTTCCTCTCACTTGGGTTCAATTGTGTGAGAAGTCAAAATGAAACATGTATATGTTTGGTACCAACCTCACTGTGTGAACAAGAGAATACCCATGCCAGTGGTGGGGAAGTTTGTGGCTATGGTCTAGATGCTATATGTGTTGTGACTGATGCAAGAGGCTTCATGGTTGATTTGATGCGAACTAAAGAAAAGTGACCACTGGAGTGCACACACAAAGACACTGAAAGAGACTTGGACAAAGGCACAGACATAGATAGGGTTCCATTAAACCCTGGTGTGCAAAACACACAAAGAGAGAAACATTTTGAAAGAGGAAGATGGAGGGAGGAAGCAAGGGAAAGATTCCACACGTAATAAAAGACACAAGAGAATACAAATGATAATCTGCGTTTTGCATCTTACCCAAACCCCCCCCCCTAAAAACACTCAGTTCTTTTGTAAACTGACACAAAAGGCAATGAAGCCTTATAATTGGACTCTGTCTTGATACTATGGCATCTAATGGACTTGTCTAACATGGCAGGAGTCATGACCTGCTGATTACATCACAGACAACTTAGGTTTCTCATTGGTGGACAATGACATCATAAGGAGCACTTCTGCTTTCCAATAGACTAGCAATTCCTGTATGTTGAACATGTTTAGACATAAACACACGCACAGAGAGAAGGATGAGTGTAAGCTTGTAAATCACAATATATTCATTAAGATCGGACATTGCTATTATACATACACTAGCCAAATCCAAAAACACAAACACACACACACACACACAATGAGTCACTCAGATCTCTAACACCAGCCAATATGGCAGAGTTCTCAGAGTTTAGAGTCTCTCAGCTCCTGACAGACACAGGGAGAGTGTGGCACTGTTCCATGTGTGCCTGTACAAAGCAATGAGTTAAGTCAGAGTCTAAACTAGGCAGGGCCTCACAGCCATCTCTGCTCACATACTGCAGACTACATCAGTGCTAGCTGACTCAGCAGGAAACACACATGCCCCCGCGAGTCAACGGCTCTGATCGTACTTCCATTGATGTGTATATAACCCACATGATGTTTTAAGTGTGTGTCTGTGTGTGTGTGTGTGTGAGAGAGAGAGAGAGAGAGAGAGAGAGGGTGCATGTGTGTTATGCATACACACAGAAAGAAAAGACTTGAGGACTCTGAAACCCCTGCATCCGTTTTATGCTCTTAACCATGGATGAGAGTGTTTCTTATTGTGAAAAAATGGACTGCTGAAGGCTAATTAATTACATAGACAAAATGTGAAAACAAGGGCATTTTATTGCCATGACGACACTGGCAGAACCCCTGCAAACCAATGAGTCATTTAAATGTTAGGGTTAGATACTGTAGTTGTTGGGCACCTTAACAAACTGAGGTAAATCCTCATCACTCTAAATATGACAGTTTTATATTTACTTTCTGTGCTCTCCTACTGACGTGGTCTCCGTCCTCTCCGTAAACTGACCTTAACTAGAGTGATCCAAGCAAAAAAAAAAAAAAATGAAAAGCCCACTAAGCCTGGATCAGTTGTTTGGTGCAGTAATAAACATGGCTATCTCAACAACCATCTCTGAACACAGAGGAGCGATTGTTCAGAACTGAGAGAATGTTCCAGAAAAAAAAGTCACCCTCATCACCCTCCCATTCTTAAAACACAGGCTCAAGAATAGAACTGAGAATTGGGTGATCAAAAATAGGCAGTCATTCTAAAACAGAAGCGCCTTAGAAACTCTTCTTCAACTCAGCTGACCCTGTGTGTGTGTGTATGGATTTCAGTGTAACATCATTGTGCAAAAAACACTGTTGAACTGGAGCTCTGTTAGATCTTGCTCATTTAGACATATTGATAGATTAGGTCTAGCAACATCTGACAATTTCTTACGTATATCACAGAATGTAAAGCATATATGCATGTAACCTAGCAAAAAACAAGGTTGTCAGTAGTACCACATGATCTTTCTAGATAATTCTATTTCATTTCTCCACTGATTTATCATTCTTCATGTTAGGATCACTGTGATGACCAGTGAGGCTCCAGTGAATATGTTGCATTGAAATTGCTATATGTATGCATATGCCATTACACTACCAATTTGGAAACAATCTCATATGTTGTAAAGGACTGATAAACGGCAGACATTACATAATACCACTGGAAACTGAAGGCAGTGACACAACTCTGTTTCCCTTACGAGAGAATATGACGAACCCCCTACAGGCGCAATGGTTTCTCCGCTCGCTTAGTGGTGTGACTGAATGATTCAACATTATTACAGTGTGTAAGGGTAAGGGCAGGGAGGCAGAAAGGGGGAGAAAGAAAAGAGAGAGAGAGAGAGATACTGAGCCAGTGATAGAGGGAGAGAAAGGGAGAGAGTATAAATGCATGACTGAATGAAGGAAAGAAAGAGCAAATGAGGCAAAGACAGAGAGAGAGAGAGAGAGAGAGAGGGGGAATAACTGCATTCTCCTGTGTCATAACCCCACTCTAAGACAGAATGTGAGCTATGTGATAGACTGTGTGACCTATGTGTTTGTTTCCTGGCATATTTATGATCCACACACAGGCGTTCTGTCAAAAGTGCTTCTGTGTTACGTGTATGTACATGTCTGATGGAGAGAGAAAACCAGGCTTAGTGTGTTACCACATAAGTCTGAGGATAATTATATTGGAGGGCTTTGGTTCCATTTACACTACAGAATAACAGTGCTCAGTAGAAGCATGATTAAATGTTCTACAGACAATCTAGTCTCTTTGTTTCATCACTGTCTGAAGCTAAAGAATTCTTGCTGGTATCAGATCATCTTGGTTTACGTCTGTCATCTGGGTGTGTACAGCAAACCGTGCCACTGTGTTTGCATTAATTTGGGATGTGTCTGGACCTAATCTTGGCTGGTGCTGGCCATACAAACTAGAAAGAAAGAGGTGCTGGAGAAGTGTCTATGACGCAGCAGAAAAGTTGTGATGTTGAAAGGGTAAAAGGCACGGCGACAATAGAGAATGAGGAATGAGACGTGGAGTGGTTAGAGACAGTTCACGGGTGGACAACCATCAGGCACTAGAGGAAGACAAACCCATAAGACATAAGGACAGGAAGAAAAAATGAGGGAATAAAAGAAATGTCTAAAAAGAAAAGAAAAGAAAGATCAAAAGAGAAAGAACAAGAGACAGTCTGGGACTGGCAGAGAGATTAACAAGCAAAAAGAAGAAGAAGAAGAAGAAAAAAAGCTGACATAGCTGACTGAGCAAACAAATGAGATTGTTTTTACAGCACATTCTTATTGGTATTAAGTCACTCATTTTCTTCCTCCGAAAGCCAGCCAGTATTAGCGAGCAGTAGATTCTCTCTCTCTACTTTTAGACGTGTACTAAACAGGTCATTCAGTTCAGTGTCATACTAAACACAACTGGCCTCAGTCCCCATGTGTCTGTATCATCAGAGCTAAGAGCTGAGCTCTCCTGTCTCTCTCCCTGTCTGTTACAGCTGTCCACACCAGGCTCCCTGCTGAAGAACATCCCCATTGTCCCACAAATATAAATCAGCTCTTGTCCTGTCTAAATACACACACACTCGCACTCGCACTCACACTCACACACACACACACACACTGTTGCAGTTGGCTTTTAGTACAAATAATGGGGTACATTGAAAATTTGAATGCAACGCACACTATAATAATGAAACTGTATAATGGGATAAACAGACCAAATTGGTGAGACAATAGTAGTGAACAATGTCTGTACTTTTACTCTGTAAAAATGTATCACTTCAAATAAAATTGCTCAATGTTCCCTTTATCTCAAAATTGACCTCGACTTTTATCTCAAAGTTGACCTTGACATTAGAATGAATTTTAGATCAGTTTGGATCTTGTTTTACTAAGTTAGTGTCCCAGTGAGGTTATACGTTAAAGAATTTACCAAAGACCTGGTAAGACGCCAGGGCCAAACACCCACAGTACAAGTGTTGTTATGAATCTTGTTAGCCACTTGTTTGAGGAATGCATAATAAGTTTACAATCTGACAAACAGTTGTTTCTATGAAAGAAAATGTTAAAGAAACAAGATTTGGAGCTACATTTTTCCATTCATGTGAGATATTGCTAAGCTGTGCTTCTTAGCGTATCATAATATGAGTGAGGAGGAGAGTATAGTAGTTGACGTCAAATAGTGTGACATGGCAGTAAGCCAAGAGAAACAGTCCATTCTTTAGACCTACACTTTTGCCATTTATCTCCACAGCCATCACCGCCTGCTAAGGATCAGGATAATCAGTGCAGGCTAAAGCTTGGTTTGAAGTACTCAGCAGTTCTGATTTAGCATCGACTTAGCCTCCCACAGAATCTGAAAAAACAGCAGGCAATAGCTTACACTGAGAAAAATGCTGATCCTGGATCTGTGGTTACAGTCAGCCATCACTCACCCACTCACTCACTCACTCACTCACTCACTCACAAAGTTTTTTATGTTAACCAAATCGTTCAATCACGAAGATTTTATGTGAAAGCTTCGGTATTTATGCATTCAGTTACACCCTAATGACTACACATCATTTCATTAAACTGGATTGCAAGGTATTTACATTAAGGATACAGATCTAGATAGAAGAAATAAAAGTCATATAGAAGTATGTCAGTTGTTTCTGCCTATACTCCACATGTCTTTACAACTATTGCCAAAACCACCAATTATAAACCACCCTCCACATCACATCATAGACTCATAATATTGATTGACATGAACTAAAGAAAACAGAGGTTTCTCTGGTTAAAACTGAGATGAAAAGAGGCTCAGTTGACTTTACATTCCTGGTTGTACAGTTGCACATTTGTTAATAATTCACGGTTAATATGAAGGTTGACTTGGATGAGTTTGCTCATGATAAGTTTGTCAGATAAAAAAAGTAAGCAGGGTTTTCGTTTGCCCGCTCTGAACGGTTTCAATGAACACAGATGGCCCCATTCAAGTCTCGAAACCTCAACAGGAAGAGAGCTAACTATAAACCACTTCCTATGTCAAATGAAGAGCAGCACCAAGTCGAGTTTATAAGCTCTGTCTAATGGTCCTCACGTTTTGAAGAGAGAACTCTAAACAGTGCACAGTATCTGGGGATATGGCACTTAGAAGCAGGATATTTTGAAGCTGACAATTGTTAGTGGGAAAAGACTTATAGTCCTGAGATTTTTATAATCAACAGGTTTTCTTAAGGATTATAGTCAGCCAATGGAAGTGTCAGTTTACTGAAATATACACAGTCCACAAAGATATGGGCTGGGAGAGAGCCTGTACAGAGTTACTGATCTTACCATACTTATAAAGTTACCAATCACAATATGTGTGTGTGTGTGTGTGTGTGTGTGTGTGTGTGTGCATTTAAAAATGGTATGAAAGCTCTTTTTAAAAGATATTTACTGAAACTTTCAAATGCCAGCAGTGTTTTGGTGTATGGAGATTTTTGGAAGTGTCACACTTATTTTAATTTAATGCAATCTCCACATGTAGTTTTTGTATAATGGTTGTGGAAAAAAAAAGTAGTAAACATGGTAAATCAGTGCAGGTCTATGGAGTCCATAACCCTTGTTTCTACCATAAACTAGTAATATGATTGTGGGTGTGGTCTGTGTCTGTTTCCTGTCTGTGTTTTTGACTCATGCTTTATCTCATCATGCTAGGTGCCACTCTACAGAAAAGATCGTATCTGTTATTAGTACAGATTCAAGTAGACATTCAGGCAAAATATCACTTCTGTAAAACTTCTTTGATACAAAATCTATTCTTCACATAAGAGAAAAAGGAGAGAAAGAGAGAGAAAAGACAAAATAAAAGTATATTTTTCCCCCTTCTAAACAGTGTTTGATCTGAATGATCAAAGACACCTGGAGCATAAAATCCTGAATTTTCTGTGTTGAATCACTATGTACTTGTTCATTTTTTCCCCATTAACTCTCAACTGCATTTCTGTCAGGTCACTTTGTCATTTTGCAGTTTGCAGTGACAATGTGCGGTGGAAGGCAGGTTAAACCTGATTTTTGAGATCACTACTCTGGCATTTTATTCTCAGGGGCTGGACAGACAGCAGATAGCACTTACCCACTAAACTATGTAATGACGGCATTGAAAAGCTGCTACCACGGCAACAGGCCAAATAAACAGGGTTTCCAGCGAATGTGTAGAGCACATTCTGAGACCAAAGACTGGGTGCGTCTGACCTCCACCCATCGCAACGCCCTTTTGCAAGAGTAACTAAAAGGAACTCAAAACCCTACTCTAAAAACTACATATACTGAAGAGATTTCTGGCTGAATTCAATTCATTTTACACAGGTTATCTAACAACAAATCTGAAGGGAAAAAAATGAAATTGGCCAAAGCATACAGTTAGAGAGTGAGTTTTTCTTATTGTACTTGTTTGAGTCTGTGGACCTTAACTGGTTAAAATACTGCAGGTCTAGCATTGCGCAGCGGATAAGCAGATAGCAATGTAATGAAGACTAAACTCTGAAAGAGGGAAGAGAAAGGAGAGAGAGGGAGAGAGAGAGAATTGTGTACAAGCTTTGCTGTGGCACTTTAAAAATATATGACAGTAGGATGTATACCAAAAGCAGAGTATCCAATCCTGCTCTAGAGGCCCTACAGCTCTGCACATTTTAGGTGTTTCCCTGCGCTAACAGACCTAATTTGGATAAGCAAGAGCTTAATAAGTAGCTTATGAGTTGACTTAGGTGTAGATAGAGCAGGGAGGGAGCTAAACTGTGGAGGGCTGTGAACCTATGGGGCCAGAATTGGAAAACAGTGGTGTATAGGAGATTAAATAAAGTTGTGAGTGTGTAGCATGAGTGTGTCACTCTTAAATACACACAGGAAAGACAAAGAAAAGGGAGGTTCGTTTCAACAGAAAACAGTATTGAAGTGGGCGGATCAGGAGTTAGTCTACTCAATAAAAGATGACCTCACGCTTCATTCAGCTAATGCCTACAGTTTACAGTCTTACAAGCTCACTAAACAAGCCTCAATCTGATGTAAACTATTGTGGAAAGTTTATGATATGTTTGTGGAGCAGGAATTCAAGTGGATATTTGCCCAAATAACATAGCTATTAGTAAACTGAGTCACAATCTACAGCCTTACCCAACAGCACGATGATTCATCATAGCAATTTCTCCTTGGCTTTAGAGCTCCACACATCTCGAACAAGGAATCTTATTGGTCAGTCAGTCTGCCAATCAGACCTTAACTCTTTGATAACAATCCGCAATTGCCCATTATTCTCTCTCCTCTTTTCCCTTCAGGAAGCATGGCTTTGGAAGCAACAGAATTCCATGCATTCCCAAGAGGGAACTTTTCCCAGCTATAGTTCATACAAATGAACTGAAAGGAAGGGAACATGAAAGAGATGGCCAAGGGAGTAAGACAATGAAAGTTACTGTTAAAAGAGATAGTTGAACTATCTGAATAAAACTGTTGTTCAGAACAAACCTTAGATGACTTTTTCCCCCCTCACTTGATGGGTTAGACAATCATTTTAAGGGCATTTTTGCACCTGCCAGGCTGATCATAGTGGCAATTACCACAAAATATAAGTACAATTTGAGAATTATTGATGGCAGAGGCTAAACAAGAGTTGAAGGAACACTCATACAAACACACACCTCTGCAACTTATTTTCAATATATAAAAAAGCAAGAACATGTGATTCCTTAAGTACTGAAGTGTCATCCATGAGAAATCATATAATATCAGATACCATGTGTAATGAGTCGTTGTTGTTCTAAGAGCTCATTTGTAATGCTGACACTCTTTCTTGGCTCCTGATCTTTCCTTCTCTTCTCCCTCACTCTCTTTCATGCTGTCAGTGTCACAGAATATTTGTTACCCATATGTTTCAGACAAGATGTAAAATATTATTTGTACATGTCTTATTGAACTCTTGGTTGCCTCCCTGAGTGCAAATAAAGACTGTTTAAAGTTGGTTTCATGCAAGGATATTCCAGCCCATACATTTACAAACCAATCTAAAGGAACTTCCCTTTGTGCGTATGTGTTTTGAATGTATACACACAGAGAGCAAAGGGGCTGGAATTTAAGAATCACGTGATGAATGAATCTATCAGATTAGCGATGGTGACATACTTACACTCCAACAAAAGCAAGCAGTGAAGAGATTATAAGTTCAATGTGCATATCTGGCATTATGCAACGGTAATCTGCACTTGCTTGTGTCAAAATAACAAAACATCAGATGCTACCCAGGAGGCTGCCAGAGACTTCCTATATTTATATGAGCCATCGAATTCAGTTTCAGTCAAATCAGTCGTATTCTTTTTTTTATTTTTTTATTTTTTTATTTTAGCTCTCCACATACGAGCTAAAACTCTGGCTTGCACATGAAAAGTAAATTTAGGAAGCGTGCATGTAGTAGGTGTGTATGCCACCCAACCAGTCTGGCAGAAACCAGTACAAACAGTCTAGAGCTTAGTCAACATATATCTTTTTCTCGCCTTCTCCCACACAGAGTAAACAAGGCCAGATTTTTCATATGGTTGCTTCAGAATATAAATGTGTTCTTTGTCACACTACTACTGTATATCCAACATGCTTGTTCCCACTTGTCTGTTTTACACACCTTTGAAATGAGCAGGGATTTAGCTAGAATTTGCTGAGAGCACTGTGAATTCAGTTCACAATACATACAATACATTGTGACAATACATTCCAAGACCTCAATGTATTTACTACAAGTTCCGAGACATTGATTCAGAATCACCATACCATGCTAAAGCTCTAATCATGACCATAATTTGAGCAAAACTCCAAAGATGAGTTTAATATTACAGCCGTAATACACCAACACTGATATTCGGCTGTCCCTTTCTGTATGGGCTGTTTAAGTGTCAACAATGATTACCTAATCAGTCGGCACACACAACTCTCATTGCAGTTACACTTCAGTGTTCAGTTAGTGGATTGAACATAATGGTTTTGTGTAGCAGTTGTCACTAGAACTTGTCTGCCTCCTGTTATTCTTTACTGCAGGGACTATAAGGGATCCAAACAATAATATCAGGTAAACGTACAGCCTAAAATATAAGTCAGTGCGAGTCAGATTGAGCTCCACTACCTGATCATACACTTTCTCTCTTCATGCAGTTTCTTTCTATCCATGTCAGGGGACTGGAAATGTACAGGTTAGTACTGTAGCACAAAATATCCAAAAGGGTATGCTGTCCTCTAAGCCCACCGCTTCTGAAAGAACACTTTCTGAAAAATAAGGGAAGAAAACTAATCTTGTGTTTGCTAAAAACACAGTGAGGCCACAGCGTCCCATGCGCCGCTCTGTGCCGTCAAACCCGGCTTTGTCAGAGGAGTAAACGCCTTCGTTGTTGAGTTTAATCAGCTTTAATGGGAAGACTCAAGTCGTCCTCCTCTGTGTCTCCAAAAAGTCTGTTTCATCACTCCGTCATGAATGTCCTCTTCCATGTTGTCCCCTCTAAAACTGGCTCATGATGCTTTACACACCTCAGTATAGCTGAGCAGGTAATGCTAATCAAATCGGAGAAAGTTTTCATTTGAATCCTGAAAGTTCTATGAAAAATGCACCAGGACATCTTTTCCCAGCCTGACAGCCAAACTGTGCATGATGTAAAATATATGAGTGATGTGCTGTAACAATCAATGTTGTTTTTAAATGTTAATCAGTTGTTTATATTGTATATTTGCTATAGTCAGTTATGCAGGTATATGCATATCTAAGTACACAGGCAGAATCTGCAGTAGTATTGTTCTGCTGAGTGGCATACTTTCCTTATTAAATGAGCTTTTGTCATAACATTAATTTGATGGCGTCATTTCTGGATCATGTCGTCAGAAATGTGATGAGTTTGTGTGTGTTTGTAAAGAGCGAGGCAGAAGTGTTAGCACTTGTTTGTTCTGAGAAAGTAATGCACACTGAATTAGTTTTGCATAACTGGGTTTGCATTATTCAAACCACGGCTACTGCATACACGGACTCTCAGGTGTCTCACCAGAGCATATTACCATTTATGATCCAAAAGTAAACATAAAATATCTACATACCGTATGTTAAGATTTGACTCATTTAGCTATGACATAAATGTGCGCTAAAAGAATTCAAACTGAAACAGCAGCAGCACTCCTAAAAAGTATCTTACGTCAAACCAAAACACAATAAAACATTTGATTTACAAATGAATTACAACTTATGCGCCATAATTCAAATGTGTATGTAATGCTATCATAGCACATAATATTGATATACTATACTAAGCATGCCGTCCCCTTGCTTGACATTCTCATTTAAGATATTACTGATTGTAAAATTTTGTTGAGGCAAGGTTGACTGAATAAAATGTCTACTTTCTTAGTTTTGTTGGACTTATTCGTGAAAATGTCTGGGCCTACTGATTGGAGACCACTGACAGAGAGAAAATTGTCTATTTATAGAATCAGAAGCAAAGTGGAATCATGGTCATGGGCTGTTTCTATATCCCTATCACCTTTCATGAGCTGGGCAGGCCACATTGACCGCTTCCTCACCAGGCCACCCAGATACAGAGATCTCAGTGCTAAAGAAAGACAAATGAGATCATGAAATTTTTGATGATGAATAATGAAAATAAATTTGACGCACCTGCTCATGCACACACGCACGCACAGTAATCACAAACAGTTATTATTCACAGCAAGTTAAACAACCCCATTATGAGACAGCAGAACTAATAAGGCCTTAATCTACACCTACACTCAAGTCACGGAACATCTTATTATAAGATCATGTGTAAAAACATCATTGCTTATCGTCAGATACATAACCAGCCAAACAGAGAGGACCTTCTGCTGAGCAAGATGTTGGTTCATACCAGACACTTTCTGAAAGTCTCACATTACAAATGCTGATAGTGAAAATCAATGTAAACTAACTCAGCTTAGGTCAACTCATTCATCTATAAAGCAGCTCATGCATTTTAAGTACTAAAGTATTAGTACCACTGACCTAGGTAACGTATGCTGATCCTTGTGTTTTGGAATGGCTGTAGGAAGGGGAATTCTCGCTGGCTAATGAGCAGTTTAGGCAATAGTGCTTTCATTGTATGATGGAGCTGAAATTCTGCCTCTGTGATACTGCATGGAACTATTAATGGAAACATCATCTGTGACATTTTCAATGGAAAAAAAAAAAATTGCGCCAGATCAGCCTTTCAAAATAATCATGGTTAGTGTCATACATTCATTTTAAATGCACAGATGCTGCATGTGGAAGTGAACAGCCCTTACGCACTGATGTGGAAGTGAAACCCTGAGACGTGGCTGAGACTGACTTTTTCAGTCAGTCACACCTTCTTGTGATAACACATTTAATTACAGGGAGAACAATGTGCCAGTACTTAAATGAATAACGCCTATAGGAGAAAAAAAATGATAAGATGTTCACTACTCTGCTTAAAGTGCTTATCTTTCACATATCGCCTAAAGAAAAGTGGTAGTATCACTTTACAATGCTTTGGAATAATTCATCACAATTGTACCAGATACTAGGCACTTTTTAATTGCTCGGGTCAAAACCTAAACATTACATTATTGAGAGGGATAGTAATATGTTAATCACAAGAGGGACGAAGCAACCCCCCACCACCACCACACACACACACACACACACGCACGCACGCAGCGTACACACACACGCACACAGTCAAAGCAGTGTGCTCACTAACCCTAACTTAACTAGCATTATATCTTAACTGATTTGTGGTTTCAGTAAGTGATAAACACAGGTTTAACTGTGATACTCATTATGCACAGACTGTCCTGATTCAATGAATGCACAGGTATCATCCAGCAAAAAGGAAATCTAGGACAATAAATACCCTGCTTTAGCGGTTCAGTTTAACCAGATAAACTCAAGGTTAAATTAACAGCGAGGCAGCTCGAGTGTGTGTCCGTCTGAGAGTCTGTGTCGAGGACGGGTGACAGCACCTGCAACAAACATTCCCAGCCTGACAGGGCATTTCTGTGACTCACAAGTAACACCCTGAAACCTTAGGCCTAAATAATTAACCAAAGGTTCAGTGGGTACAAGAGAATGATACTGAAACTGTAGAGATGGACTGCATCTCTCTGGGATGGTTTTCCTGAAGATACCTTTTTTCTTTTATCTCAATGACAGATAACTGAAAGGTTCAGTGCTTAATCTTTCGCATTGGTCAACAGTTCAGAAAACTGTGATCTTTTACATATTTATCCATCAGGATAAACAGGTATTTGACATAACAGGACCATTCTCATTCAAACTTAACATTCACTCGTTCTTACCTATCTCCAAAATCTACAACAATACACACATTTGTGTGTGTGTGTGTGTGTTTTTGTCTAATAACAATTCTCTAACTACCTAGACTAAGCCACGGTTATCATGACAAAATCCTAAACCTATTTACAAGAGCACACTAAATCCTAAAATGATCACACCCACTCAAGAAAAACCCTATAAACACTGATCAGGCACTTAACACATTGCTTCACATTCCTACTCTAAAATCTCCCATTCACAGCAAGATTAGATAACATCTGAAATTGAATTTTCAAAGAGCAGTCTCCAGCATATTGCCACAACGCTTGGACACTGAGAGTAGGACAGCCAACTGGAGCAAAGATGAGTGAATCATAAAAGGTCCCTGGTCATTTTTCACCCATGGATGCCATTCTGTAAATGAGTACAGGGTTTGTGTAACCTTAGTTAAACTCACAAGTCTCGGCTTGTAAGTTCACAAGATCTGGGCTAAATGAAACTGAGAACACAATTTTAGTAGGCAGGCTATATTTGACTTTTTGTTCTCATTTGCGTGATGAGATGGAACCATAACTAAGGAGCAGATGTATATAGGCACTGAGATACAGTCACAAGACGTAACTATGTGAAAAGGTCCATTCTCCTGAATGTCAGCCACACTGTCCTCTGGGCCAACAGCAAGAGGGCTAAACAAATCCAGTCATACCAAAGATAGTCCACTCTTGCTCAGTTCAATATAGGAAAAGAACCCTTATCGTTAAGATGGCTTTGCTCACTTGTTTTGACATACCAGTGTATGACACAATGTAAAACATAACCTCATTTTTCACATCAGGAAATAAGCAAAGCGACATTTTGACAACAGCACAGCGTACTGCCAATTCAAGAAACACATAGGGTCCACATCACGGTTTAAGGCACTCTATAATATCAATTCAGGGTGGTTTCTTATAAACTCAAATTAGAAGCAAAAGACGACAGAAACCTATGGATATGCATAGACAGCATTAAACGTGGAAATGCCTTCAACTTGTACTCTCTGACAGCAGAGTGAATGTACAATGACTCACCAGTTTCTCAGAACACATTATAAGAAAGCGCATGCATAGTCAAACAAACGCTATGCATGCCTAGTCAAATGACCATTTACAACTGAGTTAATCGTTGAACTTTGCCTCCAAAGACCTGAAAGATTTGACTGCTTTCTTATCAAGAGGGTGTAAGAGCATGCAGACAGCTGACTGCTCCAGCATCCGTTAAAAATGGTGGACAAGGCAACAAATGAGCAGTGGACTTGTAAACAGCTGTGTCAGCAGGACTAACATTTGTGCTGACCCTTTACTCTGCGTGCAACAGTTAAACAGCTGTTCTATGGGGAACAACAGGGGGACATCCTGTTTTGAATGGTTTTAGTAAGGAAAGTCTCAGCTAGTCTTGCTTTTATCACCATTAACAGCAAACGTTAAGCTAATTTTAAAATAGACAAAAGTGAAGAAATGTACAGTATCTGATTATGATACAGAAACCAGACTTTCAAGCAACTTTGAACACTTCCTATGAGGCCATTTTCATTGTTTTTCTGGTGTATGTATGTTTATACAAAACTCTAAAAAGAAAATATTTGACATGTCAATGTGTCTGTGTTTTTCTTAGAGAACTGTATGAACACAAAGGGAAGACTTTAATAAAATGAAAATGATCTAAAACCAGATTCCAGCTCAGTACAAATGGTTTGACACAATGGTATCAAATCAAAAGTCCTATTTGATCTCACTGACAATGGAAGACTGTCAAGGGAAACAGCTTTTCTTAACAGGTCTGAACCATATTCAAAATACTCTATACAGCAGCAGTAACAATGGAAACTCTGCTCGCTGTTGAACTAAAGTGATTAGCATCACACAAAAAAGAAACCGACAGCATATGCAACAAGAAGAAAACTGAATGCAAATAAAAACTAAATGTTTTACTCATCAGAGTGTTTGACAAGCCAGCAGCAAGAATCACTCTCTGTTTAACTCAGTGTCCATCTGAATCCACTTTACCTTCATGAAACAAGTTATTTCCCTTCAACACAGGTCCCACAATGATAAGCTCTCCTAACTAGTAACTCTGGTGAAACATTAAACACAGTACACATTTTTCACATTCTTACCAATGATGGATTCATCAATGCTTCAAAATGTGACAGTACCTTGTTATACAAATGGTTCCAACGACTCAGTTAAACATCTTGTGAATACTTTTAAGGTTTAAGAAAAGCCCAGTACAGAGTGATGGGGTGGGGAGTGGGAGGCAAGCATAGTAAAGTGAAGCACACATTTATTCTAAGACCATGTATGATCTGTTGTCATGAGGCAAGTTCTGTATTTGGAGCTAGACTATAAGACCCGATACTTTATGAAACTGCATGAAATACAAGCGGGGCAGAAATGTGTTCAAGCCAAAATTCATTTTTGATTAGATTTCTACCAAAACAGTGAAAACCCCTTGCCAGTTAGCCAATTAGACTAAAATGGCAAATGTTCCCCTGAGGTCATGTTAGGGCATTAGATCCATTAGTAAATATGTAAAAATGAATGAAGTATAGTACATTTAAAATGGCTAACTTTAATTAGATGTTACAGTTACATAGCTGTTTCTGTACAGATTTCTCAAAATGTAGAAAGAAAAGAAAAGGAGGAAAAAAAGTTCAGCATGAATGCATTTCTTTCAAATGGTAAATTCTGCCCACTCTAATGCAAACTGTACTTGAAATACAAACAGATAAAAACATCACTCCCTTAAAAAGGACTGTCATCATACTTCTCTGAAGAAAAGACACTGACTTTGTGGGCATCCTGCTGTTTCTGCTCTTCAATGACAATATTCCCAATTTTCCAATTTAAGGCCAAATTTAACACCTGTGCTGAAGATCTGAGTTGAATAAAGTGTTTCATTTATATGAACACAAAAAAAAAATGTTCCTCAGTCTCTTGACACTGTACAATATTGTATGAGGATAAATGGTGTGTCTGACCTTTTGCACAAAGTCAAAATGGACTTAGTTCTGTGTTAATGTCTATGATGCTATCATGATATGTCAGTGATTAAGCATTTAAACCAGTTGAGCCAAAGACTGAACGGTCATTTAGAATGCTAATTTTGCCCCGTCAAAGGTGTTTTAAAACAACTCGGTATAAAATTTCTCTATACATAATGATGGACAATACTGTTAGTGGGAATCAAACTTTGTTTCCTACTCTGGCTCCCACAACACACATAGTTTTAAGTGGTGAAGAAATACATTGAATGTAACTTTGCACTAACCTTAAACCAAAGATGAGAACACAGAAAAGTCACTCCATAAAGAAAAATATAAAGAATCTCCAGTCTTGATTTGTGATAGCTTCAAATTATAACTTGTAAGCCATGGAACAGAAGGACACTAGCATACTATCAAGCATGAAATGGTCCAACTTAGAACCAGCAAAACCCATTCCTGTTAAAAGTGATAAATTAACAATTACAAGGGTCATTGTAATATTAAAAAATAAATGAAATTTTAAATCAATCATTTGAAGCATATTTTTGAACAATGTTTGTTAATTTTTTTTTCTTTACCAAGGTTTCTGTTATGTCCTAGCTAAAACAGTTCTGCCAAGCCATCATTAAGATTTGTAATTTGACGTAAGCCATGTCAAGCCCTCGTATAGTCCGTCGCCTGTGGTCGCACATGAGGGCTGCACATACCAATTCCTATCTCTGATCCGCGTCAGTCCCAGCTTCTCTTGAATTTCGTGCGGCTTCATGGCGTCCGGTAGGTCTTGCTTATTGGCAAAAATCAAAATGATGGCATCGCGCATCTCCCGGTCATTGATGATGCGATGGAGTTCTTGCCTGGCCTCGTCGATTCGATCTCTATCCGCGCAGTCTACAACAAAAATTAACCCTTGTGTGCCTGTGTAGTAATGTCGCCAAAGGGGACGTATTTTATCCTGTCCACCAACGTCCCATACGTTGAATTTGACATTTTTATAGGTGACAGTTTCCACATTGAACCCCACCGTAGGAATTGTGGTCACGGACTGTCCCAACTTCAGTTTATAAAGGATAGTTGTCTTTCCAGCAGCGTCGAGTCCGAGCATCAATATTCTCATCTCCTTGTTACCAAATATTTTTGATAGCATTTTCCCCATCTTGATGACAGATCATATATACCCCTTACTCCAAGAAAATGTTCTCTTTCTAGCTCTAACCGTCCCTCTGTGGTTCAAAAACCCCGGGAAGATAATTCTTGAAAACAAATGGCTTTGTATCAATCAAAGGATAAAGTGTGCCATGCAGGTAATCACCGCATATGATCAAATTTAGCTGTAGAAGTAAGCAGCAACAGGAGAGTCATTCGAATGCTACAAATTATCTGTCAATTCTGGACTGCTCCTTTAAATCAAGTATTATGCACAGCTCAACCTGCACCAACACTAACTTTAGCACAGAGGACGATATAACAAAATACAGCAGCAAGCACAGACACTTGCTTGTAAATGAATTCCTCAAGTGCCGGATGATTTAATCTGAGCGTGATAAACGACAACACTTCGTTAGCACGTAGAATCCAGTTGAAACGTTTTGTTGCAAGTGATATCCGTACAGTCTTGAACCGCAGGAATATGGTAATCCGCAAAACTGAGCTCTTTTGTCGAACAGAGGGATTGCAGGGATAAATATTAAGATGTTTTGAATCGTTTCACTTTACTCCGCTGCGAAGTTCTACAGTCTATTTGGAATTCCGACCAGCTAGGCCGTATGAAAAGCCTGCGGTATTTCAGACTTCCTCTTGGTGTGCGGGCTGGATGTACTTCGTGGGTTACCCTCTTATCCCTCTTCGCTAGCAAGTATTTGAAATATTTATTTCAAAGGCCCGTTGGAGAACCCTTTAGCCAAGCCATAAAGTCAGTCATCGGGGCCGTCCCAGGCTGAGCCGCATCAGTTTAACACGGCATGTAAATTCCTTTTCACGAACCCTTCAGAAACAAGAAAGATTCAGAGGGAGTGTCAGAACACACCAGTTAGCCAGACAGCTAATCGCACCACCCAAACCTCATTCATCACTACAGAAACGAAATCAGATGGTGTGCAGGAACTGTGTTTGGTTACAATTTAATTTTTTTTCATCCACGTTTCGACAACAATCAGCACATTTGACTTACTTTCGACGTCTCCCTGCTCTTCGCTATTAGGCGCCCCGGTATTCGTCCCTCCAAGCTGCCGACTAGTAAAACCTCGCTAGCGCTGTGAGCCACCGGAAAAGGTGTGGAAGAAAATCATCCGCCACTTCCTCTAAATCGCTCACTGTTCTTTGACTCCTAGGTGGCATGCGCGATTACTGCTATTGTGCAGTAATTACCCAAAATAAAACTCATTCAAACTGTGACACCAATGTAATGGCCAACTTGCAACTTCTCTTATTTCAATATCGGTTTCTCAGGCCAAAAGGAACTGAACCCCATTGCGTTTAAATGGAAGTAGTTATGACGTGGATTGCTCTAAGTGGGCGATGAGATTTGTTTCAAATAATGCCGCAGAGCAATGCGAAGCATTGCCAACCAGAAAGAAAATCCCCTGTTTTGTGTTGGCGTCTCTAATTGAGGGGGAATGAATTGAGAGGTGGAGTTAATGAAGTAATGGCTTTCATTTTTAAAAAAGAACAAACGACCACTATGTGTTAGTTATGGCAGGTCATTACCTTTATATGTGATTAAAGGGAGCTCATTACACAGAATCAGATCACAAATTCTTTTTCTGGGTGTAATTAGAAGATAACCAACACTCTCTCGCACGCACATGGGTAGGCTATGTTTTACTTCACAATCAGTATTTTTCTTTTCACGTTAATGTGAATAAACGAGAATATTTGTGAAACAGCGCTGCCATGTGACAGAGGTAAACTTCACGTGATATGACTGGATATAATTGCCTTCCTAAGGATGTTACTGGTTTGTAACACGAACGTAACTCCTTCTATGTCCTTACATCAATATAATTATACTTTTACTGTTTATTCACTCTAAAAAATGCCACAGTGAGCATATATTTGACAGAAACAGTTCCCTTTTCACAAGTGCAAGGGGAATCCGTGTATTTTGCAATGACTAATCGTCCCAAATTTCTCAACAATGTGAGCAAAATTAATACACAATGGAGAGAAGGTGTAGCATTTTATTCAAAACCCAAGGCTGACGGACAAAGCACCTGTTATGTTGGACAGTGTGAATGAGGTGCCCACCTCAGAGCTTTCACAAATGTAAACTCAGCAAACAGCCACGTTTCAAAGATATCATGTGTGTATTTTAACATAACATAATTCCGTTTTCCAAGTGTCAGTATGCAGCCACACTCATGAAGATATCAGCAGGTGCTCTAATGTCTTAAAGGGCTGCTTGTCTGCATTCTTGCAGAGTACATCTGTAATATCAACAAACATCAGGGTTGTTCTGGTTGGCTTTTTCAAAGGTACAAGCTGCTGACCCAAGTTTTTTTTTCCCCAGCCATTCAGATTGTCACACTCCCATAAAGGTTATCCAGAAGTGAATCTGACAGTTTACTTTTGTCTTATTGATCATATCTGAAGAGTCTTCTGGCTTGATCCTCTTAACCAGAGGCCATGGCTCCTGATCCTCTCTTGTGCCATGGATGGAGCCTGCTGGAGGGTTTGGAAGGATGTTTGGAGTTTTATTCCTCAAACTCTGCAATACAGTATATATGGGTCACTGTTAGTGCCTTACAAGAAATGAATAATGTCAGACTCCTGCTGTTGAAATATTTAAGCCAGAGTTCAGATTACAAGATCGTCTCTTCAGTGGACAGTATTGGAAGACTAGCCCATTAAAGTTTCACTGAATGGTCTCCCTTCTCTCTCCTGCTTTAAACTTGTGCTGTTTAATTATGCATCACTGGCCACCTTTGACTGATATTTTAAGACCTTGATTTCCAGTAGGTATCAAGAACAATTGGTCCCAAATCCTGTATTTGTATACTTTGTACATATGCACTTGGTGTCTAAGCCGACTGCAGTTTTTTCTCTAAATCTTCACATGCTTTATACTAGATTTCTAACACAAACACAAGAGATATAAGCTAGATGACTACTTGCATGCACATACTCTCTGAAAAACAACAACAAAAACTAAAATTTCCTACGACGCAGAGTCTTAGAGAATTAGAAGTAGTTTAATATTACATGCCCAGAAGAGGTGTTGCTAGATGACGCTTGAACAAAATAAGAACTTGTGCTGTTTTGCGCCATCTCCTGGTTGAAAATGGAACATAGTTCCATAGTTCAAGTAGTTACGCACCGAGATATGCACCGATAAGCAACTAAACTATGCGTAATTATTTCGTATTCGGTATTACAATATGTTTCAGTTGTTCTGGATAGTCATTTTATTTTGCCATCGAAATGAATAGCATACCCCCTTTTTAATACACTTTACTACGCTGTAGGCAACGGTTTGCTATTCAATAGCTCGTTTTATAATAAGTTTAAACGGCTCTTCTCAGAGTTGTGTGTAGTCAAGTTAGGAGCCCATTTTCAAAAAGACAAGCTGGTGGCCAAAATGACATATGAACTGAATAGTTTTGACCCAACATACCATAAACTAATTCCAAGAAATATGTCCATTGCAACAGTCTTTCACTCTCCCCACGTCGTCAAGCAACTTCAAAAATGATACGGTCCATATAGCCTACAGATACCACTCTTCAGCGTCTTTATAGTTTTGTCTGGTGTTCGGTAAATTGCGGACAGGATATCAGTTATGTCATCAATGAAACTGGTCATATAAATTGTAAAACTCGTTTGCCGTTTTAAACGACAACATAATACGCTACATTAAGATTTCAGTAACGTTATGACAGCAATATGTAGGCTACCCTGTTATTACGGTGGATATGAAAAAAGACTGTATTGCTGTATTTTCCTCAGGTATTATCTAATTTAGTTAAATATTTTCTAAAATATCTGGAATAGGCTATGCATGTAGGCCTATTTATACTGTAAGTATTTATTTTAAAATACACTTTTCCCTGTAGTCCATCACTGCAATTTTGCCATACTTTCTGGGTAACCTTTTTGAAATCAATTTAAATTTCACCAAAGATTTAACAGTAGTTGCTGCACAGGCGATTCATGACAGGCCTATATACTGCATTACACGTCGCCGTGCAGCCAATTGATTAAACCTACAGGGCACATTTAAATTCGGCTTCCAGGTAGCGTCTATCATACTGATCGATTTTCAGCTTAAGTGCTATGCGTTTGTAGGACACCTGTCGATCTGTAAAAGCGTGGAATTGACGTTGCCAATCAGTAGCCTACACGATTTATGCATTTAATTTTCCTTTATATCCTTGTGTTGAGTGGGCTCATATAAACCACATACAGAATATGTCAAAAAGCTGGGAGGACTCCTTGGGAACAGACGGTTACGAAGTAGGCCTATGCAGTTCGATAAAATCGTTCTCCCATGAAAGATTGTGTATTTCGGAAAGGTTTATCGTTGTTTTCATATTCAATGTTTCTGGAACGATTCTACATTAAAATAATGTTTTATTAAATCAGTAGCCCACAGCACATAGCAAGCTTATAGCAAGGGAGGAATAAACAAATGTAACATAGATTCAATAGCGGCGGGATGCCGAAATTCAGTATAGGTCTATTCGCTGAGGAGGCATTGTATGAAAGAAGTTGCGGTCAGCTGCGATGAAGCAATTTGTCACACTGTCGGACTGTTCTACAGCGACGATTTATTTAACCCACAGATATGTCTGGAACGGGAGGCGGCTGATTTTCCATCTTGACTTCAAGCCATTAAGATAACGATTTATTGCTCGAATACGCAAGGTCCTCATTGGTCAAGTATACCTCCCCCTCGTAGATTATACAGCAGTTTCAAAGAACTTGAACATGATTATTTTGTAATCTTTTAAAGAAACTGTTCATTAGGACATTTCACGTGATAACGTGTTTTGCCCAAAAGACGTATTTTTTCCTCTCTGGTAAGTCTTAAATAACAGTGTATAAAACATTATCGTAGGCTGGTAACGTACCATGTTGTAAAACTCAGAGGTGGACACTAACTGTTGAAGTACATAAAATAATAGCCTATCTATGTATAAATGTTTATGCTTAGTTACCGCCCCTGAAATCCCCAACGAACTGTGAAACGTTACGGTTACTTCTGTGGCTGAGAAATGAGTGTATGTAGAAGCATGGCGTTTGTCCCAACACTCGAACGATGTATGCCATTTTACATAAATTGAGTATCTGCTTTGGTACCACCACAAAAAGCCCACGCGAATTAATTATTTCTACCCGGTGCTCATCTATAGGACCATTTAGCGGTTGCCTACAAATATTTAGCGCCCAGAAGCATTTAAGTCATATTTGAAGGCATACCACTAACACGCAGCGTGCATACAAATAAACCACTGCTGTTCGCCAGAGGACGACATAGCGTATATTTTGTGATTCATCATGGTTTATAGCCTACTTCTCACCTGTGTGAACTCATTATTGCCTGCATCTGTGCTCTTCATTATATAATTCTGTCCTGAGCTTGAGTGTCTCTTGTGTATGCTCTAGAGCAGGGGTGGGTAAATCCGGTCCTGGGGGGCCAGTGACCTGTCAGGTTTTTGTTTTCACTTCTTAGTTACCTGTTGATTTTCAGCTTGCAAACAGGTGTGCACTCTCTTCAGCCAATCACAGATTGTATTTAGTTAGCTGACAAGAAAAACAGCAGGACCATCGCCCTCCACGACCGGATTTGCCCACCCCTACTCTAGAGCTAAACTCTGTCGTAAAGTATTGTTTTTGGGTTCTGAGTGTCAAGCCCCTGCATTTGGGTCCACCTTGCCAACATGGTTCCAAGACGTTTTCAGTGGTCTACCAGCAGAAAGCAGAGCTTAAATGAAAGCGAGATTGCAGTCAAGAAGGTGTGCGTGCGGTTCTGCTGTAACTGACTCTTAATTCATTATTATTACGATTAGTGTTCGTGCGTGTTATTAAGTAAGAGATAATACGAGGTGCCCCGATTAAAGAAGATGATGGACGAAGTGGAGGCAAAGACCTCCATGATGCGAAGCAAGTTTCCTCCGCTGGGTTTCCTTCCTTAGGCCTATGTCGGAACCCCTATCTCTCTAATACCGTGAAACTTGTCTAATACTTGTAAGATTTTTTTTAAATAAGATTTTTATATTTTTGCTCATTCAGAGAGCAGACAAATGCAAATGCTGTCATAACTTTCTAGTCCTCCAAGCATTGTGCTCCTCGCTCAGACTGATGTCCCATCAACAGTATTTGCAAACATCTTATATAACAGTTTATCTAATGTAGTCTCCAATCACTAAAATATTTCTTAAGAGAATTCCATGCCTCGATACGGAGGGATAAGACTTAATTTCTTGACAGTACTTAAGATAGTCGCAGCGTTTTTGTGAGTGCGAAACACTGCTAGCACATTATAGTAGGGTATCCTCCTCACTGGGTTACTTCATTCAGAAACGAACAAGTTCCTTGCCAAAACATAGCTAAACATCAAATAAGGCCAATTCGGATGGTGTATGTAGGCCTGCTCCCGAGTTTTGCGTCCCCGAAGTAAATTAAGACTGATATGGAAAATCCTCATTCATTATTGTTAATCTCGTTTAGGTGATGAAATTTCGTTAATGTCGTTTAGCGTAGCCTAGTATAAACTCAAAGCAAACCGTAGTTACCGTCGTTTTCTATTGCGCCATAGTTACAAGCCTTGTAATATATTTAAAGCATTGATTTAGAAGATGTGTAAACTCTTGGTTAGATCTCTATTATACGAGTTTAACGGAGACCTGGCAGCCAATCAGAAAGGAGTGTTTTCCAAGTTCATGGTGTGATTAGGTGCTTGGATAGGGCAGGCAGTGTAGTTGGTAAAGTAAACAGAGTCATGTGCCACTGGCATAGTTTGCCCGCATTTGATGGGTGGGCGGGTTTTTATTTCAAGCCCTTCATAAGCCCAAAAATTTCCGCGCTGAAACACGACTAAGTTCAGTCTATGTGGAAATCGTGTTTAATCAAAACTTAGATGAGGTATGCGTGTCTCACTTAATTAACCTATTTTGGATTGCTTTGAATCTTTAAATACAGTAAAGGTTCCAAAGAATAAATTTACCTTGAAAAAGCACTTGACAGTTAAGCATACTGTCACTTTAAGGACACGAGTTGTTTAGGCAGCGGGAGTAGACATGGCGGAATGGAAGAGGTCCGCGTCGGCTGTGTTCTCTGCCGGAGACATGACCTCGCTCGGCAGGGCTCTGTCATCCACAAGGCTGAACCAACTTGATCAGTCCGATGTCTTTCAATCGCAAACGTCTCTGCATCGGAGCAATGTGGGGCAGCAAGTCCGGAGAAGAAGGATATCAAGCAGCACGAGTGTCGAGTCTCTGGAAGTATACCCGTGTGCTGAGAGGAGGGTCCTTGTTATAAACACTGGCGGAACGATCGGAATGATGTATCATAATAACGGTAAACATTCAACCAGTCTCCGCAGCCGCCAGTCGAACTGATCACCAGAGTGAGACACCTGTTTAATCGGGGCAAAAGCATTTGAGAAGGGCTTGCCTCTGTAAAAAGCTTTGCAAAACACGTAATCCCTCAGGCTAAGGATGATGCCACGTATTAAGTTGAAGGTGAAACCGAGTGATGTTTGTCTCGATTCAAAAGGGGGGAAACGAAACACAACTCACTTAAATTCACTGAACGTTCAAAAGAGAACCCACAGACACTCTGGAATAGGATTTACGGGTATAAACATGACCTATCTGCAAGATGCCATGTTTGAGTAGGCTAACCTCTCCCCTTACTGTTTGAACAACACTGCTGATCAACTTTTTTCATTTGTGAAAACTCTGAACTCAGCTTTCTGTGCCCAGTTTTCTTGTGTTTGCTGGCCTTTGTAATTCTGTAGTGGTTCCAGATTTAGGATGTGAAGTAACATTGCCTTCTGGAGGAGTATGGAGCCTCTTTCAGGATCCAGTTACCCCCAGCTGCTCTGTTCAGGAGTATGGCACATTGAAGTCATGAGTCCAGCAGTGTGGTGTCTATTTCTGAACCAAAACATGGACTAAATTAAAGTCAAGTGATTGTATTTCTCTGCGTGATGCAAGTCTCTTCTCTATGTGAGAAATGAACTGGACCAAGAACAATGAAAACTATATCTATATCTATTTGTGTATCTATATCTAGGCTATGTCTGTCTCTCTATATATTTGTATATTCATTAATGCATTCAGATGTTTTGTTTTACATATTCTGATGATCTGATTGAAATTAGATTGTTGCGATTGTGTTTTTTATTGTGCTGTGAAGATATTGCCCACTTCAAGTCTTCAGTCCACCACTAGGGCTCAGTACAGCACAAAGAATGGTTACAGAACTGACAAACTCCTCGTGATTCTCTCGTTCACTTACAAAACATCAGCAACCTGGCCAGAAAGACCAATGTACATTTATACTCAGTTATCAGATATTCTCAGTAAAACATAACAGAAAAGCCAGATAGCTGGAAATGGCAAAAGAAATCTTAGGAGGCATTGATAATACCAAAATCTAACCAGAAGGGCATGACACATTCAGTCTGTTTCATTTATATGTTTTCTCGTGTCTAACCGCTGGGGTCTGTCTGCTTTTCATCTTTACCACAGTGCTGGCGCCAGAGCCCAACGCTCTGGTCAAAGCCCTGCGCAAACTTCCCATTCTCCATGACGAGCAGTATGCCCAGCAGACCAGACTCTACGACTACTATGAGTCCTCAGAGAACACGCTGGTGTTACCGTGAGTCTTGAGTCCACACACACACACACACGTTCACCGAAAACAACTTGAAAGAACATTGACGTCACTAGCTTAACAGTCTCAACAAACAGAATATTGACACTGATGTATTCATTAACTTTCATCAAACATTGGCATAGAAAAATTTGCTAACCTGCTCATTCATTGATTCATTCATTCATTCATTAAACTCGTATAAGTTCAGCCTATCTACTGAACTTATGCACATCTGTTGTTATGCAATGAAAATATTCTTAAGTATTCTTAATGTTTCAGTTGCAATTTTCCCACCTAACCATCACTGTTTGAAAACGACATGGTCACATGTTTAAAGATGGGGAAAGTTAATTGTTTATGTTTCAGTAGATCTGTGATTCACCTCACTTTATGGCTTAAGAAGTATGCACACTCAGATGTATAGAGTTTGGGTTTGACACTAATACCATTTTAATGCACTGTTTGGTTTAAAAATCTCTTATAGCTGATCTTCCACTTGGTACTGGACTGGTGTTGGCTGTAAAGTTTGTATTTCAGTCATTAGTTTGAGTGTCTAATAAAATTTCTGATAAATTTTTATCTCACCGATAACAAAATATTTTTATAACTTCAAGAATATTTACATTTTACTGCCAGCACCACACTGAAAGCAGAATGTCTGTTGAAGGAGATTTAAGTGTGGTACGGTACCAAAGGGTCCTGTCATCTGGCCCAGGGCCGGGTGATAATTATAACAGCCCGTGCTAACGTTTAAAATGTGCTAAAAGTCCCCTAGTCATATTACACCATTGCGAAAGCATTCCTTTTTAAAATAGTCAGGTGCAAAAACTGTAATATAAAAATAGATTTTGTAAGTTCACAGTGGTATTAAAGTGAAGCATACCTTAGAGAGGGACACACACTAATATACACCTGTCAGACTAAATTTGTGGATGTGTTGTTTTGACAGGATGCCGACTGAACATGCTGATGAGCTCGCTAAAGGGTCCTGTAGTAATCTCAGCATAGTGTGTGCCCTTGTGGGTTGACTCTTTGTGCCTGTATGTGACGTATGCGCATGCGTTTGTTCGTGTTTGCTTGACCTGCTCTGCAGTCAATATATTTTTATGTGTTTTACCAGAACATTTGTGTTTTACAATGTTACATCACACCAAGTTGATCGGTCAAATGTCTAAGTGGAGTCAAAAACATGTTATGTAAGGTCTCAGAGAAAATTTGACTGGTGTACTAATCTGTTATCCACCATTTACGACTAACTGGTTAAAATGTGAACAAGTGGCATTTGGTAATTAAAACAGCAAAATGCGGTTTCTTAAAGAAACACCAGTCTTAAGTTAGGCAAACATACTATATTAACTCAAGCTGGAAAAACATTGGTTAATTATCTAATAAAACAGAAGTCCATCAAATGTTCATGTCAGTCAAATGTTTAATGTTTCATTTTCATCATTTTATGCGTTTAGTTTTAGGTTTAGAAATAGAAAATGTATCATTGTGCTGCAAAAATGTGTATAAAAAAAACATGCCTCCAGTCAGCTGTTATCACGAGAGAACACACTTCTGCTGTTTACTGCTCATGAATCTCTCTCCATTTCAGCAGAATCAGAATAAGATAATCCTTTTGTTTTAAATATCACTGTGGCTCCTGTGGAAATCATTCAGAATGCTTTAGTAGCCATTCAGCAGCATGAGGGCCTCCAGCCTTTGCCTTCATACTTGTGTCCAACAGAGCGCTGGAGCCTGATCAGTTAGAGGCATGTCTTAAACGTGCCTGTGTGTGTATGACACAGGATTCAGAGGGTCAGGTTTAAAGGGCGCCTACTATCAGATCCCAAATGGGCGGCAGATAGTAGGTTTAAGGTCTCCAGGCTTAGGGTCTTCTCTCTGGGCAAGTAAAGATAGTGACGGGCCCCCTGCTTGCTAATCTTCATACGTACAGATATGTAGCAATCAGGTCTCCACACACACTTAAATGTAAAGCATTTACACACACACACACACACACACATTGATGCATGCACAGAAAACTACAAAATGGAAGGAATATGAGCGTGGTGTTGACTGTTGTGAGAGCAGACGTGCCTGTATGAAGACACGTTTACTTGTTCACCGAAGACACACACACACACACACATATTCATCTTATCAATTACAATAAAATAAATGATACTTTTGGAGTCCTTAGAACACAGCCCAAAATTACTCTCAGTTTTCGATAACTATATCAGTGCTTTTGGTGTTCTGTGTGTTCCGGGGCCATGTGTGTGTGTCTGTTTTGTTTTTTTTTCCAGTGAGTCCTTAACAATATCTCATTGTAATGGATTTACTAAGTAGAGACAGATGACTTGCCTGTCGAAAACACTGTCACCAAATCAACCCCCTCTGACTGACAGCCTGTGTTATTTTGTATCTGTACGTGTTTTTGTTTTTGGACATTTGCATTATGACACTGTACAAATTGTGCGTCTTTTTTGCACATGAATGTTCACAAATAACATACATAATTCACATACTCTGAATTTTATGGAAGGTACAACAAGGTAATTTAATACTGAGTTTGGCATGGTTTGGATTTAAATTGTCAAACAAAGATCATGGAGCTGGCATGTATTGATGTGCATGCGGGACACAGAAGTATCCCATCGACCCCCAACCAGTCTACACAGGAAATGCTAATATCTCTCTCTCTCTCTCTCTCTCTCTCTCTCTCTCTCTCTGTGTCTATGTCTCGGTAGGAGCATTCCCTACACATTTAGATAACTGAATAATTGGTGATTTGAATACACTGTCTTTTTCCCGTGGCAACTCTCTTTTAAGATTATCAACAACATATGTTGAGGGTTGTCTTGTGAACTGAGGCTAATTAGCGCACAAGCCTTAGGCCCCTGACTCAATGTGTGAGGATAGGAGGGTGTGTGTGTGTCTGTGTGTTTGCATGTAGCCTCCTCCCTGCTGTTCTATTGAACTATCAGACAGGGCGTGAGCTGTGCCCCACTCCGTGTCTGTGTTAGGCCGGATTTCAGCAGAAGGCTTTTCTTTCAGGGGCGGGGGGGGGGGGGGGGGGGGGGCACTGTTCTTTACAGATTTTTAAACAGAGAGTCTCCTCATCACGCCATAAGTACTCACCCTCCCTAATTAGTTTGGGAGTCAGAACATGGGACATTCGAATTTAACAGCACTTAGAGGCTTTATTAATATGTATGGAGGGTTTTGGATAAGCTGGCCCATTTTAATTGGGACATGGGGGCATGCTAAGGTGGGAATACATGCAAAGCGAAGATGCAGCAAATCCCAATAAACACTATTTTCAATAGTCACTGTGCCAGTGACTTAGCCCCCCCCCCCCTACTCCCCCACCCCTTTAAAAGGCAGAGAAAAGGGACTTGACTAACTCTGATGCCTTCTTTTTCAGCCAAGTGTCTGTTAATCCCATGTCCCCCTCAGTATAAACATATACTCTTTCTTTGCCTGCACGTTGTCTTCTCCTTTTTTTCCTTTGAAACTTTTTGGACACCCCACTGTTTGGGCAGAAGGCCTCTCAAATCCTGTTTGTCTCGCTTCTGAGCCAGCGCCTATGCTCACACATATATGATGTTTATAGCCTTCCCTCCCATTTTGAAGAAAAACAAAATGGGAACACTGCAACTCTCGGCGTGTTTTGAAATAACTGGGGAAACTGAACAAAGAAAAGAGTTTTTTGAAAGTGTCACGGCCCTCTGGGCTTTGCCCCTTTTCCCCCAGGCCATGGTTTTGTTTATCTTTTTGTGTGTTCCCTGGTAGGCATGCTGGCGGTGTGGCAGGAGGCGATCGGCCCAATTGGGTACACCGGCGGGCAGTTGTACCTGAGATTAAAAGCTCTGCCACTCCACCTCTCCCCGCCCCTCCTCTCCTTTCTTTTTTGTTTGTCTGCTTTAGGTTGCCGGGGTGGACGATGTTATTTTGGAGGTGGCCGGTCGGACCAACATTGTGTTTTTGTTCATTGAACTTTTTTTGGAACCCCTGATGGCTCGCATCCGTTTTCTTTTGCATTGATTAAATAAATTATATTTGTTCAAGCCTGATTCGCATTCTCTCCCCCCTTAGTTATTGTTGCACTCACCTTGTGGGCGTTACAAAAGATGTTTGTGTTCAATGTTTTAATCTGTTTATAACTGTGGTTATTTGTTGGTTGCAAAGAGCCTGAGCTGACCGAGTTTATTTTGGTGCTTGTGTTTTATTAATGTGCTTGCTCTGTCTAGTAAATGATGTTCTCAAACTGTGTCTGTATTCCCCCCCCCCCCTTTCCCATTGTCATCACAATATTTCCTCACCACAGACTATCTAAGCACAGGAAGAGGATAGTGTATACTGTTTTAGAATACTCTCCTTTGCTGGACTCTTGCAATATGACCACAGATGACTGGGCCACAATTGGAAAAGATATTGAGGTATAATTTTTTCATATTAAGTTTCTTTTTTTTTTCTTTTTAGTCCCCTCACTATAGATGCCTACATTTTGTAAATCAGGAAGTATATTCCAGAAAGGAAACCAGAAATGGACACTTTTTTAAAAATATATAAATAGGGAGAACGGTGAAGCAGATGTCAATCAGATGAGTAAAGGATTATGTAATGAAACTTAATGAGTGGAAAAATGTGCCCACCTTTCTTTGGATGACAATTTAAAAATATTTTGCATCTGACATTTCAAAGGTCCATCATAAATCATGTAGATGTGGGAATTGAGAAGCTGAAAGGCCATATTGTTTATGTCTGACTGCAGAGACACTACGAGAAGTATGATGGCTTTGTCATTCTGCACGGCACTGACACCATGGCGTACACAGCCTCTGCTCTGTCCTTTATGTGTGAGCACCTGGGGAAACCGGTTATTCTCACCGGCTCTCAGGTAAAATCAGGCTCAAACACAAAAAGAATGTCTCAGCTCTGTGTGACTATCTGGATTTAAACAATGTTTGATGAATACCCAGTGAGGGGGGGGGGGGGGGGTTTAGTCCTTACAGTTAATTTACATTAACAAGTGTTATATACCAAACTGTGAATGTAGTGTTTGTATCAAATTTGAATTTCACGCCACTGCGTATAACAAACAGAAGGCGTAACATTGATTGCCTCCTTTTGTCTGGCAGGTGCCCATATATGAGATGAGGAATGATGGACGAGACAACCTCCTGGGGGCGCTGTTGATTGCTGGGCAGTTTGTGATTCCTGAGGTGAGTGATACACTGAGAGGCCTCTCTGTCAGCTCACTCTGGGTTGTTTTCCAGAATGGATTACCAGAGAGTCATGACACATGCACAAATGGTGATTCAGATGAAAATAACGAAAGGTGAAAAAATATTTATCTGAAGAGCTTACAATTCTCTGAGGCTTTATGTTATAGGGAAATAAAGATTCTGGAAGGGCTTGCCAGTTACTTCAAAATTCCCTGTTTGTATCACTGTGAATGTATATATTTAATGTGGAAAAGCAAGTTTCTCTTCGCTGCTTCTGCTGTTTTAATCCGAGTCTCCCTTGTGTGTACTTGTTTTTGGGGGAGTTGACTTAAAATGAACATGTATCTTTTCCCATGTCAACGCTGAGGTAGTATGTACCTTGGCTTAAATGTGGTGTTTGTTTTTTAAAATATTTACCATGATTTATAGAGATTTTCTAGATGGTCTGATTGCAGACGATTGGGTATTGTGTTTTGACATCAGCAAGAAGAAAAATTTGTTTCCATACTTGTGCCTGAGTAGCGAGAACATGTTAACCTTTTACAGCTAATACTTTGATCCCCTTCTTAAAGCACTAACATAATATTTACTTACTTTAGCACCCATAGATTTTCTTTATGTTTTACTGGGTGAAATCACACAGATCAAATCTTAAGAGTGACATCAGGTGCCTCTAGAAGTTTCTTTGTCATTGTACATCCTCCGGTCTTGGCTGAAGTTGAAGGAAATTGAACTCTGTACAGACACAACCATTCTTACAGCACTGGTTCAACAAGCCTGTTGGGTTAGCCTGCGGATGGAGCATAATCCAGTGTAGTCAGTCACTGCACTGAAACTCAAAAGATACCAAAAGTACTGTTGAGCAGAAGTCAGTTGTGATTTGTAGCCATAGGTTTAGGTTCATGATGTCGATGTCGGAGCTAAAATATAAAATACAGTGTTGTGTATATACAATGTAAATAGTAATACAGTGTTTTTAAAAAATGTGTTGGTTTGATACGATACAGTATGAGACTATAGCCATATGCTTCTCTGTACAAAATGCATTTCGCTCGTAGTGAGACAAATAATTTTATGTATAGATTGTTCACTATTATACATGACAACAAGTCTAATGTAATGATTGCTCTCTTTATCTCTGTTCATCTTTCTTTAAAATCTGTCTGTCCCCTCCCCACAGGTGTGCCTCTATTTTCACCATAAACTGTACAGAGGCAACCGTGTCACCAAAGTGGATGCCGGGAGTTTTAACGCCTTCAACTCCCCCAATCTCCCTCCACTGGCCAATGCTGAAGTGGACATCAAAAGTAATGCTCTGTCTCTGTACCCGCTCATGTAATGTTACCAGAGTCTGGCTTATCCATGTAATGTTGTCAGAGTCTGACTTATCCATGTAATGTTACCAGAGTCTGGCTTATCCATGTAATGTTGTCAGAGTCTGACTTATCCATGTAATGTTACCGGAGTCTGACTTACTGCCCTCTGAATCTACTTGCCTCCACTTAAAAAAATTATGGATTTGAAATCATGAGGAACACACATTGTAGAACAACGCCAAAACATTAAATAAATACCGTATCTTTCTATGTTTGTCACGTAGAAATGTAGCATTTGATTTTTTTTTTTGGTCTTTTTTTGGTCCTATCTTTTGGGTATAGTAAACTGGGACACTGTTTGGAGGGCCAACACCACAGCTAAATTTACAGTGAACACTGAAATGAACCGTAACGTGGGGCTTCTGCGTCTTTTCCCTGGGATCACTGCAGACACGGTGAGAGGTTTTTTTTTTCTCCCTTTGTATCGTTGTGTTTGTAACTGCCACACATTTTTGTCAGGTTCCTGGTTTACTTGTTTCGTAATTGCTAATCTGCGGGTTGAGTTGAACAGTGAAAACAGATGTGTTGAACTGATTTTGCTTCTGTCTACTAGCATAGATGTTCAGTGTCACACATATAAAGACAAATGTGCGTGAGTGGTTGTTTGCGTGTTGATTGGACTAATTTCTGTTTATCAAAGGACTTCTCAGACACATCCATTGACTCAGTTCTTAATGGATCTTAATGGAGAAGTGTGTATGTCTTTCTATTGCCTGTGTTTAAGTGTAACTGTCTTTCTAAAGTGTGCTCTGTGTGCGGTGAGACAGACTTATGGACCATGTCTAATTCTGTGTAAAAGAGAGAGGAGTTGGCACATACACTCACTCTCACTTTCATCATGTAGAGGACAATGGAAGAAGGAGTGTGTATTCACTACTGCAGTCTGGCAGTATGCTACCCCACACCTCGATGGCTTTTTATCTGTTTTATGACCCCATTTTATGATGTCTCTGACTGATTATTTTTTTATTTGTGTGTGTGTGTGTGTGTGTGTGTGTGTGTGTTTTAATTCAGTCCCTTCTTTTGCTCTTTCAACATGTTCAGATTTATCTGAAGTGGAATCGGATGTGGTTAAATGAAAATGAATATTAAACTAGGTTAAGCTACAAAGGACCAGGGCAATATAAACCTCGGGTGGCTGAGATATCAGAAATGACACCAGCTGTTGAAATGTTTAAGCTGCCATAAACTATAAGGGCCTTTTGATAAAATATGAAATCCACCATAAAGAATGTGTCGGAGTTCCCGGTGTCACTCTTATTCACACGTCATTTTATACTCCTTAACAATATCATAGATACATCACTAACCATGATTTGTATATAGGTTATAACAGTGTTTTTCAGTCATGCTCCTAGAAGACCACAGCTTCGTACATTTTAGATGTTTCCCTGCTCTAAAGCGCTTGCGTCAGCTAATCGAGAGCTTGACGATACACTGATGAGTTGAATCAAGTGCGATAGATCAGGGAGAAACCTTAGTTGTGCAATCCTTTGACCCCCAGGAACAGGATTGGGAAACATTAGGTTTAAGCATTAGCATCGTGAGAGCAGATAATTGAATATTTGGAGATTATGATGCTTGAGACATCTCATAATCCATCATAGGTGTATGGTTTAAGTGGCTTCATAATATTTTGAAATCAACATTCATTCTGGGGTTTTAGCTGAATGTCTTCAATGCCCTTGGTTTTAAGTGTGCAAGCAGTTCAAGCAATCTCCAGATGTGCTGTAGTGTAACAGAGGTTGGCAGGATTTTAATTTAATCTGCAATGCCGTTAATTCCTCTCTCAGTGGGACTATTGAGCCGAACAGTCTCTTTTCTTGCGCTGCGATGTGGCATCATTATTGCCTATCACAGTCCAGAGGGACCTTTCACAATAAAGAGTCAAATTAAAACACTGCTGCAGCCATATGCACCGGTGTCCTGGTGGCACATTAGACATGCATTACATTATGGATCCTTACATTTCCTGCTCAGGGTGGAAATATAGGTTAGATAGACTGAAAGAACCATGTGATTGTTTCAGGCATGGCCTGTACATGGATATAGACTTGAATCAAAAATTTGGCCAATTTACTAGGTGATTTGGGCACTACTGATCTTTATTTTAGTCATTTTACCCGCCTTAACTGGCTACTAGACACAGTAGCAGTTATTGTTCACTCTGTTAATCCTTTAATCAGACATAATATACATTTCTAAACTGCATACACTCAGATACTGGTTACACAAAGTGTGCCGTCTCCATCTGTTGTGGTTCTTAGATGTTCTAAAGACACTTTCATCTAAAAGTGATTTGCTTAGAGTCCTTTAAGATTTGCTCAAATACACTTTTTAGTTTGGAATTTGGCTCATTGTGAAAAACTAAATGATTCTGTTTTCAAGGATGCTGAAGGTCACATCTGTATGAATTACGAGGGCAGTGTTGTTATTCATTGTATGAAGCGCCCAAGCGAATTTCATGTTTGTCCGTGACTTTTCTCTTCTTTTTTTTTTTTATCTTAAGGTTCGGGCGTTCTTACAGCCACCCATGGAAGGTATTGTCCTGGAGACGTACGGCAGTGGTAATGCCCCTGACAACCGTGCCGACCTTCTGGAAGAATTCTACAAAGCCACAGAGAGAGGAGTGATTATTGTCAACTGCACCCAGTGTCTTAGGGGCTCGGTGACTGCATGTTATGCTACTGGGAAGGTAGTGTGTGTCTTCAACTGAGACTTGTGTGAGCTTCTTTGTGTCTGTGCTTGGGTATGTTGAACTTGTTGTGTCCTGCCCCAGGCTCTGAGTGATGCTGGATTGGTTGCTGGTCATGATATGACTCCAGAGGCAGCTTTGTCTAAACTCTCCTACGTGTTGTCCAAAAAAGATCTTTCTACACAAGAGAAGAAAAAGGTATGACTGATACATCGACATGCAGTAGTTTAGGCTGGTGATGTGGTGAACTGTTTGTAGATGATGACTGACCAAACGTTTGTCTTGTTAATCAGATGCTGAGTCGTAACTTGCGTGGTGAGATGGTCGCTGACTTTGAAGGGGCCAAACTCTCTCTTAGCGACAGTCGCTTTATCCAGGTCATTGCCAAAACTCTCAGCATCAGCTGTAAAGAGGTGAGAGCATTTTGGAAAAAGAATTAATTTGACACACTGCAAATGTCATTTACAAAATTTGACCAAGTGCTCCTTTGGTAACTCAGTGAACACGCCCTTATTCATTTGGCCCTTTATTTATGCTGTAGTTCAGGCAGAGAATGATTTACGTAGAAGGTGCTGTTTTGAGCACGGTGAACGTACTACCTTTACCGACGTGACATGTAATTAAGAGGCACCAAAAACTGTGAGTGAAAAGAAACTGTAATTCTGTGTTTGTTCCCAGGAACTTGAAGCCATTAGAGATGCTCTAACTCCAACCTTAGCTTGCGCCGCTGCTAAAATTGGAGACATAGAGGCTCTTGAGGCTATCAGGGACATGGTAAGCTTTGTTTATGCTCATTTGGCCATGGCATGCAACTTTTATGGGGCTGTACATGTAAGGGATCACATAAAACATGGATATTTCCGGTTAGGAGAACATAATCACAGGCCACAATCAAATCATGATCTTAGTCGGTCAGAGCTCAGTGACTGTGTGATCAGACAAGCTGGCAGAGCTCAATGCAGTGGCAGAATATGGAACAAAGTAACAAAGCAGCTGAATGTACAGGCAGGGATAAACGTGATGGCAAACGGACATCAGGTAACCATACCTGGGGCAGGGATTACTTGACAAAATGGAGACACCTGAGAGTTGGTTTGTTAAATGGTGAGATGTTCTCTTTGCGACATCTTTATCATACATCTGTACCCTGACAGGTTCTCTTTGTGTCGCCTTATTTTAGACTCACACATCTTTCCTTTTACCATCATCATACCTTTATTTCCTTCATACATTCTCAAGACCAGTTTTCAGACAAGTTCTAAGACTGGTTCTAGCTTAACTAAACAGTTAGACTTCCATCCAACCAACTAATTCATCACAGTCGCCTATACTTCTGTTTCCATCAATCCGTGTAAGTCATATTCTCATATAAAAATGAGTACAAATTAAATGGGTTGTGTAAATTTATGCTAGCATATTAGATGTTTTTGGGACTAATTACATGTATCAGTAGCAGTCAATATCTGAAACTGTTTTGACACCATTAATCTGAAGAATATATGGACAAAGCGTATGGACAGTGTTGTGGAGAACCTCACATACCTTCGAAACACATACATTTAGTCAAACATTCGGTCACCTTTTGGGGAGAGTGACACGACCTCTCGCATCAAAGGATATAGAATCAAGGAAGAGGTCAAGACACTTGAGTGTCCTTGTAAGTCTTTAATCTGTGATAATTCACTTTAAGAACAGCTAGTGGCAAAATGACCTGAATATTTATCAGTCATTTGGTGTAAAAAACAGTTTAAAGGGGTTTTTGCCACATCGTGGTTTCATGCTACTAACTAAAAGCTGAAGTCAGTATATTTCCTACACTTGTGTAAAACTGCCCAGGACCAAGTTGGGTGGTTTGACACAACGTATATTATCTTACATAGAAAAAAATCACTCATCATAGAAATTATTCATATAGCTGTCATTCTGGGATATGAGGCAGCTGTCTGACTAATTTAGTCTCATTGATTTATTCTCTTTACATCTAAAATGATTTTAGAGGGTTTTTTTTTTCTTAATTTAGTCTCTGGTATAATTCATCCTAATCACGTTGAAGTGTATAAAAATGTAAAATTTCAAAATGATGGCGGTTCTGTTTTGCTTTTCTTGAATACTGTATTATTATTTCTCATGAATTATCGTCATAAGGATTTATCACATTGTCCCAAGACACAAAGCCAGTTTACGTGACACTTTTGCTATCTGAAATCAACGTTAAGCAATGAATTACGGTTTCACATAACAACAGCAACGTCTGGCAAGTCAGGACATGTTTGTTTCTTAATGCTTATGACCCTGTTGTGCTGTGCTGACAGTGGAGACCAATGTTTAAAAGAAAAACTGTGTTATCACTGTTTCTTTAAGGGAGGAAACTTGTGTATGGGGGATTATGATGGTCGTACACCTCTTCATATAGCTGCGTGTGAAGGACACCTCAAAGTAACGCAGTATCTGCTGGGCCAAGGAGCCACCGTCCACACCAAAGATCGCTATGGTGACACACCCCTTCGCAATGCCGTTCGTTTCAGGTAAGACCTGTGTGTGTGCGGATGCTTGTGTGTATTTGTGCGTGTGCGTGTGCGTGTGCGTGTGCGTGTGCGTGTGCGTGTGCGTGTGCATGTGCTTGTGCTTGTGCGTGTGCTTGTGCGTGTGTGTGTTTTCTCCGTTGTGAGAATGTGTGCTTTATTGTGTTCATTGGAGCTAATATTAATAATAATAATAATAATAATAATAATAATAATACAAATTTATTTAGAGTCCAGTTTGTACAATAGATATGTGTGTGTGTGTTGCCACCTCAGTGTAGATGTTTTCTCCTGTATGATGACGTGTCCTTTTTGTGTGTATGTTAGTATGTGTGCGTGTTAGTATGTGTGCTTTTGTATTCACCCGAACATTTTATACATACATTGCGATGGAAAATAGATGGTTTTAAGGCATGGCTTTGTGTGTGGGTGTGTGTTTGTGTGGGCATGCTGTTCTTCAGGTCTTCACTCATCTATCACATGTCTTTTCTGAATACCAGACCAACAGAAATATTAGTGAGATAAGATTAGTAAGATAAAATATTAGTAGAATAAAAAAATAAATATGCAGCGATGGATTACATGCAAGATATCTGTTTTTATAACCCAGCAAAAAAATGTCAAAGGCTAATTTTAACTCTTTGCAGCAAAAGCCTTTGCAGCAAAAATGCAAAATGTGACGTGTGAGAATTATTTCTGTATAAAGGACACACAGGTTTTTGTACCACTGTAGAGTTCATGGAGCTGAGCTCTTCTCAAAAGCTCCATAGTGCTCGTAATATCTTTATCATTCTAGGACACTAGTGTATACATTATATGCTATGAATCTGTAAAACATGGACTTAAAGAATATATGTGCCCTAGTTACTGTACGTTGGTCGTGTGTTTATGTACACACAGCCCAAATGACCATATCTGTTTAACACACCAGATGATGGAAAGAAAGAGGAAAATAGGACAAGACTTTACTTCTTTTCTTTTCTTCATTCCCAACAGACTCTCAGCAGCCTCTTTACTCCATGTATTTCTCTCTCTCTCTCTCTCTCTCTCTCTCTGTGGACAAATTACATACAAACAGAACAGTTTGAAATCTCACCCTCATTAAATGGGTTGGAGGGTAGGGGGTGTCTCACTAAATTAGAATTGTGTCCAGAAGGACTCTTTGTGTGTGTGTGTGTGTGTGTGTATATGGGACTGTGTGTGAGAGTATGTAATAGTCTTGGCAGTAACTGTCAGTTAATTAGGCTAATCATGAAATGGTTAAATCTGTGATGTTGCTTTAACTGTTAGATATGTGTTTATGGTTTGATAAACTAGTAGCACAATTTGTCCTTGTATGACAGTAAATTGTATAGCAGCACAATTTTTCCCTATGTGTCAGCCAATTGTCAACTGACAGAGACTGACACAACTGAGATTTTATATGAACCGCTTGGTTTCTGTTTGTGTGACAAGTTCTGACATGTCCCCTTCCTCAGGAGTCAGATCTTGCAAATGATCTTGGATCAGGTTCCAAATCAAGAGCCTGACCCTGATTCAGAATTGAAATTGAATCTACTCACTCACTCACTCATTATCTAAGCCTCTTATCCTGATTAGGGTCGCGGGGGGTGCTATCCCAGCGCTCATAGGGTGAAAGTCGGGGAAACAGGTCGCCAGTCTATCGCAGGGCAGACAAACACACTCACACACACATTCATACCTAGGGGTAATTCAGTGTCTCCAGTTCCCCTAACCTGCATGTCTTTGGACTGTGGGAGGACACCCAGGCAGACACGGGGAGAACATGCAAACTCCACACAGAAAGGATCCACAGAAAGGAATCGAACCCGAGACCTTCTTGCTGTGACACAACAGCGCTACCCACTGCACCACCGTGCCGCCCGAAATTCAATCTATTTTGAGCAAAAACGTGAACTCAGCTGTGAAGTTGAACTTGCACACCAATTCTTTCTTTCTTTCTTTCTTTCTTTCTTTCTTTCTTTCTTTCTTTCTTTCTTTCTTTCTTTCTTCCTCTGAGGTGCTCTGTGGGGTGGTGGTCAGTGAGATGAAATTCTCTTGATTAAAACCTAAATGATCTCTGAGACAGAAAACAGACAGAAAAATAAAGAAATGGAAGAAGGGAGAGAGAGAGAGAGAGAGAGAGGGAGAGAGGGAGGGGGAGAGAAATAAAATAAGTCAGAGAGGGAGTGAGACTGGGAAAGAGAGTGTGTGTCATTCAAACCAGCCTTTCCTGCTTCCCAGCCAAATAGGTGTCTGTCACTAGCAAAAGAAAACAAAAGAAACTAGAAGAGCAACAGCCATTTAATTAGTCACAGCCTGATACAGAAAAGGGACTTTTTGGGCTGGGTAGGGCTTACCTGCGATAATCGCTACCTGAAATAGACTGGGGACCAACTACACCTGATACGTCAGACAATTAAAACAAACACATGTACACACACCCTCACAACTGTGATCACCACTTACATGGTTTCATGTCAGTATCAGTCCAAACCACTCCAGGTGAAACATTAATGTGCAAACTGCTATATGATCATTATACTCTCTGATCATAACTGAACTGACTGTAATATTCATCATGAATAACACCTGTTGAAAGCCTGTTGAGTGAACTCTGAAGCAGTCGTACAAGCTCTGAAGTCTCGGGTTATGTCTAGCTGGGATTTAACAGTGAAAACAACGTTTAATTGTGTGAATATCACCGTGAATGTCAGGAGTTTTCCGATAGGCTGTTCTGACTTGTCCCTGCTTGTCCAGACTACTCTAGCCACTCCCGTGTATCATACACCACTGAGTGAGAAGGCATTAGTAATTTAACTCCTTAATTAATCGTCACTCATGGCAACTATTGGCAGGATAAACAATGACGTTTGAGAGGGCTGAATTAATAATTATAAAAGAAAGATTTCTCGTAGGGCAAATTTGTGGAAGAGATCCTTTCTCTTCAGTCCATCTCAAATCAGTCGTCATTGTCTACTGACGCATGTTTAATCAGGTGACAGGCATGTGTCAGGTTAACGGTGTGTATTGCATAATTGGCTGTCTAATATGTGGCTACGTAATAAACTTTTTACTGTCTATAAATCAGAATTTGTTCTCTCACAGTTTGGTCGTTGTGATCTATAGAGTGTACACATGAACAGTCGCTGTGTAGGAAAAGATCTGAGGTTTATGAGGGACTTCATATTAAGTATCCCACTCTCTGGCTGTTTGGAACATCAGTCATTCATTCTCCATCCTCTCTGTTTTCAGGCATAAAGAAGTTGTCAAGTTGTTGAGGAAAACAGGAGCCCATCTCTCCCCGGATGAAATTGAAGACACTGGACCAGAGCTGTGCAGGTGACACACACACACACACACACACACACACACACACACACACACTCATTCATACACACACACACACACACACATCCACATCCTAGCCCCCTCCTTGAGTCTAAACGCAGGTTTGACTAGTCAATCAAGGCTTACTTAAACTTTTAAGAATGCTCCCCAACTACATAGCATGGAAACAGCAAAAACATGCCTGGAATGCAACATTTTACATCAAGACATCAAGTATCGCTTTGACATGGTCACGTGACAATAGGAGTTGTGAGGTCTTTGTCCCCACTTAGCTCCCATTGTCTCATATTGAAGAGGAGAAATTAAAAAAAAAACTCTTCCCCTTTGAGCCATTGTCTGTATCATAACTGGTCAAATATTTCACTCAAGAACATAACATTGCTTAATGAAGTTATTTATCTGTTTAATGAAATGAAGTTTCCAGCCTCAAAGTGCCTAATTATGAGGGGGGCCCGTCACTGATCCGTGCAGCGTGTGTGTGCGATAGCTACCCTGAGAGTAAAACAGTCTAGATGATTATGGTTTCAGTGAGACCCTCGTGTCTGTGTGACTATGGAGTGGCCATATGCTGTGTCTCACTGGTGTTTATTTGCTTGTTGGTAGTTTGGCAGCGAGTGCAGACTTGGAAGCCCTGGAGATTTGGCAGCTAGCTGGAGCTGATCTTAGTATGCCCAGCTATGATGGACAGACACCGGCAGACGTGGTAAACGGCGTTTTAGAAACATGAAACATGCAGACAGCTACACACTGAAACCAACAAAAATACAAAGTATTAACAACAACAGCAACACATAGAAGTGTTGATCTCACCATGCAACACTTGGTTTTTTGAAAGAAGTTTGACATAGATGCACATTTCAGCTTGACACAAGAGTATTAAGTTGTTGTTCATCTGAACCCTTCACTAAAACACTACCAAAGAAATTCTGTGGATATAACAAATATCATTAACAGCAGTGTTACTCATGAAGGCCTATAGCTAATGCACATTTTAGATGTCTCAGTGCATTAACACATTTGATTTAGCAATTTATCAACTTATCAGCTAATTATTGAGCTCTTGAATAGCTGAGGCATGTGGTAGAGCAGGGGACTTTCTAAAATATGCACCTTTGTCAACTTCATACAGCTGAGCTCTTGTTAAATGCACTGTACTGCCCTTAATCTTCTAATGTGTCATGGTAGTGGGCTTCTTGGAGCAGGATTTGGAAAACACTAAACTATATAATGCACATGAACATTAACAAAACTTGCATGCCTTGACATAACTCTGTAATAAAGTTTGACAGTCATTTTAGTGCCAAGAAAATTGCTGTCCTGTTTTATGGAAGTTGTGTTCATGTGTCCCCTCACCCTTTCCACCTCTCTCTCAGGCCCTGGCTCTAGGACATGAGCAGGTGGTGCAGTTCCTACAGCAGGCCAGTCAGTACAAAACTCAGGTATGGAGGAAACTCACTCAAACACTTACATACATATGTACCACTCACCATCAGTTGGGGTTTTCCCAGCGGTCACCATCGGCAGTGATTTGGAGTGATGTTTGATTAATATCATTTAATCTGCTTTGTCTCACATTTCATACGTTCCTGCTTCAGACAGATCAGGGCACTCTTTACAGTTTTAGTTTCACACCTAAAGAACAGGAGGAGAATGCTGTGATTACTGTACGCTGATCACACATAAAGAACAGAAGGAGAATGCTGTGATTACTGTACGCTGATCACACATAAAGAACAGAATGAGAATGCTGTGATCACTGTATGCTGATCACACATAAAGAACAGAATGAGAATGCTGTGATTACTGTACGCTGATCACACATAAAGAACAGAATGAGAATGCTGTGATTACTGTACGCTGATCACACATAAAGAACAGAATGAGAATGCTGTGATTACTGTACGCTGATCACACATAAAGAACAGAATGAGAATGCTGTGATCACTGTACGCTGATCACACATAAAGAACAGAATGAGAATGCTGTGATCACTGTACGCTGATCAGACATAAAGAACAGAAGGAGAATGCTGTGATTACTGTACGCCGATCACACATAAAGAACAGAATGAGAATGCTGTGATCACTGTACGCTGATCAGACATAAAGAACAGAATGAGAATGCTGTGATTACTGTACGCTGATCACACATAAAGAACAGAAGGAGAATGCTGTGATTACTGTACGCTGATCACACATAAAGAACAGAATGAGAATGCTGTGATCACTGTATGCTGATCACACATAAAGAACAGAATGAGAATGCTGTGATTACTGTACGCTGATCAGACATAAAGAACAGAAGGAGAATGCTGTGATCACTGTACGCTGATCAGACATAAAGAACAGAATGAGAATGCTGTGATTACTGTACGCTGATCACACATAAAGAACAGAAGGAGAATGCTGTGATCACTGTACGCTGATCACACATAAAGAACAGAATGAGAATGCTGTGATTACTGTACACTGATCACACATAAAGAACAGAATGAGAATGCTGTGATCACTGTACGCTGATCACACATAAAGAGCAGAATGAGAATGCTGTGATCGCTGTACGCTGATCACACATATAGAACAGAAGGAGAATGCTGTGATCACTGTACGCTGATCACACATAAAGAACAGAATGAGAATGCTGTGATCACTGTACGCTGATCACACATAAAGAACAGAATGAGAATGCTGTGATCACTGTACGCTGATCACACATAAAGAACAGAATGAGAATGCTGTGATCACTGTACGCTGATCACACATAAAGAACAGAAGGAGAATGCTGTGATTACTGTACGCTGATCACACATAAAGAGCAGAATGAGAATGCTGTGATCGCTGTACGCTGATCACACATATAGAACAGAATGAGAATGCTGTGATCACTGTACGCTGATCAGACATAAAGAACAGAAGGAGAATGCTGTGATCACTGTACGCTGATCACACATAAAGAACAGAAGCAGAATGCTGTGATTACTGTACACTGATCACACATATAGAACAGAATGAGAATGCTGTGATCGCTGTACGCTGATCACACATATAGAACAGAAGGAGAATGCTGTGATTACTGTACGTTGATCACACATATAGAACAGAAGGAGAATGCTGTGATCACTGTACGCTGATCAAACTCAAGTCCATGTCAGGCTCTGACTGTGGAATGTGTGGTTTTCACAGAGTCTTCTAATGTAAAAGTACTTTTTTACGGATACAGCATTTGTGTAACTTGTTTTAAAAACATCTTTAAACTGGTTTCGTAAACAAACCAGAATCCAGAGTATGGTTAGGAACATGACAGGATGTTAAATGTTAAATGTTCCAACAGTTTTTGATGATTGATAGTGTAAAGCTTGTAGGAGTCACAGCTTTACTAAACCATTGTAAAAGATTTTTTTTTTTTTACCCTTCGACAGTAACTAAATGTATTCATAAGTAAGCGCGGATACCAGGATTTAACGAGATTATCTATGTACTCATAAACTTGTTTGAATGCAGTAACTTCCAATGATGTTTTTCAGTTTTGTTCTATGATTCAGTGATGTGCTATGTTTTGTTTTGGTTTTTTGCTTACTCACAGCCAGTGTTTGATGAAACTGAAGAGGTAAAATGTGTGATTTTTGTGCTTAGAGTAACTGGAATTAGAGTCTTTGTGTGTCATGGCTGAACTGAGTGAAGCCCGGCACTGTATTCAGCTCTACTTGACTGCATGACACTGATACTCATGTGTTTTGCTAGACATGTCAGTTTCTTATAATACAGAAAAATCTAAATATTGTGTCAGTTTTTGATGACAAACCAAAAATGGAACCATCTCAGTGTGACAAGACAGGACTGAAAACATGGCTTAGATTCCAAGGATCACATCAAGCTGCAAGTGTTTGAAGCATGACAAAGATTTGGAAAATTTAAATGTTGTGATTTTTAAGAAAAGCGTGAGTGTGTTTTAAGAGAGTGTGTTTGCAGTTGAGTTTTCACTTCTACTCAGTAAGTCTGACACACTTGTCTGAACATGCTGAATATTCGCACAGTCCAGGGTCATTCCTCAATGTTGGCCGGATCTATATGGATATTCCTGCATTTACCTTTCAGCTGGTCTCTAACGAAGGCCTAGAAAACCAGATGTGAATACTCTTAAGCCAGTTGAGTTCCCTTGCCTGAGTTAATGAATTTCTCATTGCAACAAAAGCCTGTGTGTATGCTGGCCCTCCAGGAATGACTGTGGATACCCTGTCTCTGTGTGTTTCAATTGGCAATTTAACAAATTTACTCTGTTATAACAACTTAATATGCTTAGATTTAGTTCATTGTATGCAAAGCACATTTAGAACTCTCTGTGTGCTTTTGGGATCATATATTGATATAGTGATTTAAATTCTTTTTAATGTAAACTTTTTTTAGAGAGAGAGAAACATGGGGACATGTTATTTAATAAAAACAAATAGTTGTTCTGTTGTTCTGACCTACAAACCAAGAACATGACCTTGGTATGCTTACTTTTGTTCTGTCTCTTCCTCTTTAGAATGGAGACTTCATTGAATTCACAGCTTGTCCAGACTCATGCTGAAGAGACCATCCTCTAAACCCCTGTGTCGTCCCCCCCCCCCCCCCCCCCCCCCCCCCCCCCCCCCCCCCCCCCCCCAATTCCTTTCTGTCTCTCTGTCTGCTTCTAGCCGTAACTGCAAAACTATGCTGAATTGTTGTCACTTTTGAATACAGATTCCTTTATAATCCATCTTAGTGTTACATACATACCCCACCCCTACTCCCGTTACAGTTAGTGAACTACTCTGTCCCTCTGAACTGCAGAACGCACACCCCTGAATGTATTAGTAAAGGAGGAGAGACACCATTATTGGTTGAGTGTGTTACTTGTGTGACACACTCATAGTTTCTGAATGTCAAAGTTTTATCAATGACGTGTAAAGCACTGTATATGAAAATATATATTCCTTTATCAAGCACAATATTTATTTTGCACTTAGAAGGCTCATCTGCTTATCTCATATGCATATTTCATGACATCTCCGTCCATCAACAATGTATGCCTATTTTTACGAGAGCTCTCGGTATAAAAAGGGTCTTTACAGTTTTTAGAGATGTTACATGGATGAATGTCTGCTGACAGTCCTACGCACACGATAGCAGTGACATACATTTGGTATGCTGTATGCCTCAGGTCTCTATGTGTGATCTGTTATAGATATTCTGACAAATCAGCTTTGTGTTAGGCCAGGGTGAGTTATGCAATGGAAACTTCTGGAACAATGCTTCAAAATGGCCTCTAGTTTTAAATTCATCGTTAGTTTTCACTGTAAGGTGAACTTTACTGTGATAACTTGGATCAGTGGTTCTTAGTTCAGTGGTACGTTGCAAACCACTGTGTCCTTATGGCATCCTTGAGCTACACTTTGGAGCTTAAGATGGGATACAAATTCTTCTACAGTTAAGACCACCTTAAATCCAGTTAGCTCAGTGCTGAGCAGTGCAGAGTAGGCTATGAATGGATAATGCTGGATGTTACTTACGATAAATGATATTGTGAAAAAAAAAAAAACATGAAATCCATGAGAAAATGAAAATAAAATCAGTGCACATATAATGTAGCACTTTTGATTTCGTTATACATTGTATGGTAAGGCTAAAGTATATTTCCTATATATGTATGTAAGAAAAAAATTGTCAATGAGTATAATTTCAGAAGATCTATAAAGTCGTAAAAATGAACAAATGCATTATTTATATGGATCACAAAGTGTGTGTGACAGAAGTAGAGATGGAACTGATGCACCTCATTAAAATCTATAGTTCTGGAATGTTTTGTGTGGGCCTCTCCTGGTTCCTTTGTGTGATATTATCTTATGGTGTTTTGAGTGATTCTTGCTGTGTTTCAGAAGTCATAAACGTGCTGATAAAATGCAGGTACAACCTGATTCTGTTTCTTAGACCTTTATCTATGGATGTCCATTTCCTCACATGTGCAGTGACTTTACCTCTCCCTTACTCTTGCCATTTTAGTTAGCTACCTCAAGACTACACCTATCTACACTTTTCCTCGGAATAAAATCTTATTTATCTTTTCTCACATCTGCTGTTCTGTGTATGTTAATTTTGCAGCACTTTTCAAGATGTTGTGTGTGTATGTGTATGTTTGTGTATATTAGCTGTCTTTAACTAATGGCTATATCACTGCTGTAAAAGGAATAAAGGTATGTTGTGGAGTGTGTGAATGTATATTGAGATTGGCTTTGCAATGAGTGTACTCAGTACTGTGTCATAGTTGAATTTAAACACGGTTGTCATGTACAATGATGGCAATAAAACAATTATCTGATTAATTTCATTTGGTGTTTTAATTTCCTTTTGTTATATCTGGGCTTGTCCTGTTAAGGTGCTGATGGACCTCCCTTTGGTTACTGAACTGCTTAAACATGACTCAAACCAAAATCACCGTAATCTAAGAAAAATGAGTGAGCATATTAACCACAAAATTGTTATTTTTATGAAAAATCTGCAGAAGAGCTCCATTTTTATATTATGCCTTTGACAACAGTTCCAAGATCAGTTTTATCTAGTAAATCAGTGGCTGACATAAAGAGAGCTTCCACAATACAAACTATTAAAGTGCAAGTGAACGTGGTCTGGCTGAAAAATCAACCTACAGACATTTGATCTAGAACCGTTCACTTTTAGACGGAAATGCCAGAAGCTATTCAAACAGCGTCCACTTTATTTATCCTAACTAAGAGGTAACCCACTAAGGCATTCGAATATTATCATTAAGCTTTAGATCTAAAGATGGATACCATCTCTCAAACAGGGAAAGTTTATGAGATTAGAACTTTTTATTATTTGAATGTAGTTGTTGGGGTCCTTTCAGATTGCGTGTGGCTGCAGTCTGAAACAGTCGAAAAACCGGTGCAAGATGTTACGGTGATTGCGCTATTATTCACCGTCATCCAGTCGCCCGTTGAGAGACGTGCTGTGCCTCTGGAACCCAGATGAGCCGGTCCAACCTGCAGAGTCGTCATTCCAGTCTGAATGAAAAGGCCTGTGTGAACACTGCCCACACTTTAGCACTATAAAAGACGTGGTATCGTAACAAGGTGTTGAGACGAAGACGTTAAAGACGGATTCATCCTCACAAAATAAACCTTGCAGTTCTGCCATAGTGTAGGCTATACCAAAGGAACAAGATGAAGACTGGGGCCTTCTCAATCTTCGGGTGCTATGGGGGAGTTTCGTCCGACGAAAAGAATAACGTTTTCCAACGCTCAATGTTCCCGAAAGATGTAAGCTTCAGGCAAACGTTTTCTTGTAGGAGGAAATTTCTATATTTGATTTCTATGTATATTTTTTTGAGACATGAAACTTTGATGTGCCAACTACAAAGCACATCTGACTTGAAGATGCCTTCCGTGGTCAAGGCAACTACAGTTAGTACCTCTGGTGGAGTGGTTCTAAACAGTTCAACAGTTCTATCCCAAAATTGTGAAATGTTTAGGACCACTTGATCAGTGGGACGCTATCTTTTGGAACCAGGAGGAAGAATTATGGAATCTGTATTTCTCAACTGCCTTTATGTAATTATTCTTACTTATTTACTCTCTTTAGGTCGTGACAAATATCGACTAAATCAGTGTCACGACTGTTTTGTGCATGCCTTCATTTCAGAAGTTAGAAAAAAGATGTAAAAACTTTAAAGACTTTCCATATTCCTAAGAACATGAATTAATATAACTCATTAACGCAGCGCAATCTGAAGACTATACAGCAGTCTCTCCGTGATTAATAAGGATAACTACTCTTCTTCTTCTTCTTCTTGTGGCTCCTCTTCTTCTTGCTATCATTATTATTATTATGATGATGATTGCTGTCGTTGTTGTTGTTATCCTTTAAAAATCATTCTGAATGCTTAATTATTCGATGCAATTTATGTGGATGTCCATGGACATTTAGTTTATGATGCGTCATCTCAATTAAAGTTTAAGATTATTCTCAAATACGCAGTTGTGGAAGACCATTTTTACTTTTCACAATTTTCAGCGTGCTTAAGCTTTTTGACACCTCGAAAAGCGCTCTCTCTCTCTCTCTCTCTCTCTCTCTCTCGCCCCCTTGTGTTTCTTGCCTTAACATTTAACATTTCACAGAAATACGGTTTCAAGTGGAGGCTTACTGCCGGCTCTATGGACTCGGGGTTTTATTATTTCTCCTACTTTTCTTTTCATTGATCAGTCCTAAACGACGATTCGCTCAGTACCAGTCTTTCCAGGGGATTCCGAACAGGGGATTCCACCTTCAATTAGGGGATAGTCAATAATACCAACAATCTATTCAATGAACGTACCTATATCCATGCGCATGGTACACAAATATCAACCCATTAGTGTACAAAATCAAGGGATTAGGTAGATCTTCGGCGCAAAGAGGAGGAGGGCAGCGGGGCGTCCAATGAATTGCAAATGAGAGGAGACTCCAAAACGGGATTGATCCGTGCCTTTTTGAAAAGAAGGGCAAATATATGATTTGAAGGCAGCGTGATCTTTACTTATTTTTTTTATTTATTTATTTATTTTTACCAGAGATTAATTGATAAGCATAGCTATCAGCATGCATTTCTTGAGAATTGTCAATCAATGCATCTTAAGCAACAAACTGAATTTTGTGTAAGTGTCGCGCCCTTTACATTGCAATATTTTTTTTCACGTAAAGTATCCTTCCAATGAGAACGACAACAGTGACTACAGTTTTCGTTTTCCACAAATCCCGTACCTTGAAGCACCATTAACGCTTCACTGAGATCACATTTGCTCTTCTGGATTATTAGATAAATTATTCATTAGCGCACAATCAAGTCCCCTCTCTTCCTTATCCAAGACCTCTCAGTCGCTGTTTTCTCTCTTCTTGATCTCAGCGGTGCTCCTAAATAGCACCAATATCAACTAAACGCTCTTTCTAACACCCCACTGACTGCTGGTTAGAGAGTTGGGTAGAGGATATGTCAGCGCTCTTAATGAGGAGCCCGGAGCGATTTGCCTACATGCGCAAGGGCAGCAGATGTCGGACCGGGCTCCCCTGGGACTCGAACCATGGAATTTCATCAGCTTGCAGGGGTGACCCTGCCCCATTCAGCAGGGGAGAGAAGTAAGCCCGTAGACGTGGTAAATCATCTTTACAACGGATTGTAATGACTAGGCCCTCAAGCACGCGGCATCGTTGACATCCCCTCAAAACATACGAACTATAACACAAACTATTCGCTGACGGAGAACTTACCTGTTGTGTATGTGGGTCCGTGAATGTGTGCAAGCTAATTAAATGAATATAAGGGGTTAATAACAAAACGGTATAACGAATGTAAACTGTGCTTTAGGCTGTTGAATCAATTAACACATAGAAGGGACGTTCTCATTTTTTATGGCCACTGCACACAATCTACCTCAATGGGGGCAGTTTATCAAACGCTATAACCCACATTGAGACCCGCTGATGTGGAGAAATACTATTCAAATGAAGTCTTGTAAATAATCAACCGCCGCATTCACTTTATCCAGGCGAACAACGACTGAGACAACTCTCTTAAAGGACCCTCACCAGAGCCGAGTTTATTATAGCAATAATGACTGCCTGCTTATCTACCACGACCTCTTCTGTGTGCACAAGATAAGATTTTTTTTTAAGACACATGCGGTAATGTCGTGTGCTCAGCTCTCAAAGAGCACCAAATAACTGACTTTATCAAGCCTATTAAGCCTCCTGTTACAGCCGCTCGATTGCAGTCAGTTTTGCATTCGCCCCAGTGCTTTGATTGCTTTATTCTCTTTTGTATATTAGGCTTATAGCAGAATTAGCCCTGAAATAAATCCAGTGCCACACACAAAGAACCGTAAAGGGTAATGGTCTACCCAATCTCTCTCTCTCTTTCTCTCTCTCTCTCTCTCTCTCTCTCACACACACACACACACACGCACGAACGCACGAACGCACGCAACAAATGTGTGTGCACGGCAAAGATCATACATCAACATTATATCCAAGTTGTCTGAAAAAGATTAAGAACCGAGCCCTAGGGTAGCTCAAACTTTTTGGACCTACTCGTAATTAACAACGCCAAGAACATTTATTTGAACACCAATGCTTTTGGCATCGGATTCACGAAAGGGCCAAAAGACATGAGAAGCCAACTTTTCTTATACGCTACGTGGTATTAATTATTTTGAGAAACAACAGTTCCACCATGTGGCTTGTTCTTGTACACTTTTTACGCTTCTATTCACACGCTTCACTTTAATTGCATACGGGCACATCTGGATTTGACAACAATTTCACCAGTGAATAAGGATGACGACTTGCCGTCTCGCTGAAACAATTTCCAGTCTGAACCTGTCGCATTGCATGATAACGCGTTGCGACTCCAAATGCCTGGACAAATGTAGTCTAATAACCTGAAAGAATCCTGACGAGGCATACTTAGTCCTTGATTCACCTTACCCCCAATTCACACCGTTAAGGTTTTTGTCCAGTCGAGTGTAAGTGGTTGTGTGTAGATAGACGCTTCACAGTCCACGCGTACGGGACTGTAGCGTGAAGCGTGCTTGAGACAGCGTGATTACACGACCATCCACGAATGACTGAGAAGAGAATGGGAGGAGGGGAGAGCGACAGCGAGAGAGAGAGAGAGATGTGCAAGGTGGTCCTCTACAGATTCGCATGATTTCACTCCCATCACATCATACACAAACAAGGCGTGGACAGGCAGTGGACGGTGAGGAAAGTACTCCTAAAGGATGTATAGCTCTTGGATTACGGATGGATTGTATGGGTTTCTTGCCCTTTGGGACAACTGGCCAATGGAGATATAATTTTAACTGTGTGCAGACCATTGAGCTTGGAAGCCGGGTGAATACGGGTGTTTTTTCCGAAACGGGTGTGCTATATCTTCAATCATTTTGGAATACTCCATGAAGTGCAAATAGAGTCAGAGAAAAATATCAGCAGGATGAGTCCATTTGGGAAACCGTATATGACTATTCCATAAGCGTGGAGAGTAATTATATCCACAGTAATACAATGGATCTATCAAACTCTGCCGGCTCCTCTGGAGCAAGCAAACCGAACCAGAGTCTTATTGACTTGGGAACATTCTTCGTGGACTCCGATATAATTTTTGGATTTACAAGTCATCTTTTAAGAAGAAAAGCCAAGGTATGTAAAGCACTTAAAACTCCCCAAAATGATTCTTCAAGTTGTTTGAAGTGCCCTGTTTCTCCACATTATTTGCAAATACGACTTGCCCAGTAGAATGTTAGCGTCAATGCATGAAACCTTGCCTGTGACTTCACGTGATTTAAAATGATTATGAGAACTAGGTAATGGAGAAAGTCTTTAAAATGCACCAAACGTAGCTAACCAAGCATTTCAGGACCAAGAACAGCTCTCATTTACGCCCCTCTCCAACCATATAAACTGGTCTTAGTTGTCCTCATGAGGGCTATGAGTTTTTTTCCACTCTAAGAGGGTTTTCAGAGACCACATTTCAGTGATTCCAGCAACAAGTACAGTACTGAAAATCGACGTAAAGGGCTGAGAGCTGCACGAGGCGGGTAGTCACAGGACGGAGGGAGCACAATCCATAGCTTACAAAGTAATGACATCTAACCGATTACTGGTCACATTCGTCATCACTATATCCTGTCCAGTTAAATATTTTCTTTTGTGACTCCACCAGCCTTTCTCAATGGTGCAAAATGATTGTAGCAACCCCCCCCCCCCCTTTTTAGGGTCATAAGTTTACTTGAAAGTCAGAAGTTTTACTGAACAGTCTGAGCAATTATCCGGTAAATCAAATGGTGAAGAAATGCATTTATATTAGGCCAGCAGTTCGTCGCTTTCAGAAATCAACTGAATCAAGTATCTCCATGTGGTATAACCAACTACATATAGGCATTTCAAAGCAGCAAAATCTTGAACCCTAACTAGATTTTCACAGATACTTTACATATTCTAGATCGGTCAGTTGAAAAAACACTGTCTTGCGCGTGTTCAGTAAAACAGCGCTTTTGTGTTTCATTGCACACTGAGCATTCGAATCATTCGTGTAAATAACTGAAGGCCAACCACTGTAACGAGTGTTCTCGTTAAGATGGATTTGGGTGAATGAAATGCTGCACTGAGTTTAAGGACTAAAGTCTTCCTAACAGAGCTTTTATAGCGTCCTGTTGAGGAGCAACTACGGGACTAATGGTGAGTGCACTACTAGTTGCACTATCCCAGACAAAGGACTGGAAGTGGGTCATTTGAGGTAGGAGAGAGGGTGTACCATTTCAGCTGAGACTTAAAATCATGTGACCACAACCCTTACATCATCAACATCAAATATTTACCATTTTAAAATTAAATATTAAAATTGAAAGACAGCTTTCACTGTTAGGATCATTCTCTATTTTTCAGAATTACCAAAAGGTGGCGCTAGAGTAACAAGAAAAAGGTGGCGCTACAGTAATAAGAACAAGTCACCCCATTTCCACTCCAACCCAGTCATTACAGCGACAGCTCTGCTCTGCACACACAATGCTTACCTAGTCATTAAAGTAAAGAGATGACGTCATTCCGTGAAGTCGTGTCGGCATGAAATAGAGGGACGAGCCAGTGTTGATTTTCATGTCCAAGTGAATAAAAAAGGAAGAGCCCATATTCCCTTCCACAGACATTTGAGCGCACATAAATATCGGACGATCATCTGTTATTCGCCCAATACCAGAGCTACATTTAGATATATGTCCCCCACCCCCATGCGGCTTGCCGTTATACTAGCTTAAACTCTGGAATAAAAGGCTGTTATGCTTGGGTTACATTAGTTTGGCTAAATGAACTAAACTCAATACAGAACTTCTAGGTCTTAATAGTGGGCTTTCCGTGTGCATTTGCTCGTCAACACTGGTGTCAAACAGCTCCACCCATTAGGGTAGTTTGCAGGGTTGCTCCTCTTGACAGTCGTCAAAGTTTGCTTGCTCAGTGCGCGTCGTCATGGATCTGAGGCAACGCTTTATTTTCTTGAGTGTATTTAAATACACAGTTTCAAGCTTAGTATCACTGGCAATTCTGCAGAAAATGTTTTAAAGTTAATTGGGAGCAAGTTTATCACAACAGAACGTAGTAATAACGTATTTCACAGAAGTGCATTTAAACATTTGACGACAGTTGCGCTGTGGCGCTACTAGGATGAATTCACTGCAGGGACATGCTGAAGCACAGGACACCGACCACTACAGGTTTATCGTAAGTGTTATCTGTGCTTCAGTAAATAAGTTTAACAGTAATTGCTTATGACCTAAATACCATTTAATCTTACGTGTCATTGAAATACCTTCCATAACTTCAGAAAACTCCAAAAGTACTGTTACAACCTGTTTACTAGCAGCCAACCCAAGCTGCTCATGCAGGTATCATTAGACACTTTTATCAAAAGAGGCATTGATTGGCGCATCAAGGACTGTACAACACAGATTAGAATTTAGGGTAACGCTACTTGTTGTGCTTAATTGGTTCCTTTCCTTTTATTTATTTATTGATTGATTGATTTGGTTGTTTTTTTATTTATTTTTTCGCCTTTCATTACAAAGATTGAGGGCTGTCCCGGCAGAGAGGCTTCACCCACTCTCGAACCCAGTTCGAGGAAAAGAACTCACTCTGCGGAAGATTCACGATGCGCCAGCCGACCACCCCCGGAGGGCGCAGGATCGGTTACCATCTCCGAATCAGACACAGAGGACTGCAAGGCAAACTTGTGCAGACAGTGTCTTAGCAAAGTTTCAGAGCTGAAGAAACAAGCGCTGGCCCTCGCCGATCCAGCGTCACTAAAGGTGAGTCAATCGAGTTCTTGTAGCCATTTGTCACAATGTGAGACTAATATGTGCAAGAGCTTGTTGGAAACACTTTAAAAGTCTTATTGTGAAGGCTCTGTAATGATTTGAAATTAATCATAGAGCTGATTTGACGAGCGATAATTTGAAAAATGAAAATGAAAAAATGATTTTAACTAGAGCTTCTCTTTTTGGTGTTCTTAACAGTAACCATATTCAGTTATTTGCCTCTATCCAAGTGCTATCATTGGCCTTATCCAGAAAGCCTCCAAAACATTCTCTGTCGTGAAAAAGTTTACATCTGGAATACAGCATGATCCTTTATAACAAGTCACCAAGCCAGAAATACCCTTACACAATACATACTGTATATCAGCTGTATGAAGCCTTGTTGTAAGGATCATATAATCTGTTTTTATAGATGACATGATTAGTTTAGCTGTCTTGTTTTATAATATCCTTATCAAATAGCCGATACCCAAGTGGCAATAACAACTTGCACAGTTTGCCCACTCCACTGATTTAGATTGTTAGTGCTTTTATCATGCCGCTGCACGGGGCACAGATTATATTACACTGACATGTAGTAGAGTCTCTGTGGAGTGATCCAGCATTCAGCTGGGTGTCAAGCCTTGCGGCAAAATTTGGCTTGAGAGTTTGCAGTAAACTGGAAGCCTAGAGGAGAGTGAATTTTTTTTCAGGGTTTTTTGTGACTCTGACACAGTTTCTAGAAGCTCACCATTTCTTTTTCCTTTGATATAGATTGCTTTAAGTGTTCAATTTTATGGTCAAAACTGATTAAACACTAACTAACTGAAAGATGGGAGTTGTTATTTGGCTGAAGCAGTTGCAATGGATCACCTGACAGGTTGCGTTGCATGGAATTCTTCTTTGCTTGCCCAACCAGACAGAGAGTTCCTCTGCCTTGCATATTGAGAATTAGCAAGTAGTCCTTATTATATGCATGACAGGTTCTGGGTCATTGAGTCATTGGTAATAAAATAACACAGAGAGATACTATCTGGCGTTACGGGTTAATGTTCTGAGGTCAGATATTGGTGGTGGCTCAGTTTTAAAAGGCTTTTGGAACAATGTTGCGGAATGTTTGGAGTCAAAAATTAAAAGTATGAGATTAAAATAGGGCTTGTTTTCTTCTGTGGCCTTTTTCCCATTACAGTTTCGCTTTTCGGAGTTTTAAAAAATTTCCCTTCTGTCTCGTTTCACACACTCGTTCACATGTGTCTGAGAGTTCCAGTGTCTGGGAGAACAGAGAGTGGAGGGCTCTTGGAAGTGGCCCATTGTTTTGGGAAACAATGCTTATCTCACTCTTCGTCCGTCAACCTCAGGGGGGAGAAAATAGTCAAGTGGGCTTGCTCTGGAGTCTGTGGAGGAAGCCAAGACCCAGTTGACCTTCACCACGCATTCAAAGTGTTCCTGTATGCCCCACATCAAATTCCCACCACTGTTAAATATAGGCTGTGGACTCTTTATTGTTGTCGTCGTTGCTGCTTGGTCTAGCCTCAGGTTTTTTTCCCCCTTCACCTTTCTTTCATGGTGGCCTTTCAGGGTAAGGGCTTAGGTAGGATTACAGGCCTTCCAGCCTTCTCTGCCCCCCCTCTGCAGGTGACCATAGGGACAGAGAGGGCTTTGTGTGTGTGTGTGTGTGTGCGCGCGTATGCATTAATGTGCATTCGTATGGCTGTGTGTTTATCTTGTTGTCTCAGTTTAGGGACAGTAGGCTGTGTGTTAAGCTGTACCACAGAAATTTTCTTGGAGTGCTCCTCTCTTCTCTTCTCCTCTCCGCTCCTCTCCTCTTGTCTCCTCGCCTCTCCCCTTCCCTCTTCTCCTCACCTCACCTCACCTGACTTCCTGTCATTATGCTTTACTATGGGAACCAAAAGCATCTCACTTTTTGTCCTGTGTGGTCTAGCCCAGGTGTGGCAATAGAAGGGTGAGGTCAAGGCAGAAGGTTATTACTCTATCAACCCACTGTTGATGGGTTAATGACGCTTTGGATGTAGCGGCCATGGGAAGGTACTTTCGGTGGTATCGGTTACCCCAGCTGGGAAGCAGAAAGCATGCATTGTCCATCTACAGTCGCTGGCTGACCACCTGACCTGATGTAAGAGAGCTGAAGTGATGGAGTGATAAAATGTTGTTGGCAATGCAGAGAGTAAGTGTATAGTTTTAGTCAGACCATGATTATTCAAACACTAACCAGCGAGTAGTGTCTCTGAGAAATTATGTGAACTTAAAATAAAAAAGCCTTCTGATCTACTTTGGAATATCAAAGACATTTAAGGGACAATGGCTGTTAACATTCTCCAAAACAACAAGAAAAAGAGCCACTTTCATGTTAGTTTGCCATTCGTCTTTCCCCCTGCCCACTCACATGTCAAATGCTTCACTGTCCGCAGGAAAGTAAAGCAAAAGAACATTTCATCTCTTCTGATGGTAGTTCAGAGTCGAAAGGCTTTTAAACGGTGTCATAGTTTCCATAATCAGCTCATGGTGATTCTCACAGCCCCAACTGTGTTCATACATGAGAACTTGTGATGCTGTAGAAGATCTGAAATCAACCCAGCTCTCAGGAATTGAGATCAAAGTGGTTTCCAGTGGTCAGCTGTGTAACACTGTGGCTTTGTCAGAGGTATTGTATAGATGTCACAGCGTTTGAATACTGGACTGTAACAGGGGTGCGGTATTAATGTTGAGAGAGTCATTTGCTTAATTCTGAATGAGGGTGTTCTGAGGTTAGACGTGCTGCATTTCAAAACAGCACTGTCTAGGAAAAGCTCAGTCAGCATAGAAGCCGTGCCTGTGACAGTTCATTTCTTTATGGTCTGCTGAGACGCACATACTCACTGTCTGCAATTAGTCTTTTTTTCCACGCCTCATAGCTTTTAATGGGGCTCTTCTCCGTCCTTTTTCACTGGATGTCCTCACGGGACTTGCCATCTTTTGTTTTATTATCTATCACCAAAGATTTCTAAGTCTGATTTGATGAAGAATGGGCCTTTCTCCTTTCTAAAAGAATCCAAATCTCACCTCAATAGTTTGTTCACATCAGTGTAAGGATGTTTTACTTTACATAACACTTTACTGCCCAGCGACTGAATGCTTGATGGTCTGAAATGAAAAGGAACTTAATTTGAAGACAAAAGATGAAGGTTTAATCCTAAGCCATGTTAGAACAGTCTACATAACATATTTGTCTGTCCTCATCGAGGTTTCCTCTCCCCAAATTAAATTATTCTTCATTCATACGCTTGTCCTCGATAGCACAGACCTGTGGAGTTACTTATAGGGAAACTTGAGACGTTAAAAAGCAGTCCTCAACTTCTAAGGTTCCAGTTGTACCGTCCACTGTAATCACTGGATCTTTCAGCATAATTGTGGTGCCTGTCCACCTGGGTTACATAAACCCAGCAATATTTGAAAGGAACCTTTTTCCTTGTATATTGTTGTAGGGGCTATGCGGTGTATGGTATCACTTTTTAAAAGATTGATGGCCACTTGGTCACAGGCATTTTTTCGCATCTATTGTCCACAGGTACAGAGACTGAAGTGTCCGTCATCTACAACAATAAGTCATTTCATTTCTAAAGGCGTTGTGAGTCCTCTATTGTGACACGTAAGGACGTTTCCTTCTTTTCGTGTGGCAGGTCTAAAAGCACCTCAAGCTCCCACTAGTTTTCAGATTAAGGAGTTGAGGAGTGTGTCACCTGATACAATAGTTGAAATTAGAATCCTTCTCTTGTCTTATGCTGTCATCCCCCTCAACATGTGCACACAGACTTTGTGCGTGTGTGTGTGTGTGTGTGTGTGTGTGTGTGTGTGTGTGTGTGAGTGAGTGAGTGAGAGAGACAGATTGTATATTTTTATAATCTGACCACTCAAAGGTCAGTGGACTTGGTCGACATATAACAAAATCCCAGGAAAGGGTTTGGTTGGGTGGGCCCAGTGTAACCAGGCTCCATTATGATGGACCCACACATGCTGTGAAACAAACTGCTGAAAGTTGGGGAACTCAGCTAAGGGATTCATTCTCCAGTGTGTGTTAGGGGTTTCAGTCACACTGTACACTCGTAAACAATTCATTAGGACTTTACTGACTTTTTATACACCATGGGTTTGGCCTTCTTTCTGTACAGCAAATTGTAAATTGTAAATATTTTATTCAGAAACTATGAATTTTCTTTATATAATATGTTCAGTTTCTCTTATCTCTCTTCTCTATTCTTTATGCAGTTGTGGTGTGAATGATACTGTCAGTATAGATATACCTGTTTGTGTATCACACAGATAAGCAAAAACAGCATGGAATATATTTACTGTTCAGCACATCCATCTTATATGAACTGTTACAGAAGATTCAGTGTTGCTTAATGCCCAAGGGCACTTATTCAATTGTCAAAGGGATTATTTCCCCACACCCCGACAAGCAGAGAACAGATTTCTCATGAGAACCAAGGACCAGTTGCGTTGCAAAGTATGTGCTTACTGGAAGTCCTGGTTTAACTTGCTTGTCTCATCATTCATACTCATCCCTATGGGGATGGTTTGCCCTACACATGCCTCAACAACAACTATAAATCTGTCACATTTTACAGTGAATGAATTGTTTCAGATTCACTTGTGTCCTTTCGGTTTTGTGTTCTTCAGAGCTTTGTTCTGAGTCGGCGTTGAGTGTGTGAAGTCAAGCCGTTTTGTCCAGGTGTGTGTTAGAATATTGGCACTAACATTTTGATCTGACTTGTTGTATCCTGTCATTACTCAGTAAAGATTGTCACAGTCTCAACATGTTTTTTTCATTCTTCTCAAGCTCCCTACATTTTAATATATAGATGCAGTACATTTAACTGATATAGATATGATCAGCTAGCTAGTGGTCTGAAGTTCATTTCTGATTATTACAGTGTTTGAACTCTATCATATCTCATGCTTTTAGAAATCAAGGTTCTTATACTTGACATATTGCAGAATATGAATGTTATTTCAGAAATATTTCAGATTGTAGTATTGTATGTATTCATCATGTAAATTGCTTAGGGTAAAAGCAACTGTCTGATGAATAAACGCAAATATAGTTGCCCAGTTTGTATTCTTTTTGTTGCTGCTTTCAGATTGTCAAGAAAGTCAACTGTTGAGAAACTGACAAAACTGAATTCAGCGGTAATAGTTAAGTGTCCTTAAGCAAAGACTGTGGGTGGACAGAAAACTTTTTTTTTTCCTGATTTCTATACAGCAGTAGCCTAGAAGTCAATAGAGGTGTGGGTAGAATATTTTTTTCTCTGACCTCTGCTTTGGCTGCATGACCACAGAGGAAGGCCATGAAGGCAGGGAAACATTGGCCGGTATAATATTTTTTTAAACTGAAGTCACTGTTGGTATTGGCTCTTGTAATAGCCATGTTACACTAACACTGAAGGAATGAAGCTGAAATGAGAAGTTACAAAATGAAACACAGGTGACGCTGACTTCACAGTTGGCGTGCCTTCAATAAGTTATTAATAAACGGCATACTTGGCTGGTATTGCCATTATAAGGAAATTAAAAAGTAGCCTCTTCAGATCATTTATTATTATAAATAAAATCACGAAAAGCTGATTTCTCAGCTGTTCAACAGGGCTTCTCAAATAGCGTGATTGTGAAATTTAAACGTAGAGCCTTTGCTAATGAAAACACAGGCGATGAGAAGTAGCAGATGGCTACATTAAGTTTTTGTATTATAGTACACAGCAATGAATATTGAGTTATTTAGGAAATTAATAAGTGAAACACTCATACATATTACTTGTCAGGTACCATATCAGGACAAAACAAAATTCCAGTCAGTTCATATATGTCTCTTGCAATATATGTTCTCTTCCTTGTTTTCTCTGGCTCGTTATCTGGGAGTAACATTAACACACGGACATCTCGAAAGAAAACACAATGGATCTGCTTCTGCTGCAGTATCGTTGATTGACAGCTTATAATTAAATATATGGTGTTATGAATTTGGTGTGTGCACTTTTCAGCAAAGTTCCTGACCTCTCCAAATGTTCAAACATGTCTCATAGTTGCTTGTCTTGTCCACTAGGGGCATAATGGTTATCCTTTAGAAGTTGTTACAGGCATTAATTGTAAATGAAACATCTCTCTTTCTAATGTATGAAGCATTTAAGTGCCTGATGGAAATAGTTTTGGCTAAAATGTGTAACATGTTGAAAACTTAATGCAATTTCAAATCTACTTGAAATGACTGCCTGTTCTTTTTTCTGTTTTTTGTTCCATGACTTTTATCAAGATCAAGGCTTAAAACATAATTCATATTAATTCATTAGCACCATTTTTGCTTACCAGCTGTTGTCAAACTGCATAGTTATGAAATATACAGCAGAGTCATAGATGGATGAATTTACTCTAACTTTGTGAAACGAAGTACTAAGGTAAATGACTTGATTTCATAAACATTTGACAGAGCTTCCTGCTCTGTGTATGGAGCTTTGAGGAGTAAGTTTTCATTTATTTAAGAGAGTTGGGGAAAGGTTATGGGAGAAAAGAGAGGGAAAGAGAGAGGGAGAGAGAGAGGGAAAGAGAGAGAGAGAGATAGTGAGAGAGAAAGGCAGCTAACTGCTATTTTCCAAGCTGACTTGCCTTGGGGCCACCTCTCTACCTCTTTGTTGATTGACCTTTGACCCTTCTGTCAGTTCATGCTCTCTCTATTGTGATATAGGGTTTCAGAGAGGCAAGAACAGGTGTACACACACACACACACACACACACACACGCACACACATTTTCTCATTCTATCTCTTTCTCACACAAGCAACTGCACACTCTCTCTCTTGTCATCTATCTTTCACAAGTACACACATACACATGCTAATATGCACACACAAACACACACACAGACACACACGCACACAAACACACACAATAGTAGGTGAAAAAGGATAAGTGCCCTCAAGATTTTGTTATAACTTGTTCACGAGAGACATTACTGTACACACCCTCTACAGTACACATTCATCCTGACACATGCTTGACATGTAGCCTCCCAGAATGATGCATATTACAGTCATAAGTCAACCTGTTTCACATCTTCACTGTTATCTTACAGTCTCATGATCAGGCTCAGAAAACTATTCTTTCACAACCATAGACACAGTTTCTCTCTTACTGCAATGTCTTGGACTTGCTAATCCTTTTCAAATAAAACTACATATGAAATGACTTCATAGAATAAGCACTCTGTATATTAAAAAGAAAAACATTTGGACCTGCATAGAAAGGGGAAGAGGGGAAGACTGTTGGTTTGTAGCCCATGTATGGGTGTCTGCTAGTGATAAACTAAACCCAAAACTGTCCCAGCGCTGTAGCCCTTGCCGTCATAATGTTTATTGGCACGTGTCTTATTAAACGACAACACTATAATGTCAGACTGAGCCGTGGAGTTATAGACATCCATCACCTTCAAGCCTAGAGAAAGAGAGAGAGAAAGGACAAAGAGTGAAAGAGAGAGAGAGAAATAAATATAACATGCGAAACAAAGAGTAAAAGTTAGGGTCTGTTTATATTTCACCCAAATGTGAAATGGATGAAACATGGAATAATATGAATACGAAAACAATAGACAGCAAAATGGAGAGTGTTTCTTCTCAGAATAAAATTTCCTGGAGTTGCACGGAATCACTTCCAGAGAGATTTCACACCTTCACAGTTGTTTTGTGTTGTTTTTAAGAGCGTTCGTTCTTTTGATATGGTGTTGTTTTTAAGAGCTTTCATTCTTACATTAAAAAGTGCTTCTATAATGTACGTAGGATGAGTGGGACGGTGTTTTGTCTGCTCCCCACTCCTGTGCCATGTTTCTCCTCGTCCCATTGCCTCCCTGCCTTCAGTTAAAAGCTGACAATAACAAGAGGAAGCTGTACTGTGTTATAGGGCGTGACACAGGAAACAGACTTTGAGGAGGCTTTGGGCTGGTCCCTCTCTCTCTCCCTCTCTCTCTCTCCCTCTCCCTCTCTCTCTCTGTATGCGTATGTGTGAGTGCATGAGTGTGTATGTGTGTATGCGTTCACACTCTAAGGCTAGTATTTGGGGAAGAAAGCATTCCAGAAAGTTCTGTCTCAGTTACTGGCCATTTTTTGTCATTCTAAATTGAGTGGATTACCTTTACAGATGACCTGTGTAGACCAGATAAGATAAGACCTGGACAGGTATAGACTACATACAGTCTCTGTCTGTCTGCTCCTGGTCAAATTCAGACATCTGCCTTAATTTATCATTCTGCTGGCCAGTTAGGTCATGAGATCATTGTGTAGATTTGCATTTAACTTACAGCCCTTGTGTGCAATGGATCATTCACCTATTTATGATAGTGTTTAAATGAACTGTTAGATGAATAGCGACTTACTGTTTTAGACAGTTGCAAAAACAGGACTGTAATTATGTGACATTCTTAAAATTTGCCTTCACATCATCATCATCATCATGATCATCATCACTGTCATCATTGTCATTGTCATCATCACCATCATATTTCTTATTAGCTGTTTAAAAGCACATTGTCCACACAGGGAACAGTAACTGAATGGTAGACTTACATGAAAATATATAAAACCATTTACTTATTTTTCTATAATGAACAATTATTTGTAATAACTGTCTTCATCAAATCTATAAATGCTTCAGATCATTTATGTCATCAAAATTACTCCAGTGATATGCTTTCATCCTTTTTCCAGTCTATAGCCCAGGTGATCGTGTTAGGACTAAAGTGCTTTTGTGATGACACGTTTTGTAGTTTAGCCAGACCTCCCAGAATATCAACTGAACAGAGCCTGTTTAAATCATATATAAAGAAACACACACTGAGAGCTGAGGTATTTTGGCACTCTGTCCTCAGCTAAATGCAGTAGCTTGCTCTCGGTGCTTGCGTGTGTGTGTGTGTGTGTGTGTGTGTGTGTGTTTGTGTGTGTGTGTGTGTTTGTGTGACTGGCATGAACAATGCTTTAGACTGCCAACACACACTGATTCCAAGAGTCAGAATAGCCTGCAGCAGAACATTGTGATTCGCTTTAGGGGAGTTATTGGTTGTGTGTGTGTGTGTGTGTGTGTGTGTGTCTATGTCTGTGTCTGTGTGAATAATATTGTAGATAACAACATAAGAGGAAGACAGAGGACATGTTTAAGGTAATTTCCATTTGTCTTTCTTTAACCCCAAACACAAAACCAAAGACAAATTAGACGAATGTGTTTGATGAGTGACTGGACAATGTGCTTAGAAAACACTTTTCAGGCCTGACAAGATTGATTGAGTCAGCAAACTAGCACGACTCCAATATACGTCATCAGTGCACAAGTAAACAAAGTGTTGAACTCAATTCTTTAGGTGACTTTGAGAGTTGTCACATATTCCTGTTCCTTAGACCGACCAAGTCAACATTTCTGTGTGTTTTCAGCATACCCACAGCCTTGGCAGTGTGTGTTCGAGCTGCCGTTTGCTTGGCTGGCATGTGTAAGCATGAAGAATGAGTGTATATATATGTGTGTGTGTGTGTGTGTGTGTGTGTGTGTGTGTGTGTGTGAGTTTTGGTGTGCCCTTATTTATTTGCCATTGTTTGGCTCTTGCCCTCATATGAGGGCTTCATGAATCTCTGTGTTGCATGGAAATGCCAGTCAAAGTTCACGCCCAAGCTCATTTCACGCTTCAGTGTGTGTCTTCATGCGTGCAGGTGTGTGTATGCACATGCATGTGTGTGAGAGAGAGAGACAGTGTGTGTGTGTGTGTGTGTGTGCGTGCGCGTGACGTTTGTGAATCGCTGCTTGGCGTGAAAGTGCTTTTCTCTCTCGGTAAGAGATTGTCATGTGCTCTGAGTTTGTGTGTGTAATTGATGAGTGGAAGGAGAGCGGCTGCTGCTCTCTGTCTATATGAGGGTCCTCTCACATTTGAGTAAAATTCCTCTATTCTTACTGATAGTTAAGCTCTGATAAAGCATCTTTCCCTTTGGAAATCATCTTACATCGTGTGAAATGAACCTGATATGTAAATAGGATCGGTTTTTCTCAACACATGTTTAAGACACAATGTACGAATAATTTAAAGGATTTAATGTTCTGATAAACCATCTGACACTGTTGGTAAAGTTGTATTATATGCAATTTCATGATTTTCCTATAAAAGCAGCATATGATGAAGAGAACAGATTTTTACGACTTTGTTTGACAGCATGCCATTTGTAGCTCCAAGGCATTTTGGCCTCTAGTGTATGATCTTTCCAGAAAATACAGACTGGTTTTTCTTTATTATATATGTAAGCTATAATAACAAATTGCATAATTTTTCTGAGCTTTTATTTACTTTTGTGAATGATAGGTTAATATCTGATATTACTGCCTTTCTCTCCATTGGTTTGTGGACTTTCCTTTCTTACATGTTCAAAAGGGCAGGCAGATGATATGGAAACTGTTTCCAAGACTGTACAATCTCCATTTTATGGCACAGAATTATTTAAGGTCTCACATAACCTATTCAAACATGGATATCATCTATAACAGAAAACAGATAAGATTCACTCCTTTCATGCTTACCTTGTTGTGATTGCTATGTTGCTTTAAGAGTGTTTGATCTCACAACATATGTATGTGTACTTTTATGTCTCTATCTTCATGTTGACTTCTGATAAGATGAGTGATAGAATAGGGAGAAAATCAAAGATCTTTACACATTATCAGCAACAACTGGCTTCCTGTTGTCTTATATTTTACACCTTGAACTTTGATAGGACAACATCACTCCTAAAAAAAAGAATCATAAGTTGTCACAGTAGTGCACACACACACACCACGCGCACACACACACACACACACACACACACACACACACGCACACACACACACACACACCGACGCTGCTGCATGCAACCTGGACCAAGCAACAACCTGATGGTATATTCATTGACCTTCATTTTGCTTTTACAAGGAACCTCCTTTTACATTGTTACTGGTTGCCGTGGCACTACTCTGTGTCACAATTATATTTTCACCATAAGCCCATAAGTCAGAGGAAGCTGTGTAATTTTGCCTTTTGTTGTTATGGAGCTGTCTTATGATGTTACAAAAGAGGTATAGTGTTCTCCTGAAGAGTATTCTGCCACCATGGTATCACTTCATACATCAGTCATTCTTACTGTCTTTGCTCTTGTGTCACAGTAGAGGCATCCTCTCTTTTATTTGTACTCTGTCCCATAATGTTGATAGCCAAGCCAGTGCAGATGATTTTATAAGTGAGCAGTTTTTCTCTGTAAACCAGGCAGTGCAAAGCAAATCTTAGAGGCACTGCATTATCAGTTATGTCCCCACTGTGCCTGTAGCATTCAGTATGAAATCAGTGCTGTATCTTCCTCAAATGGTGCTGTATTTTCTCCAGCATATGAGAGCTGTTACTGCTGCCATTATTAATAATGCCACTGTTAAATTATAATTTAATGTCTATGTAAGCGCGTTATAATGAGAGACTTGTGGTATATAACTTCTATGGTAGCCAGACACTTGACACACAGTTCCCTTTATTCCATAATACTAACTCTGGACAGTTCTTGCTCTGTTTATGATGTCACAGTAGAGGGGAGAACTGTTTCTGCAACACATTATGATGTCATCATAGAGATGAAATCTGTTACCATGTTGCAGTGCAATGCCATGCCATGCCAGAGCTTAGGTGTGTTAATCTGATGCTGTGATATCACCATGGAAATGAAATCTGTTACCGTGAGGCTCCTTATGATGTCACAGTAGAGATGAGATCGGGTGTTTTCTGTTATTAATGAAGTTGCAGTGTCTCATGATAGTATGAGGCCAAAAGAGAGAATGATCTCCATGGCTTTTGTTAGCCCATCATCATTTATAATTTCAGAGTGGTTGTCCTGAAGGGCTTATGTTTTATCCCTCCCGTGAGGAACCAACTTAAATTAATACCTGCTTTTATGAGTCCCACAGCAGTGCTGGTCTTTCTCACACAGTCAGCAGTTAAAGCACGAGTGTTACAAAGTCCTCCCAAACCAAGCTCAATAGGGTGTCTCTCATCGTCACAAACCACAACCTTAACCTCAGAATTGCTCTTCCACTGGTTTGGCTCACGAAGCTCATACTGTAATCTAACTCAGAGAAAGGATTTATCACTTAGGCAGACAAGTTGAGTGAAACATTGCAAACTGTCCACTATGAAAACATCTAAAAGGACATTACTATTGGACAGTCCTGCTAATTCTACTTTCTGAGAAATCCTACCTCATACATTTTTTTTCCTGGTGTATGGGAAAAGGTTTATACTTATTCATGCATGCAAACAAATAGGTTAGTGTGAATGAATTTCACAGACTAGTTCATCACATAGTAAGACCACTTAAATACCACTTAAATATCAGGCTAATCTTCATTGCCTCAGTATAGACACAAGGAACAAGCTGAGCAACAAAACCCATGTCCTGTTTGTCATCTGTCTATCCCTGATTTATGCAATGGTTAACGTAGCTGCATCGGAATGCCTTTGAACACTCCTTCAGATGCACATCTCCAGATTTTGTCCAACTCTGAAATACCTCCGCCTCCCCCCCCCGCCCTCCTCTCCAGGAGCTGCTTTTAGTCTGAAGGGAAGCGTTTAAGCAGTACACCTGTGTCAGTGTCCTTGGTTAGATTCCTGTTTGAGTTTACAAATGTTCCTTGAGGGGAGGGGGTGTCAGAGAGCTCTGTCCGGCCAAGGTGGGTGTGTGTGTGATTGTGTGTGAGTGTGTGTGTGTGTGTGTGACCCTTGGCTAACATCCACCTTCCCCGTGCCCCTCCACCCCCTGTCTCCGCAACCCTGGCCTGGAGGTCTAAGAGCTGTGGGAACGTGGGCTGGTGAGAGAGTAACAGCAGCAGGGGTCACACTCAAATGTCTACTGCATGTCCAGGCAGCTATCAACTCATAAAACAAGCTGAGTGGTCAAGCACATCTGTTTACAGAGAACTTACTGGGCTATGCTGGGATGATGACATGGTTATCAGGACACACACACACACACACATACACATGCATACATGTGTGCTTGTGTACTCTGTTTGTACATTAAATCTACTTTATGACTGCTCTACAGAGTTGTAATGAGCCAGTTTAACATGCTTTATGGATGCTATTTGTGACACAAATATTGCACTCGCTAAACTTAATATGGCTGTTTCATTTTTCAAATGTTAGCACTTATTAATTTTCTGAAGTGGTTTTCTTATAAAAGTATCATTTTGTTTTCTTTCCATCTAGTTATTAAGTGTTCTTTTCATTTGGAATTTGCTTTCTGTCCTTGACTCTTGCATGTCATGGATTGATTCTTCCTGAGATACTGTTTTCTCAGCTATGAAGCTCTTGGTTTCTGAGCATAATTTGTTTTACCTGAATACAGTGTACTGTGCCACTGGGACGTTCGAACTGAAAGATGTATGAGGAGAACTGACACATTAATTTTAGTTTTCAGAAGCGAGTTAAAATGAAACATTTTTCACATGCTATTATCAAAAGCATGTATTAACAAGATATTTTGGTCCACAAGGGTATGGTAACAACAAGCGTGTGTGTGTACGTGTGTGTGTGTGTGAGCGAGCGAAGTGAAATGCTTGATTAACTCTTGAACAATGGGCTGGAGAAGATCAGAGAGCCCAGTGTTGTGTCTCTCTGTAAGGAAGTTCCTGAACACATGAAAGAAATACACTCCACAAAATAAGGAGTATGGGGAGAGGAGGGACCATTGTCAACACCTAGCTGTGACCTTCAAAGAGAGTTCTGTTTTTTACACACGCACACCCACAGCACACACCCACACACACACTCACACGGAAGACCTTATGGATGTTGAGACCCCTGCCTGTGTTGTTGTAATGGCAATTACTCTTCTTGTCCTTCTCTCTCTCTCTCTCTTCCTCTCATTTATCAGTTTATCTGTCTGTGCTCGTCTGTCATGTACTTGTGAAGCTATTTTACAGCTTCACTATGTGTTTCTCTCTCTGCATGGATGAAGACTTCATGGTTATGTGTGTGTGTGTGTGTGTGTGTGGTTTGTACACTGATTTAGGACAGAGCTGTGCTAACAACATATTGAAATTCTATGGCTCTATAAGCTGATGAAGGATCAGATTTGTTACTTTGCTTTGATGGTGATGGCCTCCATTGCTTTTGGAAGAACTGATCAGAAGTCAGTAAAGGACAGTTTGGACAGCAAGTTCTTAGTTGTTCTTTTTTAAGTGCGATAAAAATAACACAGTGGAGTGTTGTGCTACAGGCCACACCCTTCATCGCCCTGCTCTCACAGTAAAGGGGAGATATGTGGAAACAAGGCCATACCTATACACACATCATAGTGATCACTTTCCTATACTGTCATTTCCTGTTTTGACAAGAAGCTCGTGGAGAGAGCGTGTATGTAAAAAAAAAACAAAAAAAAAACAGTTAGTGATATAGTGCTGCCAAACAGTGCCAGGACATGGAAGAGGAAAAATCACAGCTGGAATCGAGAAGAAAACACCGGCTGGAGGCACACTCCCAATTAATGAGATTCGCTTGCTGCATTTGTTTAGGAAAGGAAGGGCCAGTTGGAATCCCGTTAATCATCCTTGAAGTGCTTGCCTCCATCCCAGGACGATCCCCTTGACCTCCACACAATGCACGTTTCCGAAATGAAGGACCGGCTTTTGTTTTTCCATCACATTCCATCCATTAAACTGATGCGCACGTTGCTGCCTTGCTCTGGACTAGGAAGTCCACTCCTCTGTTCACACCTAATTTCCTCCAATGGGAGTTCAGGTTCTGTGATGTCTTTCTGGCCAATTACATCAGTTGGCGAGTTAAAAAAAACAAAAACAAAACAAAAAACAAAAACAAAGGTAAAGTATGGCTGTGCATGCAGTAAGGCCATTGGTATCTGAATTATAACAAATTGTTTCTGCTGGTTTCAAGCCCAAGGTGACACCTAAATTCAGATAGGCAAAACCTCCCAACAACACTACTTGTCTAGACATCTAGAAGGTTCTAAGAGCCTGTAGTCACATGAATCATGCTTTAAATCAGATGGCTGTCGCTTGCATAAGACCTGAAAAGCAATAATTGTGCTAATCCCAAGGACTAGCTCCAGGATTTTATAGAGATCAAGTTAAACTATGTCTTTAACTACAGAAAGAAGTTGGTGAATAAAAAATCTTTGGTAGTTCAACTACAGCCAATTACATTTCTCAAATTTATCTCCCCCCAGTGTTATTTTCACATTTCAATTTTCTGCTGTTTATCAAATTATTACTTTTTTTTTTTTTTTTTTACCAAGCTTTAGAACTTCTCTTTCATAATTTTAAACCTCTCTCTCAGGTACTAGGCTGACAGTGTAGAGTAATACAACTCAGAACCTCATTCTTCTTAAACCTTTAGCCAGTGCTGGGAATGCCCTGAGATGCCATTTACAGAGGAAGCTAACTGTTAATCTTGGAAGTTTTAGTGTTTAATTCAGTGATGTGGTATGTTTACTATTCTAATTTGATAAAACGGTCATGATATTGTGATTGCATATCTTAGTGTATTACCACAAATAAACAGAAACAAATCTTGAAGGTAGAGCAGCATTTTTCTGTGTAGATTTCTGGTTCACTTCTGTTGTTGAGTGTTTAAATAGGCCCTACAGGACTCATAAGAATAACATTATTTACAGGAGGCAAGAAGCAAGACAAAAAACAAAACAAAAACCTGAGAATCTGGAGCCAAACTCTCGACTTCTCATGCACCATGAGAAAGTTGGCCCATAAAGGAAGTCACAGTCCTGCAGCACTTCCTGTTCCTACTCCTGGCTGGGATGGTGAGCTGTGACTGACATTGAATTGTTCTTCTACACACTCTGTGTAACACTCTAACACTCTGCATATAAACATTATGTTAGATAGATTTAATGAGGAGGAGTGACCGCTGCTTTGCATTGTCTGGTGTTTTGGCTAACAGTGATTATGTAGCTGATATGTGTACAGAATATATCTGAACTTTTCATAGGCTTTGCCGCTGAGTTCGTGTATGTGTGTGTGTGTGTATGTGTGCTCTGTGTCTTTAAGTTTGTTGATTGGTTTAAGAGACTGAGTGGACTTGTGCGTATTTGGAGCAAGTGTTCACAAGGCTGTTAATCAGTGTGTGATTACATTGTACATCTGTATGTAAGAGTGTATGTCTGTATAATGTAAATTATTTCTGTTACACAAGTAGTGGCTCAAATGAAGACAAACCCCTTATTGGCTTATGAAGGCTGATGGCAAGATCATGAAGGTCAGAGGTCTTTTGTCTTTTTCGACAGAGCTCCTGGGGGTTTACTCTGCTTTGGATGTTGAGCACCCCTGCAGTGACCTCCCTGAACAGCACAATTAGCCAACCTTTGATCTTTGACCCCTAAGACCAGCCATAAACTCTTAAGCACGGACAGAAAGCATGCTTACGCATCCCAGATCCCACATTTACTGTGTGTGCGTGCGTGCATGTGCGTGTGTGTGTGTGTGCGTGTGTGTGTGTGTGCGTGTGGGGGCGGCACAATCCCATCAAAACTGCTTAAATTATGCTGTACCATCATAGTTTGTATCAAAGATAGACTCCACTGGATTCAAACCATAGACTCAGAGTTAGCCAGTAAACTTAAAGCTCATGCTTCAGACTAAAAATGGTCAAATCAGAGCTCCAACCAGGTCCGAAAACGATATTGAAGCAATGAAAAACACTGACACACACTTTTCTTCTATGTACAAGGCAGAGGCGATGACTGGATCTATTGCTGAATCTCTGAATCACAGAATCGGTGGGAAAGACATTAAAGTGATGTAAGCAACACGTATCGTAATTGTTGTCCATTCAAATGGAAATCAGCCAAGCTGCAGCTGAGCCCTGCCACGTGCCTGTGCCTTATATTTACACCTGCAATGTCACAATGTGAATTATTTTTGAGGCTCTTTCATGTGTGGTAATTGGTTCTGTGGTTAGAAGGGCAACAGTTGCTTGCTATAGCAGCAGTCTATCAAGGTTTTTTTTTTTTTTTTTGTACCGAAGAGAGAGATTGGACATACAAGATTGCTACACCTTCAAGGCTTTGACAAATTAAGCTGTTTTTGATTTTGTTTGTGTGGGTGTATGTGTGTGTGTGTGTGTGTGTGTGTGTGTTTAGTGTGTTAATGTGGGAATATTTTTTTAAATACAAAGAGAAAAAGAAATTGGTTGGTTTTTAGTCACTGCTTCCATATTAAGAAACCATTTCTAATTTGTCTTTGTCATTATTTTTCTAGCTTTTTTGCCAGTCCAATCAACGGTTTGATTTCTCATGTAATGAGTCCAATAAACACCCCCAAAGCACAGATACAATACCGGCCCTCATCATCTTCTTGTAATCTCATTTTCCCTGTCATGCCGTTTTTGACATTTCATTTCAGCCCATTATCATGTCCATCTTAAGTCAAATCAAGGCCTTCCTCACTCCCTCAACCCAACGTATTTGAATGTAAAGCAGATTGCTACTTTTTTTCATGCACTACAAGGCCAGTTGTACTCTCCCCCTATTGTTACTGCCAGACAAAGTGGCTCTGTAGCCATTGTCACCGCACTTGATAAGCAAAGCCCTCGACAAAAGAAAAGAGAATGGAGACAACCTTTTGCAGTCATTAAGTGGATTTCTCTGTGTGTGTCTATGTGTGTGTGTGGGTGGGTGGGTGTGTGTGAGTGTGTAGACCCCCCCTCCATTTTCACACACACACACACACACACACACACACACACACACACACACACACACACACAAATCCCTCTCTCACCACATCTGAATATGTCTAGACATCTTTATTAAGTCAAAGAAAACATTCATTTCAGCTTGTCCTCAGGATGGAGCGTTACATGTGTCTATCAGAGACGCCATCCTTTCCCCTAAAATCTACCAGACTACGCAAAAGCTTAATGCACTTGCAGATGTTAATTATGATTACAGTTTTACAATTAATGAGTTGTATATTGCCAAAAGGATGAATCTGCAGTCTGACAGCTAAAGTGGTAAACGATTTTGTTGCCTTCACAATATTATTTGAATATCCTGGACCAAATTAATATGTATTTGCTAAATCTGTCCCCCTTTCTCTCTTCCTCCCTGTTGCACCAAGGGTGTATGTGTGCGTGTGTGTATATGTGTGTTTGTGTGTGTGTGTCTGAGCCAATGGACTGCCAATCATATGGACACCACTTGAGTCTTGATGCCTTAGAGAAATAGGTTATGTGTAAGAGCTGTACCGTCCCATAACACATGAAGATATGGGGCACACACAGTACGTCCTCTATGAGCCTGTGAAAATGTGGGTGAATTTTCAGATTTGGTGATGTAGCCGCAATGCATAAGTGATCTTGACAGGAAAAAAAAAAGTTGAATGTGAAGTGCACCACAAGTATCAAAAAATGAGACCTTCAACAATGTCCAATCATTACAACATAACATTATGAACGGAGAAATCCCTTTATTCATTGTTATTCAATGAACGCAGCTCTTATTCCCAACAATTCCTGAGAGTTCCAGTTATTTATGATAGTACCCAGTTTCAGGTAACACAATACTGCTAGAACATGTGCACGGCCTAATTCATTGGTACACGTAGCATGCAGAATTTGTTAATCTAGTATGCAAAACCTGGTGTTGTCTTTGAGAACCTAATTATGCTAATGTGCAGTTAAAATTGAAGTAGAGAAGTGTAGACTTTAGAGAGAGAAAATTCCTTGCCTTCCGATGCAGGAGGCTGCCAATGAGAACAGCTTGTACGATTTACGGCTGCCTCTGTTTGAGTGTTTACCTCTTCCTGTTTGCATTTTTCACTTGGCAATTAACTTTTTCTTTTTTTTTTTTTTGTCATCCTGTGGGGCGGCATGTTTTGAGCGCGGGGACCGGGCCTCCGGTACTTGCAGCTGGGTTTGTCTGCTCCAGAAGGATTTCAGGAAGCAGATTTAGGGTTTTTGCAATTTTAGTAGAAGAGCTAAGATTCATGCCTCTCAGTTTAGCAGTCTCAAAATGTGTTTATGACTTTCTTCATTTCTTCATCATCCTTAGCAATGGTTTGACTGATGTGGGTGCTTCTCATGTAGTCTTTTCAAAGTGTACGTCTAATCCCGGATGGAACAGAGCCAACATAATGCTGTAATAGACTTACTTAAAGTTTACCTCGAAGTGACTGCTTGATACATATATAAGAAAAAAAGCCATGTTTTGCACATTACACCTAGAGAACCTTATGCCTGTATAGCTGACGCACTGAGGTGAAGACAGATCTTAAATTGCAGCTTGATTTTACGTTTGTCTAATTGCATAGCCATACTAACAATGCAGAGGCCCATTCCAGAATGGTAATTTTTTCATTACTCAGTGTACTCTGCTCACCATAATGACAAAGCTTGCATACCACTTACTCATACTCATTTTGACATGTGTTAAGAGCTTCCACCCAGGAACACACTATAGTCATCATGTAATCATGTGATGTCTGTGTTTAAATGATGCATTTTAAGAAATGAGAGCAGAGCTTGCTTTATTTTTAAAGACTTCCTTCTGTTATTTAAATGTGTAACACAGAAATCAAACCCATTATAAACCAAAAGATATTTTGTTTGGTGAGGCACAAAAGTTATTGAGTCTGGGCTCAAATGCAGTCAGACAGAACAGACAGTCAAACTGATCCTCCAGCAAATATATAACTTTACTGATTCTCTCTTAAGGCTCTGGTAACCATACAAGAACTGCCAATTTTGACAGGCAATCAGTTAGGGGAGAGAGAAAGAGGTAGAGAGAGATTTAGTATTTCAGTATTCAGAGAGTTTGTAGGTTGTTGTGGTTTCCAATAAGTGTTTAAAATTTTGGGACTGGTCATCATTTGTTTTAGTTTGACATGGTTGGTGACCTGTGTGTTGTCATGTTTGATGAGATTAGATGGGTTTCCATTAACCTGCTTAATGCGCAATTTTGAAATTGCAAACTAAAAAACAAGGAATGGAAGCACGTGAATTTCGAAAAAACTCTCATATATTGCAAAAAAAGTTTATACTTTCACATGAGGTGGTTTATCAGACAATTCGACAAACCAATAGATCAGTTGCCATATTTAATTGGAATAGCTATCGCGAGAGGAGAAAACCCAGTTTTAACCGCATAACATCACTGCATGGAAACACAGACTATTCACAACTGTGTTTTGTCGATTTTTATTATTAATCACTTCTATTTTGCGCAAAATTGCAATAGAAAACCATTGACGCTTTAAAACGACTGTTTCATAGAGTTTTCTTTTCCAGAATGTTCTGCATGAACAGACTGAAGTTTAACTTCAATTCCCATCATGCATTTCTCAATCCCCATGCTGTACCTGCATCTCCTCATTTCAGAACACCTGGTTCCAGGCACCTCACAATTCCACTTCTGGACTTGATGCAATTTTCATGATCTGTTAAGCCTTTCTGTTTGTTTGTTTCTATAAACTCCATTAAAATATAACAAATTTGTATTGCAATCAGGTAGTGTAATTAGGGGATATATATATATAAGCTGGTATGCCAACACACACACACACACACACACACACAAACAAACAAGCCCCAGTGACAGAGGCATTGTGAGAGACTACAGTCCAAGTAGCTTGAATGCTGCAGCTTGCCAAATTCTTATATTCGCTGTAGGCTTAGCATTTGCTTGCAGAAATAAACTTTAACACAGAATTTGAGTCTCTTACAGAAGAACAAAAAAGTGACGGTACAATAGTACAGCAAAGACAGGTGTATTTGGACTGAGACTTTGAAGTTTTTTTCTCCTTTTTGTGACTCATGAATTTTCTTGTACCTCGGTAAAAGAAAGCATAGTCTTTGTCAGCCACTGTAGGGAATGTGGTGTGTTCTAAGTGGCCAAGCTGAAAGTTAAAGGCAGTGAGGACTGACAGCAAACCAGGGACTGTTTGCATTGGGAACCAGTCAATGCATTTTGGACCAGCCCATTCTGTGTTTATGTTCACAGCAGTGGTCACTGAAGATGATGACATTAAATTAAATACTTTTGTCTAGTACGTGAATTACTTTGTGTCTCATTAGAGTTACATCCCAGTTAAAGTAGAATTTGTCTGCATTCTACCACAAGAAGTGTAAACATACTTTCCTTCAAAGCAAAGTTTTAAGATATTTTCACTGTAGAACTGCCATCTCTCCCTCCAAATCAGAAAAGACAAGCTGATGACAACTTGAGTGATCCATGCAGGGGGAGTGAAGTAGATAGTGGGGTTGGGGGTGGTGGGAGAGGGTGTTAAATGAGGGGTGGGGGCTGTCTAAACAGTCTGAGAAGGGGCTTATTTTCTTTGCAAGTCTGAGTGAACAGGAAAAGGTAATTAAGTGACCATGTGATGAGAGGTCTTCATGATAGATTGATGCTTGCTCTCTCTCTCTCTCTCTCTCTCCCTCTTCCTCTCTCTCTCTCTCTCACTCTCACTAACACACGTGAACAAGAAAAGTTTATGTATTTTCAGGTCATTTGGAAAAAACGACATGAGGCTGTATTTGGAGTTCAACAAGCGCCGATAAGCACATTCGTTACATTAAATGTTGCGATATCAAGGATCAATTCCATGACTGTTAATTTGTTTTTTAATGTGGGTCTATGAGCACGGACGCTTTTGGTAAAACGAGATCTTTGGTAAAATCGTGAAGAAGAGGATGATTTGAGTTATTTCACAAAATAAAACACATTTCGATTAAAAGCATCGTTGCTTTGCCACTAGTTGTAGCTCCCAGCCTACCTCAGCAACGTGAATCGGTGAGACTAATGGGTCGTCGTTCACTTTGTCGAATTTGCGTGAAGTGTTGAAGCACAGGGCGAAGGCAGCTGCCACGGAGGTGCCATGCGCGTTTGGCAAGCGCTTTTTTGGCTGTACATTATGAGTGGAGCGCGCTCCATTGATGTGTGTGCCAGAGAGTCGACGCATTTCAACCGGAGCACGACTTGTTTCTTCCAGTGAAATTTTGACCACAGGTAATGACTTTTACTAAGTGTAAATGGAGTATATCGCAATTTTCAATATCAGTGATGTATAACTTTCTCATTGTAAATGAAGGATAATTACTATATAACTTGTCTGAATATTGTGTACGCGTCATCGGTTCGAAAATTTTGTGATAAATAAATTAGGCCTTTCAGCCATT